>NC_142065.1:52970628-53280003 GCF_059756535.1 Pantherophis guttatus | reverse complement strand
ACTCCAAAGACAGAGAGAGCATTAAGCTAATCGACCTATAATGCCTGGAAATGATTCCTGGGAATATTGGTTAAGGCAGCCTGATTTATATCTTTTGTAGTAAATGCATAATCCTTTTCATAAAACATTATTTTTCTTTTACACAATGTGTTGGGCTGCTGTACGGTTTGGAAAAGGACTCCTTTAAAATTCCAGGTCCCACCTAATTATTTATACCAGAGTATTATTCTGAAATGAATGTTACTATTCAATCCTGATTCTAACTGTTCCCATTTTTTATCGCAATTTTAGTTCTTACCGTATTGTTGCATTGTTGTTAGCATTACTGTTGCTGTTGTTCACATTGGTGCCTCTTGCAGGTGGAAAGTCCTCAATGAATACTGGGGAATCTAATTCTTCACTACTCATCTCGGTGAACTGCAGAGGTCTTTGGTTTGCCATGTGTGGTGGAAGTGGGCTGCTGGGTTCAATGAAGTTCTCAACCTGGCCAAACAAGCCCCCTGTTCTCTGAATTTAATGGAGAAAGAGAAAAATTGGCCACCTTGTTTTTCCTAAAGCCATTTTGTGTTTCAGCAGCGGAGAACTGAAGAAGCTGAAACTGAAGAAACTGAAGAAGCTCAAAAAGTCACACTTCTGGTAAGCTAAGGATCAAGCTACACGTTATATTAAAGGTGTTTAATATACTATATATATATAAGAGTTAAACAAGTTTAACAAGTTTAACTCTTTCCCCTCACACCATTTTACTGCCCGAAAATTTAATTTATCAATTTAAAATTATTATTTGTGATGAATAATTTTCATGAGTAGTAACGGAGAACCATTTTGAGCAAAAGTGTAGAAGAGGGATTCCAGGTGTACCTTCCAGCTTGCTGAACTTTTGAAGAGTCATGGCCACTTTTAAATATGCTTCTTAGATTTTTTTTTTTTTTTAGCATAGTACAAAATTTGTTGAGATTCACAAATTATGTATAATTTTTTTCCTATCACTTTGTATGCATCTGTTGTTGGGCTCAACAAGAAACAACTTCCATGGTATATTTAAAATGATTAAAAGAAAAGTTGCTTGTTTATACCCGTTTCACAATTGTTTGATCAAGAATGAATTTCACAGAGCACAGCTTGGGATGGATTAAATATTATATTTACTATTTGAAGTATTTTCTTTTTGCCTATTTCTGAGAAACGATGTAGTGCTGTGATAGGTGAGTAGCCTTACAGGGAGACACGGGTTTAAATTTTTAAGCTTCTTGGAACTTTCATTTAGCCAATATAGAAAAACTATATTTAGAGCAGAGACCAAATGAGTATGAAAAGTGCAAATTTAGAATTTAGAAGCAATAGTTAACTTCACACTAAGATCCCTGTCAACTTTTTAAAGAAAATGGAAAAATTCTCCAACTTTAATATGAGTGATTGAGCAAAGTGAGTTTCAGAATTTGCAGAATCACCCTTACCCTCCTTTAAGTCTGTATCAGATCTTTCAAGATATAGAATTGGATGACGACTTTAAATTATGCAACTGCATCCACAGCGGAGGAAGATATGTTATCTTAGGAGATAAAATTGAAGTAAACAATTTGTTAAATTTCTTTATGATTTTGTGTGGCTTTTTTATAGTCTCACCAGCTAAATTTTCTAGGTGATCTACAAAGCTTAGGAATCAATAAAAATAGAATTATATAATGAAAACTTCAATATCAATATGACCAGTCCAGTAGGGGCTTATGAAGAATTTATTCAGGTATCTCTGATGGTCCTCCTGAATTGCAAATTGTGCTGCTAATAAAATATAATGGCAGTACTTTAATATTCATTTAAATTTATGTCAGGATTTTCTTTCTTAATCATATTTTAGTGTAACCAAAAATGAAGTTCATGCAGAAAAATGGTGTTTTTTTAATTAGCTTCAAAGAATGATGTGCATATATGCATCCATATATAAGAAGTGTGCATGTTAGGTAGGTTTACTAAATCTCTGTTGTGTACTGATAAGTATGCATGCATCTGATCATTTTGCAAAAAGATATTCGTTTAGCTCAGAAGGAATGCTTACAACATGAAACCCTCTCATCTCTATTCTTCAGAATGATGAATGCATTTTTTAACAGGAATTTTAAAAACCACCAGTAGTAATTTAGAAATAAAGAGGAGAGCAAAAGCCCCTCTGTCCTTTATAATTCTGATACTTATAACGAAGGAAACTCTGTGTTCTGGGCAATAAATGATTTTAATGTGGGGAGGAAGGCAAAAGTGAAAGAGGGAATGATTTGTAAGAAAGCATAGGTCACAGCAGCAAATTTGTAGATAGAAGGGACCTTTTTAATTAAAGAATAGATCTGTTTTTATATCTGCCATACACTTAATACCTTCTGTACGTATACTCACCCTGTAGATGCCTTCTTCCATTGCTGCCTCCACCATGGCTCTTTCAAGTTCCTCCTCTGCAGTCAGATCCCCAGAGATTGCTCTTTTGATCTCAGGAGCAGTTTCCTCTTCAATGGTCCTTAAGCCAGCCTTGTGAGAAGTGAGGTGGAATCCTTTAGCATTGGAAGGGGCCATTCATACCAAAATGGGAAAGGGATGGAGCAGATACTATTTATCCTCCAAGAATTATTAACTTTCTCCTCTCAACCTTATTCTCCATATCACCTCTGAGTTGGACAAATGTAATGCAACCAGTGTGTTGCTGCTGGTTTTGAACATGACTCAACAAGATAGAAAGCAATTGGGGTAGAAAGCAGTAATTCAACTGCTGACAGGACAATCACACCACTGCAAAATACACCAATTCTTGGCTCTAAACCCAGTTGTGTTGGTCATTATTTTTAAGGCTCTTTACAATGTAGCATGATGTCTGAAATACTATTTCTTTGCTGCTGTCTGTTTTTTTCCCCCTGGTTTTCTGGATTCCCAATAGCTATACACAGTCCCATTGCATTATTTATATGAGTTAAGGGATAATATGAGTTGATATCTAAGCATCTAGGTTGCTTAATCCTGCTCTAAATCAATTGCTAAGTATGCCAAAAACAAATTCTAGAACTTCTTTAAAGACAGATTGGCTTTATACATAATCATCAATCAAAACTTTGGAGTAAAGTAAAATTGTTTTATAGCTTATTCCTTCTCCATGTAGGTGATAGGGAATGAAGAATAAATGATACCTAACACTTTGCTCAGATTTGCATAGACTCACACATACTATATAGTACATGTTGCATAAAGGAAGGTCAATTTCAGACCAGAGCAAACATATAGTGTTGAAGAAAGACTTGAATTATAAGCAGTTAAAGAAAATAAGATTGTTTGATAAGAAATCATAATACATTTCTCAAATATATTAGTACATAGCTCTTAAAAGACCCTCAAAACATATATGCTAAGAATCCACATAATTCATGCACATATCCTAGGATACCAAATTTAAGCCCAGTGCCAGAACAGAGAAACTTTCACTGGCCCTCACTCCACTGTAGGTTGAAATATTTCTGCTTCTTAAGAAGTTATGAAAATATGCATGCAGCATTTCTCTCATCAGTTTCCCATTTACCTGGATTTCAACAGCATTTTTCTTAGGTCGATATCCATAATATTCTTCCTGGCGCTTAATGAATTTTCTGAAGTGCTCTTGGATGAGGAAAGTAGCATAAAACCTTCCCACAGTAACTTCATCATCTAGAAGAATATATACAAATTAAGGCATTGTAATTATGCAAGAAATGCACAGTATGTAAGAATTCATGTACCAAGCTATTTTCTAAACATTAAATTTGATGAGAATTTATAAGTAGATCAGTCAAAAGCTTCTTCACAAGCACTAGAAATGGAAATGAAGATCAAAAGTCTTGATAGTCTGAGGACTCACCTCCAATTGGTGGAATGACTTGATCTAAAAGCTTCATGCTGGTTCTCTTCCAGATTTTTTTAATAATCATCCTCAGCTCTTCATTGGCTTTCTCAAAGTTGCCTACAAAGCACCCATCATACAAAATGATTTATACCAGTACATAACTTCATATTCAGAGTTCAACTGTAGCTTAACCAAATCAAACCAGAATAACAGAATAACAGTTGGACGGAACCTTGTAGATCAGCTAGTCCAACCCCGCGCCCAAGCAGGAGACCCTACACCATGATAAATAGAGCTTGAAAAACCTTGAACAAAAACTCTATCATTCTCTATGTATATGTGCTAGAATTACATGACTCAAACAGAATTATATGACTCAAAATGCAGATAAAGTCTCAAAGTCCTTTATCATTTATTCATTTATTTTATTTTATTTATTTTATGCAATTTATATGCCGCCCTATCTCCGAGGACTCAGGGCGGCTCACAATGGTAAAATGCGTAATTCCTTATTAAAACGATATAAAATTAAAACCCAATTAAAACAGTTTAAAATTCATTAAAAACCCCCCATCAGTCCAGGCTACGGAACAACCAGGTCTTTAACTCGCGGCGGAACAAGCGAAGGTCAGGGGCCATCCGGAGCTCCAATGGAAGTTGGTTCCAGAGGGTGGGTGCGCCCACAGAGAAAGCTCTCCCCTGGGGTTGCCAGCCGACACTGTCTGGCTGACGGCACCCTGAGGAGGTCCTGTCTGTGGGAACGCACCGGGCGATTGGGGATTGTCACTGGCTGCAGGGGGTCTGACAAATATCCTGGGTCTAGGCCATGAAGGGCTTTATAGGTGATAACCAGCACCTTGAACCTCACCCGAAGGGCAACCGGTAACAAATGCAGGCCGCGCAGGAGGGGTGTAACATGGGAGTGTCGGGATGCTCCCATCACAACCCGCGCAGCCGCATTCTGCACCAGCTGAAGACTTTGAGTGGTTTTCAAGGGCAGCCCTAGGTAGAGAGCGTTGCAGTAATCAAGACAGGAGGTGACTAGCGCATGAGTAACGGTGCGTAGGGCATCTTGGTCCAAGTAAGGGCGCAACTGTCGCACAAGTGAACCTGAGCAAATGCCCCCCTGGTCACGGTTGTCACATGGTCTTCCAGAGACAACCGTGAATCCAGGAGGACCCCCAAGTTGCGAGCCCTATCCACAGAGGGTAACACCTCACCCCCGATGGTCAACGATGGAACATCTCAATCGGAACAAGATGCCGGTACCCACAGCCACTCGGTCTTGGCAGGGTTGAGTCGAAGCCTGTTCCTCCCCATCCAGGTCCGTACCGCTTCCAGGCCACGGGACATCACGTCAAGGGCATCACTGGGCTGGTTTGGGGTGGATATAAAAAGCTGGGTATCATCAGCATACTGATGATACCGCACCCCAAAACCACAGATGATCTTCCCAAGCGGCTTTATATAGATGTTGAACAGGAGAGGCGAGAGGACAGTCCCCTGGGGCAGCCCACAAGTGAGGGGCCTCATAGCCGACCTCTGCCCCCCTGCCAACACCGCTTGCGTACGGCCCGAGAGATAGGAGGAGAACCACCGTAAAACGGTGCCTCCGTTTTCATGGCTAACTCTGGTTAGCCTCTGTTATCATGGCTAACTCTGGTTTGTATTTACCAATTATGAATATCCAAACCTCGGTTTATGGAAGCATTGGAAACAAAGTGCCCCTGTATCTCCTCTGCCACTAGCGTGTGGCTCTTTCATGATTGATTTTGTATCAAATGTCTTCATTTAACTAAATTTAGAGGCCACCCAACTTCCAATGGCATTGGGTGTCTTATTTTACTTAAATAAAGCTACAACTAAAGATCAATTTAAATAGGATGGTTCAAATCTTCTATAATCCCAGTCATGGATGAACTTGCTAGTGTTTGTTTTTTGCTCAGGTTCTTTAAAGCCCTAGAGGTCTAGGAGCAGTGTGTTGGCACAGATCCCTACTGAAACTACTTATTGTAATTTACGACAGATGAAGTCTTGACTCGTTGAGGTCTTGTGATTAAATGCACTAGAAAGGTATTAATTATTATTGATTTATAGCATCTACTGTTGGCCTTATGTAATTGTGCAGTAATGGATTTTAGTGTCAGCTATTTTTCTATTGGTATATAAGGTGATTAATGTTCTTTCCCATTCATGAAATAATAACTAGAGAATGCAGTGAAATTATTCATGACATAACATTGGCAGTTTCCACTCTTACCTTCTGTCTTGATCTTGAGAGCAGTTCTCACCAGAGCAAAGAGTGTGGCATTGAAAGTAACTGTGCCATCACTGTTCAGTGGCATATTCATGCCCACTAGGCGCTGTAAACACACAAAAATATATGCCAGAAAGACAAAACATGATGGTTGGATTTACATATACTGTAGTACTATTTCACAATCGGATTTGTTTTTAATTCACTCAACAAAACATGGTTTAAAAAAATCCTAGTTTTGTATGATATGTGATTTCAGCCTTTACATATACAAACACATTTTAATAATCTGGGTCAGTCATCAGGACCAAAGGTTCTGTCTTCCGAACTTTGGGACTGGTGCTGGAGCCTATCTTCATTTTAATATTCATTACTTATTTGGCACTAAGAAACAAGATGGAGCAACAATCTTTCCTATGGGGACTATAGTGCCATTTTGGGTAATAGAACAGAAATGAGATGGGGGTCTACATAGCATCAATAAGGAAACATTGTCTGTTAGCCAATTACCTTGCAAGCCACACGGTGTGGACAAAATTTCCCAAATCCCAGGGGAGGCTGGATTCGTCTCAACAGAGTTACCACATCTAGATGCTTAATTCGGCCCCTGAGGTAATACAAAACATAGTCATATTTTATACATCTGATGCAAAAATAGAACTTTGATCCCTAATTCAGAAGGCAGAGGCCGCAATTTAATGTCTCTTTGGCATTTTTTTTAAATCAAAGTGAATCAGCACACATTTTGGTTTTATGTTTTTGATCAGTTAGCATCATCCATAACCTGCAGCATGTGTCATAAAGCATTCCTGGAAGAAGCTGGTAATTTTCCCTGTGGAGCAAATCAAAACTGGGAAATTAGCTATACAAACTCCAAGAATCTCTCAATTCCTTTCAAGCCTTGTAGATTGACATTCATTACAAATCTGATTGTGACATGCAAATAAAACAATATAAGGAGATTGAGAAAGGTCATTATTTGGTTCACACATCCCACAAAGCCATAACATGGTTTGTTTGGATCAGTATTTAATGCAGACCCAGTTATTACAGACCAGAGTTTATGGCTTGCATATGGTACAAATCAATCAAATAGTGATTTGGCCAGTAAATCATGGCTAAACAAGGCATACTTTAGCGTAATATGTTGCCCCACTCAGTGTCTTCATATCACTGACAAAACAAGAGTTTGAAATCTTAACTTTCAATGCAAGATAACAATTAACCCCAGTTTCCTTACAAGACTGACTAACATAAAGAAAAGTCAGACAATCCCACTAAGGGATGAATATTGGGAGTAGTAGTAACAGCCTTCTGTTTGTTCCTCTACAGAGGACAGATTTATACAGTCGGGCTTTTACACTAGCTTGTTGTATTAGTTATAATGGAAGTCACTATCCCATGTTGAAATAGTTAAGCTATTTAAGATACAGATTTGGGGGAGGACAATCTCTTGTGTGCCTTAAACAGTAAAATGTTTTCAGCACTCTGAGCACTGTATCATAAACACATGTTTTTTTGGTGATATAAAAATATAACTTATGAAAGATAACTCTTAAGAAGAACTATTTATCAAAGGATATTGAACACCTATAATTCTTTGAATGGTCCTTGATGATACTTATTCTTGGAAAATCCATTTTTACACCTAATACAGCAAAGTAATAATCGGGACTTCCTCTGTCTCCAGAACAGCTAGTCATTCTAAATTTATTGTTCAATATCTTTAAAACATTGATTAGCGAAGTTGTTGGTGAACAAATGGATGCTCCATTCATTTTTAACAGGAAAACAACAGAAGAGAATATATGTAGCTCATGATTGAACTGTGGAGTCCTTGGTATACTTTAAGCTTTTTTTATTAAAAATATCAAGAAAGAAACAAAAAGACCAGAGCACATTCTTTCTGGCAGCCTATATCCAGAGAAGCAGGGATTAACTGCAGAGAAACAATCAAGCAGAAAACCATAACCTAATCAAGGAACAATCAAGGAGAAAAGCCTACTCCCATCATCAGTGGCAAGGCAAATAAAGAGGTATCAAACCTCACACTCATTAACACTGATGATGTTACCTAGTTGGGTAATAAAATGTCTGCAAGCGAACAACCAAGCTCAGAGAGCACCAAGGACTCCACAATAGGAAACTTTAGAGCACGGGTGTCAAACTCGCGACGTCACATAGTCATGTGATGTATCACGACTTTTCCCCCCTTCGCTAAACTGGGGGAAATTCAGCAGGTTCTGACAGTTCTGAAAAACTGGTAGTGGAAATTTTGAATTGTCCAGGGAACCGGCAAATACCACCTCTGGCTGGCCCCAGAGTGGGGTGGGAATGGAGATTTTGCAATATCCTTCCCCCAGGAGTGGGGAGGGAATGGGATTTTGCAGTATCCTTCCCCTGCCATGCCCACCAAGCCATGCCCACCAAGCCACACCACACCCACCAAACCACGCCCACAGAACCGGTAGTAAAAAAAAAAAGAATTCCACCACTGGGTGGGTATGGCCAGTGTGTGAAGCATCTGGCCCGCGGGCCGTGAGTTTGACACCCCTGCTTTAGAGATATAGACTGCAGTGAATGCTCAAAACAAAAACAGGAAATTTAGCTCACTAATATCTATATTAGAGTATAAGGTTGCATCATAATCTCCCTCTTAGATTATGTTAACTATATTTTATTATATCCCTCTAATATTCCTGTTATAAACACACTTGCAAATAAATGAACATGTATTCCAAGAAAGTGTCTTATGATTAGTGTTCTCCATTTAGGCTGAAATAGACTGAAAGCAAAGCAAAAGTATAGCTTTCTCATTCTGTAGATGCATAAGTGAATATGCTAATTTTAGATTGCATTTAAAAAAAACCAAATCACTGAGCTTGCTTTTAATTTTCAGTGAAGCTATTCATGGCAATCTACCAATAGAGAGATTCTCACGTGGCTTCAGGATCATATTCTGCCCAGATTTTTTTGAATTCATCCAGGTGGTGGGGACCTAAAATGGACCAATCCCGTGTGAGGTAGTCAAAATTATCCATGATGACAGCAACAAAGAGATTGATAATCTAAGGAGAAATAAATTGGCACATTTTAGATGAAAGATGACAGCAGACAATGGAGCTTCATCAAGCATCATCAAGATATTTTCTTTGGAATCAGAAGAATTCATAGTATTAAACTCTTGACTGTTTTATAAAAACTAACTGGCTGATTTTCTCAGGCAATAAAACAATATTTCCATAAATTCTGCCTTTCATGTATCTGGATGGTTTCACAAAATAGATACCAACTAAGATAGTAATTAGGACATAAGCAGAAAAATGATCATCATAAAAAAGTGTTCTTATGAGCACAAATCATAATTTAATACAATGATCCTCAACTTTTCATTTCTTAAATGAAATTTCCAAGACAGACATGCATCCTGTTGTTGGATTTATCGGTTGAAATGAGCTTTAAGAACATATATTGCAAGTTTCCTTCTCTTTCTAATAGTAGCTTTCCTCTAATTGTTGCAAAAGGAGGTTGTGAGAAAAACATCTTTCTCAACCACAAATGTATAGTATCACGGAAGTGCTGCCCCACTTGGCTACTCGACTTTTCTAAAAGTGAAACATGTACCACCAGCTCAGACACACTCATAATATACCACAAGAGAGGATACTATCATGATATCTTCAATAGATTCACATACCGCATCAAGCTATAACAATGTGCTTTGGTATGAGGAAAAGTTCTGAAGAAGTATCATTTAAATGGGGGAAGAAAAGGAATATTCCAAAGGGCCATTTTATTGCAGTATAATGTTGCTACAGGAATTATCTGTCTGGAGATTTGAAGAAATTCAAACAAATATGAAATTTGATATGGGGGCAACATTAAGAATTGTGTTGGCACAGTGATTAGAATGCAGTACTGCAGGCTAACTCTGTTCACTACGAGGAGTTCAATCCTGACCTACTCAAGGTTGATTCAGCATTCCATCCTTCCAAGATCAGTAAAATAAGGACCCAGATTGTTGGGGGCAATATGCTGACTCTATAAACTGCTTAGAGAGGGATGTAAAGCATTATGAAGCAATATATAAGTCTAACTGCTATTGCTATTTAACATTATTTGAACTAATAAAATAGAATCTAATCTCCTTAAGCCTTATAAAAAGGAATGAAGGCAAGCAAATTTCGGTCCTTTTTTTACTCTAGAGTTGGCCTCTAATCGCCCTTCACAACCAAAGGAAATCAATTAATCTTAATATCTGTGGCCTAATATTCCCTGGTTCCATGGTCAGTTTAGTCAAGTTTACATTTCAGTGAAGTTGAGGATCATAGACCATGAACAGCTCTAGAGACTAGTGGTCAGCAGTTCTTAACACTAATTTATGGAAGCATCTTAACAGCCTGCCATCATTTTTAATGAAATGAGCTATGTGCAGTAGCTGGGGCAGTCTGGAGAGGGGGGAAATATCCTGTTTTTCACGTCTCAGAAATAAAGAAAGACACTACGGTAGCAATAGCTGCCATGATCTACAAATATATTATTCTACCTCTGGTCAAATAGTTTTTGCAGATGTTGAAACAGAATGAAACCAAGAAAAAAAATCTGTCCAGAAGTGATGAACAATGCCTATATCACATACACCACTTCCATAAAACTTTCACTGTTCTGGGGGTGGTGGGATGCCACACAGTCCATTTCTGGTCTTATTTTCACCCTTAAGACTTGATTTGGCACAAACGTTATAACTGCTGCATTCTGGCATTGGAAGGTGTAGCCAACTCACCTGCCCCCACATGACAGACACAAAAGGACCCTTGAAATTAAAGTAATGTACATTTCTAATAAAGGAGAATATTTGTAGCTCAGGATTGACGTGAGGGGTCCTTGGTGCTCTCTGAGCTTGCTTGTTTTCTTGCAGGCATTTCATTACCGAAACTAGGTAACATCATCGGTGCTAGAATACATCCCACAGACATGCTGGGAAATGAAAAAACAAACTGCAAAGCAAATTAGATTCAAACTAGACTGATGATATTACCTAGTTTGGGTAATGAAATGTCTGCAAGAAAACAAGCAAGCTCAGAGAGCACCAAAGACCCGTAACGTACCTTTCATTAACATATTACAGTGTAATCCCTGGAAATATTAATTTTTTAAGCCAAAAGATCTCCACTTCAAATCATATTAGCCCTAATATACTGGAACCTAGTCAGCCTGATCTCCTCATCTGCATCATGGCAAGGGTAGGGGCAGTGGTGGGATTCAAATAATTTAAAAACCAGTTCTCTGCCCTAATGACCGGCTGGGTCGGCATGGCCATGGTGGGCGTGGCCAGGGGTTGTGACAGGCAGCACTTGGCCTCCTACATCCCCCAGGAGCAAAAACGGGCCACGGGGGAGCGCTGGCCCCTGCGCTCAGTTTTGGGCCTAATATGCCTCCCTGCAGCTTCCTGGGAGCAAAAATGGGCCACGGGGGGCCTGCGCCACACACCCCATGCCCCATTTTGGGCCTACTAGGCTTCCCTGCACTTACCTGGGAGCCAAAACGGGGCATGTGGGGACTTCTGGAAGGAGCGGGGCAGGGAGGGGAGAGGCCACCTAGCAATTTAACAGCCAGTTTGCCCAAAGTGGTGCGAACTGGTTGAACCCACAACTGGGTAGGGGGTACAAACCTATACACTAAATGTGAACTTAGGAATTAGGTTCTGGTGGCTAAGTAACCAACATGGTTACAGGGAGATATTTGTGTTCTGGAAGGAACCCCCAGCTTTGCAATAGTAGTGGGAAAACTGTAAAAAAAAGAAATCTAAACAACAAACCTAAACAGCCCAATAAGAATGAGAATGCTCAGAAATAAGAGGGTGTGGAATGTCTGTTTGGGAGAGGATATGTGGCATGGAAATCTGGAGAGCAAAAGGAAGAATAGGATGAATACTGAACTGAATGTTGGTTGGATTGATCAGGGGCATTAAATGCTGTACCATTTCACTGCATATCACACTTAAATTATTAATCTTCCTAGATAAGATTATAAAGATTATTGATGCACTGTCTTCCTTTCAATCTATTGTTCATATCCAAATATTTTTCTTCCTCAATTGTGAATAACTCAATAACCGGATGAACTCCACCTGTTTACATTTAGTTCCTGTTCTGATGACATCTCATTTATCTATATATTGCAAATATATGTTGGATGCACACAATATAAGAGCTTGATATGAGAAAGAAGGAAGGAAAATAAACATACCAGGAATGCACACAGCGCGTAAAAGCTTACAAAGTAGAAATAAGCAAAGCCTGAGCCACAGGTGTATTCTTCTCCAGGAGCATAATCAGACTCAGGGTCGCATAACTTGCCATAGCTGGCACCTAATAAGACCTCCTGCCAGGCCTCACCTGTGGCACACCTAGAGAAAAAGGGAAATTAAGGCAAGGCATAATATGATACATGAACTTAATCCAGAAGGATTATAAAAATAATTCATGGATATAATTAACTTTCTTTAAAAGTACATAGTATCAATCAGAATTTTTTCTAGATTGAGCTGCAGGAATTATAATCATATTCATACATACTACCCTTTCCAATAGCAGTTCTCATTTACTTATTCATTAGTCAAATGTTTTAGAAGAAATTGAAAAAAGAATAACTCAAGGATGGGATAATTGTAGCTATCATCTACCATCTACCATCTATCTATATTTATCTATATCATCTATATCTATATCTGTCTGTCTCCTTTCTTTATTATTTTTATAGATAGCTCAAAATGGCAAACAAACACAATATGCCTTCCTCCTTCTATTTTCCCCACAATCACAACTCTGTGGAGTTGGACTAAGAGATGGTGACAGGCCCAAAGTCACACAGCTGGCTTTCAAACCTAAGGCAGAACTAGTACTTGCAGTCTCCTGGTTCTATCCTCGTGCTTTAACTACTGTTGAGTTTACTCCTCATTCCTCCCGATATATTGGGAACAGTTGTTATTTAAATCATTACATTTCCCCTGCCCCACCAATTGGCAGATTCACAGAACACTGGAAAACCAAAGTATACATTTGGCTGGGTCAGTGGCATTGAAAAGTGTAGGAAATAGTACTGTTGGAAATTAATCCCTTAAACAGGAATTGTTTTATTCAAACATCGTATTTAAACCACACATTTATGCTAACTTTACTATCAACCTTGATATCTATAGAAAATGTAGACAGGACTATGTTTTTGAAGATGATGGGTGTACTTTTTGGATCTTAAAGGATCTTCTGTCAAGAGAGGAAATGCCACCAATAAGAAGGGAGGAAAGGTTATTGAAGATAATGTGGGCCCTCAGCTATAAACCAAATAAGCTTAAATGATACAAACCTGAATAGCATCAACACTGCTTGTGGGAAAGTCTGAAAGTTGTTGTTCCGGTTTATTTGAGTTCCATCTACCAATGCAATTTTCCCAAACATCTATAAATGAACATGCTGTTGTCAGAGACTTATCTGCAAAGCCTTGCAGCTTGTGACCATTCCCATTCCCTTATGCTTTGCTCATACTGGATTCTACTTGAGCTATTTAAAGTAGGTTTAAAGATGGCTTCTTTTGCCATCTTCCTGACTTAAACACCTGGGCCACCTTTTCCAGCTTGAACAATATTTTTTGTAGTAAGGGGAGAAGAGAAAGAAAAAGCAGTAAAAACCAAGGGAGTGCTGTGGGTAGAATATAATGACACCTGTGCCCCTTGAGAGGTTCGATTTATGGTAAAAACCATGCCTAGAAGCATCCCTTTTCTTTGAATTTTTCAGGTTAGTAAAATTGTGTTTGCAATCCTCCATTAAGAAACAGTAAATGCTTCCAGATGACGTTTCTATCATACATTTCTCACATTTTCTGAAACAAAGGGATTATTTTCCCTTTGTAACTCTCCTACATTTTTCTGTTTCTTTTACCTTTTTACTTTCCACAAAATACCATTAAGAGGGAAAAAAAGGATAGAAATAAATTCCAAAGGATTATGCTAGGAGTCCTCATTTGAAAATATCCTAAATCCTATTGAAGAATATTGTAAGTGATATTAAACTCACAAGTGGAAGCAGAATCTCTCTCTGAGTCTCTGGCTTTCCTGTCCACATTGTAGGTTAATCTCTATATAAGTAGTCCTCAATTTACAACCATAATTGGGACTGGAACTTCCATTGCTACGTGATGCAACTATTAAGTGAGTCATGCCCAATCGTATGACTTTTTTTTTGCCATGGCCCATTTTAATCACTTCAGTCATTAAATAAATTATGTGATCATTAAATAGAAGTCAAATAAATAAATAAAATAAAATGAATCCAGCTTTCTCCATTCACTTTGCTCGTTGGAAGTTTATTTATTTATTTATTTATTTATTTATTTATTTATTTATTTGTTTGTTTGTTTGTTTGTTTGTTTCCATTTCTATACCGCCCTTCTCCAAATAGGACTCAGGGCGGTGAACAGCCAAAGTAAAAAACAGGACATACAAAATTTAAAAACAATTTAAAATAATTAGATATTTTGGCCGTAAATTAAAACAACCCAATTTAAAATCAATTTAAAATTTAACTCAAGCCAGCAAGTTCCCTGGAAAGACTTTAAATTTTGATCATATGACAATGGGGATTACTGTGATGGTCATAAGCACGATGACAGGTTGTAAGTCACTTTTTTTTCCAGCACCATTATAACTTCAAACTGCCATTAAAGGAATGGTTGTAAGTGAAGGACTACCAATAGTCACGTAATGAAAGAGATGATCAAGGAATCAGTAGTGGGGGGCTTCATTGCTGAAGATGAAAGAGTTGGATGTCTGGGCAGGAATGACATGCAGCCTTCACAATACTTTTCAACTTATATAGTTGTGGGAATAGAGTTTGAGAGTAAGAAATGCATCCAAGTAAGGTAATTACATTAAGGTTTGTCTCTGTCCATTTAAATCAGGGTTGTCAAACTCCCAGCCCATGGGCCGGATGCATCACATGGTAGCCACACCCATGCCTGGTTTAGGGAAGGCGAAAAAAGTTCCGATAACCATGGGCCAGATGTGTCATGCACTGGCCATGGCCATGCCTGGTTTAGCAAAGGGGGGAAGGGAGTCCCAATACGTCATGTGACACCGCCATGACAACATGAGTTTGACACCCTGATTCAGATAATTTATAACTGGGATTTAGGGAGGGATTGTTCAATGAGGTAATGCGAGCATTTTCTTGCATTGCTTACCTGCATCCCAATCACAGCATAGATGAAGAACAACATTACGATCAGCAAGGCCACATGTGGTAATGCCTGGGGATAAGGTAGAGAAGAATCTGAGGGTCATCCACAACTGCAGATCAGCTATGGGTTGGGAGGTATTGAAGTGCTATATTTGTTTCCACTTCACCCAGCCCATTCCCATTTTTCAGGATTCTTCCTTCACTTATGGTAGATACGAACTTGCACATCCAGTAAGGTGTACTTACCTGGAAGGATTTGATAAATGTCCAGAGTAAATTTCTAATGCCTTCTCCTCGGCTCAGCAATTTTACCAGTCTTAGGACCCTGAAAAGCCGGAAAAAAGTGATGGAGATACGACCGCTGTCATCAGGATCTATGGCAGGAAGCTGTGGAAAGAACACATCCCTTGCAATGGAAGAAGCAGACAGAAGGAAGTACACTTTATTCACCGGAGGACTCTCTTGTATTCACTAGGGTTCCCTAAAACAAGAGAGCTACAATCTACTGTTTAATTGCAGAAAAGCAGTTGACATGATATTTCTAAGAGAGGAGAGATGTTAACCTTCTCAGTTTTGCTCTTCTAGACCTACCTACCACTATTTTGGCCCCATGTGCTTCTTGACTTCAGGCACAAATCATTTTTCCCAATCCTGCTTTAAAGCTTTATATAGCTGAGGATGTAGCACCACTTTCAGCCTTTGAATTAACAACCCCACCCCAAAAAAAACCAACAACCAGGGCAGTCCATGGGAATATCAATTAGTTCATCTTCAAAGACCTTTGACTCTTTGAAGGACACAGACTTGTATTCATCTTTTAGATTATGTGTTTTTGGCACATTTTCCAACTCCCTGTCCTTGCAGAAATCCAAGACCACAAAATTAAATTAGAAGATCTAGAAAAATTCAGACACTTCTTTCAAAAAAGGATGTACAGTGACAGTTATGTGTGTGTGTGTGTTGTGTGAACCCAGCCACTGTCATTTGTAAACCAAGGCTTATAGCTTAGCAGTATGTTCTGAAAATATGTATTCAGTAAAGTGCATGAAACACTGTAACTGGGCCAACATTTGTTTATTATATATTTCAATATACGAGAAACTCAACCAACCAGATTCACTGGAGCTATCAAAGATCCATTGCCTACTGTTATTTCCACTGAGAATATCTCACCTTGTTTCATCTAGCTTGGTCATTCCTGTTGCACTTGAATTTTTGCATGTATTAAACAAACTACAAAACAGAATAGGACCCAAGTATCTGAAGGAATACCTCCTATATACTAATTTATCCAGGTATTGAAGTCATATTTGAAAGCTATTCTCTAGATGCCCTTAGCCTTAGAGGTACAACAAGTAGAACTAAGGCAGTAATTCTCAGTTTTTTGTATTTTAAGTCCCATAAGTTTTTACTTGAAAGAATCTAGATAGATATAAAAAGTCATTTTCTTTTCCTAAGGGACCCTGTAATGTTTACAGAAATCCTATTATTGTATTTATCAATTCAGGAAGGTTTTCAAAGTCTGAATGACTTATGTGTGTTCCACCTATACAATTTTGTGTCTCAGCTATGGTATACCACTTGTTTGGAACAACTGCACTAAAAAAAAAAAAATCTCTTTCCAGAAAAGATATGAGAGCTGGATCTTATATGATCACAGATTAAGAGCTTGCTCTTGGATCATTTCAGTACCAAAAGCCAGTTGGACATCATCCCTTCTGTCCAAAGAAAGTGGCTTCTAGTGGACCATTGCATCACAATGTCACAAGAGGCACAACAATTTGAACCTTAGTTTCATGCTAAATGGGATGTGTATTTGATACACAGGAATCCCTGGAATTCTTTCATAATGGCTTTGTTTGCTTTTCTAGTATAAGCCACTTATCAGAGCTCCAGTATTCTAATATACTAATTTATCTGTTTCCAGGGCAGCTTGCTGGAAGTAGTCCGACAAATACTATTGTGAAACTATCATTATTACCTATTCAGTGCCAAGCAATCACCATTTTATTCTTCCATCATTATTTTTATTTACTTCATGCAACTTTTCATAAAATCACATAATATTCTTTTACTTGTTTTTCATCTGCATCTCATTTTTGTAAAGCACATTGGAAACATAGGGACAGTATGTAAATATTTTAAATAACCAATAAAACAGCATTTACCTGTGATGTGTCTCCATTGTTGTAGGCTCCTTGGACTGCCAGTGGCTTGGTCTGTGAATATATTCCATGGTAATGAACACGGCAATGGTTGCAACACAAGTAGAAGTAGGGGTTCAGGATCAACAACATGCTAAACTAAGGGACTGGATAAAACTAGATGGTTGATTTCATGCTGACACAGAAGGGCTGGAATACAGGATGGAGATTCATGCCACTGTTATTATATTTAGTGCTAAGCCTAGCAATTCCACCATGGATTAATACTGATGGACTGCTGGCTTTTACTGAAACAAAGAAAGTCATTGAAGTCTAGAAGGTGTAGATTCAATTTGTCAAAAAGAAAACATACACATGACAGGAAACACCAAATGATATGATTATTGTAAAATCTGATACTATCATAAACTTAACCAGTGCATACACAGTTGTAAATGTAATGATTTTTTTCCAAGGAACATTAGGATCCATATATTGAACTGATATGGCTTCCCTACCAAAAACAACTTTCAAACTACTGAATTACCTATATATACAAAGATAATTCAGTAGTTGGAAAGTTCTTTTTGGTGAGGAACTCATAACAGTTCAACTGGTTTTTTTCTGTATATTCATCCTAATATTGGGCATATATTGGTATAATGATTGTAGCAACAAGGATATCACCTATTCAAAGCAGAGTAAAACTCAGAACTGCAAAGTAATTTACATGGGTTACTTCTAAGTAGCATACATTTGCTACAAAACTGATTCATAGATTTATGCTTCTGCAGAGAAGCAAAAACCATAGTTCATAAATCAGTTTCAGTCCTCAGTTCTTAAGTAGACTCGATCATATTTAATGTAAAAATTCCATTGCACCTGACCTTTTTTTTACATTAAAAATACAGTAGCTGTTTTTACGAATTTTAGCAACTCTGTTTAAATGTCCATTTCAGCAGTTTTAAGTATATTTTATTTTTTTTCAGTAAAATTACATTGTTCTTGACCAATAAGCACAGATATTACATTATTTAATATCATTGCTTTGGTATCAGTCCATACCAAAAGGAAATAGGTTTATATGAGCTAGATAATGAAATATATTTTCTTATTCTTTCTATTTTTCCTATCTTTTCTTTCTATATCAACACTAAACTTTTATTTGTATTACTTTTGTACCTTGTTTATTTGTAACCTAGAGACAGAAGACTATATAGGTGATGGTGATAGCACTGGATATTGGTGCAATACCATCACTGCTCTATGGCAACAGAACTGCCAATGCTGACCAGGGTTTTTTTGCACGTTGCCATCTTCATGTACACCCACTGTACCTCTCTACCTTCACTATTTGCACAATAGTGGAAAGTGAACAAAAAAAGGAAAGCCCCTATGGATTGAATGAATTATGGACTGTCATCATGTGAGCTTGATTAAATAAGATAATCAAAGTCACATTGTGATAGGAAGGATGTAACAGGCTGCATGCATATGCAGCTAATATTATCTATTGTTCTAAAGGGCTATCCAAGCCTAATGCTGAACTGGCATTGCCATGGACTAAATTGCCTCTAGAAAGGACTTTCTTATTAAATGAAATTCTTCTGCATCATCCTCCAAAGTTTGAACACCGCAGATTCAAAACCAAAAGTGTCACAAGAAGGAACTATGATCAGGAAAGGATGTGATGAATAGCCAGTTATCTGATTTATACCTTTGTTGTTTTGCCCTGAAACAAGGTATATACCCTTAAACCAAAGCGCTGAAACCACACAGAAGCTGAAAAAAAAGTAGGCAGGGATAAATTTGATACAGTATATTTCATAGGAGTGTCAACCCTTCAAGATGATCCAGGTCAGGAAAGCATGAATACCAATACTACCTTTATTATAAGGTTACAGTGACAGAATCTTGCAAGTCTGAAAGCTTTTCCTCAGTCCCTGGATTTTGCTGTTCTCCCCTTGCTAAGAACAAAGAAGAACTAGGGAGAGTGAATAACTGAGGTGTTTTCTCGATGCCCATTCCTGCTTTGGACTCAAGTTTTCTCTTAGCAGACTTTTGTCTAGGCTGTGGTTCTTACTCCTGTCTCTCAAGGTTATTCTCATAGCCCTTTATAGGGAGAGAATTAAAGGGATTGCACCAGTGGTGGGATTCAAGTAATTTAACAACCGGTTCTCTGCCCTAATGATTTCTTCCAAAAACCAGTTTGCCAAACTGCTCAGAAAGTTAACAACCTTTTTCTCCCGAAGTGGTGGAAACTGGCTGAATCCCACCACTGGATTGCACCATTGCACCAATCCATTCATATGGAAGGTGTCAATCACCAAGAAGTAGAATATCCCTTTGGAATATCATCTCTTCCAAAATTAGACTGCCCCCCCCACTTCAACACTCTTTCGTAAGGCCCTGAAGACTTTTGCTAGTGGGCCTGGGGAACCCAGAGTGGGGTGGAGCCCATCAAATGGCTTATTTGACTGTGTGTTGTGCAGGGTGGTGGTGGAGGGTGGGCAGGGGAGGGTACTGTTTTTTATTTTATTTTTTTATTTTTGTTCTATACCATGTTTTCATTGTTTGTAAGCCACCTAGAGTAGCTGTGAGCGAGTAGACGGCTATATAAATTTTCTAAATAAATAAATAAATACTTACACCACAGAAAGTAAACTAGGAAAAAAGAGCCTCACCCAAGGAAACTGTAGTGTGCTTAAGCGATTCTTCAATAACTGCTCCATAAACAAGTTCCCTTTATCGGCATTATCGGCATTATTTCTAGAGGATCACAGTTTGTTTTCCTACAGACCCGCTTTCAGCATTAGTTGCATGCAACTCACACTTTTACACAGCAGCACACAGCAAGAAGAAATAATCTAGAAAAGGAGGAAAGGGAAATGTGGAACAAAATGGTGTCCACAACAACGTCATGCAGCTGATATTTACAACGCCATCACAGCCACCGCTTAGGCAGTACAATCCACCACTGGAAACAAGAATTGTCTGTCAAGAAAACAACAGAGTCAGCCAAGTGCAGTATTAAAAAAAATAGAGAAGTTGGAAACAATGATTTGGAAAGAGAAAGGGATAGGAAATGAGGGGGGAGGGGTGGACTGGTGTTTCACAGAGAAATCATGAAGGAATCACATTAGAATTACAATGAGATGTACAGGTAGAAAGGAGGAAGGAGGAAAGGATTGAAGAATAATGAATAAAAAGCAATGACATGAAGTGCATTAAGCTAGTAGTGTTTTTAGCAGAACGTAGAAATCTCCTAAGAGAATTGGATAAAACTAAGAGAAATCAAGAGACCTTTTTGAATATTTATATAAGATATATTTCTTCCAAGATTAGATGCCTATAACTGTCTATGACACATTATCAGCTACAGCCAAACTGCCAAGAGACCACAAGTGAATTAAATTTCAAATATAGTCATGTGGTGGGTACTTCCAGAAGAAATCAGGCTCTATGTTCCGTCCTATTATGGCTTATCATGGTCAGGTTTTCAGAAAGACTCAATTCTCAGAATGTCTTCCTTCTTATTGATTTCTGAAAATAATAGTTCTAATCTATAAAAACAATACAACAATTGAATAGATAAAAGACAGAGTTGTCTTTGTACAAAAATTAGCAAGACAAGTTTCTTTTCATGACTGTATGTTCATTCCAAATGCACTGATCAGTATCCACATGCAGATATTTTAATATTTCCTTGTCAGTCTGGCTTCCTGCTAGAAGCCATTATGCATCTCCTTATATAGCTGGCACTTTACAAGGTCAAACCCAGGGGTGAAATCCAAATTTTTTTCCCTACTGGTTCTGTGGGCATGGCTTGGTGGGCGTGGCAGGGGAAGGATATTGCAAAATCTCCATTCCCACCCCACTCCAGGGGAAGGATACTTCAAAATCTCCATTCCCTCCTCTCCTGGGGGAAGGATATTGCAAAATCTCCATTCCCACCTCACTCTGGGGCCAGCCAGAGGTGGTATTTGTCGGTTCTCCGAACTACTCAAAATTTCCGCTACCGGTTCTCCAGAACCTGTCAGAACCTGCTGGATTTCACCCCTGGTCAAACCCCTACAGTTCTCAGGCGAAAAAAAAAAGCTATGTCAGCATAGATCAGGTGCCTTCCAAGACCACCAACAGAAGTACTAGGATCCATTAACATGGAATTGTGGAAGGAAAAATCCTAGAATATAAAACTTGGAATATAAATTTATATAGACCTTGATTATTATTGTATTGATAAGATAGATATTCTCCGTGTAAGATTCATCCTTGTCTGCAATAATGAAACTAATTTTGCTGAATTAGTAAATTTTCTACTGGATAAGCCAAATTTTGAAAAGTATTTAAGCTGAGGTTTATAGCTGTGCTTGGTGTAACATCTGAAAATCCTGGCATTAGTCTAATATTTGTGCTTTAAGCCTGCTACGTATGGTCACATTTGATGGAGCAATATTCTAACTTGTTCTTTCTCTTTTACTAGGAATAAACCTTATTTGAACAATGAAGTTATGATTCCTAGGTCCATAGATATGAACCTTAATGTATTCATCATTTGTTTCTGAACATAATACTATCAGACATGACTTCTATTAGTCCATCTAAAAATGTATGAAACACAAAATGTAGTCAACATCAGCTTACAACTAAATGAGACAAAGAGACTACTGTATGAAGAAGGATAAAAGAAAAGAATATTAATTTGGTTTGAAAACCAAAGATACAATGTTTTGGGAAGATAAACAGAAGTTCTAAAAATATTTTTGCTTTTTTTATGAACCAAGAATATACAAAGCAATCAGCATGGAAGTATATCAAGATGATGTTTTATGAGAATGATGGTCCTTTTGCAACGTACAATTTACAACTCACAACAGTTCAGTAAAAAATATTCCAGTGTAACATAAGAAGAATGAAATTAGGACAAGAAGAATTTCCATCTCTGATGGTGAAGAAAACTACAGATTCCCAAAGCAAGAGAATACTCACCAGGCAGCTGCCAGATTCCCCATCTAAATTTCACTGAATTTGATTTCTTTTTTAGGTTAACTTTCTATGTCTATTTCCCAAATGTTTTAATGAGTCGAGTCATGTACAAAGTCTGTACATTTGACAGATAAAAACTTGGGAGTCTCCAGGTAGATTAAGAAATGTACCCCATGATACAGGGAAAAAGAGAAAATTTCAGTGGGGACTTTTGATGCACAATCTTGCCCTTAGCTCTTCATGTTTAGATTTGAGAAGAAAAATCCTAAAACAGGTTGATCTTTGTATTGGTGATTTATAAAACTTTGGAACCAGTGATAAAGCAAATTTGGACTATAAAGAAACATAACTATTTTTTATAGGGACTGATATATATGAAAGAAAACAAGTTACAGAATAAGTTTGTAATGATTTGAGTAATCCTGAATAAAATGCAAATACTACTGATGAGTAATATTGTAGATTTTCATACTTCTAATCTTGTTTCTAAAGTAATAGCTAACTGTAGCTGTAAACAATAGCAATGGAGCCAAAGGCACATGAAGACATTTTTCATCCAAAGCTATGCGCTTTCTCTCCTTTATACGCATATTCAGTGTTGGAAAATGCATATGCAATTCCACTTATGGCATATATTTCAATATGCTTGTGTTTATATCATAGCATCCATGCACATGTATGCAAAAAGCCCAAATTATGCACGTACCATAAAGAGAGACGCAGTAGAAGCACAAATACTAAGCAGATGACATATGGTTGCCATGGACCACAGAGTAGAAATTCTCTGCCGGTACCATGAGGCAAGCCATTTCAAGAGGAATTTCATATCACAATTGCCATGTATGTATGATTTATTGAAGCTCAAGGTTTAGAGAACACACAGATGCTGTAGGAGAAGTGGTGTCCCCTGGCTATGATATATCAGTCCTTGATCAGTAAAAAAAATCAAGAACAAATTACCTTAAGATGATTCTTGAAAAATGTCTGAGGTTTGCAGAACATGACCTACTCAAACTCTAACTAAGGGATCTGCAACCCATCAACTAGCAAATGGCAATGATTACTATCTCCCACCAGAAGAAACTGAAAATGATTGACGATTGCTGTGATTTAGAAGCTGTATTCAACATGCAGCACTCACGACATCTTTGGGGAGCTGGGAAACTGTGGCTGCTTAGTAGTGACAGTCATTGTTCCCCTTCCCTTCAGTTTAAGAAGTCGTTCCGACTCCTTGTTTCTTTCCAATACAATTATCCTCATAGCACTTACATCAATCTGACTCAGGATGACATCAATGATGCTGCCGACAACTATGAGAAAATCAAAGACATTCCAGGGGTCCCCAAAGTATCCCTAGAAAAGAAAGAAGAATGTAAACTCCAAATAAATAGATTAAGCTGAAAGAATCAGTGTTGAACTTTTTGGCTTATTGCTGAACCTTGTGACCTTATTAAAACAAGTAACAGATATATAGCCCACACAAGTGGTTTTATTAAAACAAAGTAACAGATATATAGCCCACACAAGTGGTCTTTTAGGACCATCCTCACTGAAGATGGCTTGTGTTATTCTAAACCAAGGTCAGGCTGGCTTTCTGATAGAAGTTGTGATGCATTGATTCTCACTCACCTTAGCCTTGAAAGCTATCAGTTTAAGAATCATCTCAATAGTAAAGAGGATGGTGAAGACCACATTGAGGACATCTGAGAGCTGGTTCATAAACTCTGATTGCTTATAATGCTGTAGAGATAGTTGAAAAACAGATTATTAAGAAAACATGGGCTTTTTTTAAAGAATAAAGCTTTTCGTTAAGGACAGAGTCACTTTGCTTGCTTTCTCTTTGTTTTTTGGCTTGCTCTCTCTCTGTCTGAAAATAGTTAGAATGGTACTAGATAATGGATTCTCCTCTTGTCCTCTTAACTTCTCCTTGCCCTATATCTTATTGTCTGCTATTCCTATTGCCAGAATGGCAATGAAAAACTACTGCTCTGGTCACTTTGTAGAAAGCAACAACTAGATGAAGAGTTTGTGTGTGTGTGATAGCCTATACATAATGATGCTTTTGATGGACACGTTTAACAAATGCGAACAGCGAAATTTTGTCCACAGACTTTCTCTTTGGAAAATTAAACCTCACAGACTGCAGGATTAAGAATGAAAAATATGGAAAGTGACCAAGAGGACACTGGGCAAATAACAGTCTTTGATCACATCATCAGTGTCACAGTTTCAGCTGAAGTGCCTTGCAATTAGCAAGGCTCGTGTAAGGGAAAGATGGAAAACACATCACTTTAACTTCAAAGCAGATAAATAAGTTAGGTGCTCTCAGCTGGGATGAGATAAAGGTTGCATCATGTGGACAGGTCTTTAAAGCATGGCTAGCAAGGCATCTTCAAGGTAAAATTAGTGGGCATGTGGATGAATCCTGTGTTTCAGCTTTCCTTCAGCAGGCAGGTTTGTCCCAAAATTTCATAGTTCCCGCTACTGCCACCACCATTCCACAGCTGAAGAGGAGTTCTTTGCATCCATACCTGCATGCCCAAGCAGATGGTGTTCAGTGTGATCAGGAAAAACATGAGGTACTCAAAGTAGGAGGAGGTCACCAAATACCAGATCTGGTATTGGTAAGGGTTCTTGGGAATGTAGCATCGCAGAGGCCGTGCTTTCAGGGCATACTGGACACACTGGCGCTGAAATGAGAAGCAAGGCAAGATGTGAAGAGGCCAAAAAGGAACAGGCTTATTATACTTGCCTCGATTTTCTGAGATCTATCAGCAATGCCAAGTGTTTATTGTGGCTTGTTCTTTTCATAAACACAATGTTTAAACAGATTGCTTTCCAACAAATAGCTGTCAATTTTTTAAAAAATATTTATTTATTTATTTACTTACTTACTTACTTACTTACTTACTTACTTATTTACTTACTTATTTACTTACCAAGTGTACATATGTATTTGTTAAGAGTTGTATCCCACCTTTTACCCAAGAGCATGAGAATCACCCTTTACAGGTAGTCCTTGACTTATGACTGCAATTGAGCCCAAAATGTATGTTGTTAAGTGAGACATTTGTTAAATGAGTTTTGCCCCAATTTATGACCTTTCAGACCTCAGTTGTTAAGTGAATCACTGCAGTTGATAAGTTAGTAACCCGGTTGTTAAGTGAATCTGGCTTTCCCATTGACTTTGCTCATCAAAGAGTCCCAAAAAGTGATCACATGACCCTGGGACACTGCAACTGTCATAAAGATGAGTCAGTTACCAATCATCTGAATTTTGATCATATGATTATGGGGATGCTACAAAGGTTGTAACTGTGAAAAATGATCATAAGTCCCTTTTTTCAGTGCCATTGTAACTTTGAACAGTCATTAAATGAATTGTTGTAAGACGAGGACTACCTGTATTTTATCCCAATATCAAACCTGTGAGGTGAGTTGGACTGAGAGAAAGAATGACTAGCCCAAAGTCACCCAATGAGTTTCCATGGCTGAGGAGGCATCTGAACCTGGATCCCTCTGATCCCAGTCTAGATTCTTGATCACTACATCACAGTGGTGGCCTCTCATATGGAGACCCTCACACTAGCTGCCTTGAGCTTCCAAAACATGGGCAATATGCTCTATGTTTATTCTTCTTTTCTTCTTCTTTTCTGGAAAAATAACATGTGTGGGCATTTCTATAATTTTATGAATTTGGCTTGTATTGGAGTGAATGACTTGGGTATAGTATGCAAATGGACACTAGCTCATTAATGAATGAATGATGCTACCTAGTTTGGTAATGAAACATCCACAAGACAATAACCAAGCTCAGAGAGCACCAAGAACCCCACAGTTCAATCCTGAGCTACAAATACTCTCTTCTATCGAGACTTTAGTTCACTTATAAATGAAATGCCTTTTAAAGGCAATTAATTTAATCAACAAATATCCATTCAATTCATATTAATGTATTTTTCTTCCCCCTACCCCATTGGAGTATGCACATCTCCAAATGTGTCACACGTACGTGGGGGGGGGATTTTTAGGACTCATTTCAGCTAGAGTTAGCATTATAAGGACATTTACAATATAAGGAAACTAAGCAATGCACAGGATTAACATGTATGTGGTATAAGTGCCTTGGTAGTACAGTGGTGTAAGGCACCCTGTTATTAAGCTGGTTATTAAGACCAGTTGCCTGCAATTACTGCAGGTTCGAATCTCGCCAAGGCTCAAGGTTGACTCAGCCTTCCATCCTTTCTAAGGTACGTAAATTGAGGACCCAGTTGTGGGGGCAATAAGCTGACTTTGTATAAATATACAAAAGGATGAAGGCTATTGCTGAGCACATTGTAAGCTGCCCTGAGTCTCCGGAGAAGGGCGGCATATAAATCAAATTAATAAAAAAAATAAAAAAATAAAAAATAAATAAAATAAATAAGCATGTACATTGCCCTCACATGGACAGTTGTTATTTTAAAATTAGGATTGCCTTCTTTTCACATACGTTCAGTAAATTGAATAAATAAATGAATGAGCCATAAACCATGAAAATATCTTATGCAGCACTGTTAGTAGTCCAACAGAAGAAAAAAAGCAAATATTCAGGGCAAGAAGGGGAACTGGCCATACGTTTTAGAGTTTACTTAATCATAACCAAATTATCCTTCCTGCTTGAATAAGAAAAGTTACAGATTGCACAGAGCTGCTGTGCTCAGATCCTTTTATAATTCCCCTATTCACATCAGATACAGCAGAAATTTTCATTGTATAATTTGAAAGTTTGCAATATCCAAAATTTCTGACTGAATGACAATATATAACACTACTATATTCAGAATGCAAACTCCTGCAGCTAATTTTGAACTATGCCCAACTAATACCTTTCTAACTGTTGATGTCACATGACACCACAAGGCAAACATTGCCCCCTAAGTACCTGTAGGTGATGTTACAACACAAATACAAAAGAGGGGACCTTGTGTAGTATTGTCACAATATATGTTCTGCCATTTTAACAATATTGTGATTTCTTGCCTCAGTTTCAGTGTTAGCCTTGCACTTTGGGGATGTTCACACAACTTTAGCCCCTATCTTTGATATGCACCACCCAGAGGTGGGTTTCAGCAAGTTTTGACCAGTTCTGGAGAACCAATAGCGGAAATTTTGAGTAGTTCGGAGAACCGGTAAATACCACCTCTGACTGGCCCCGCCTCCATCTATTCTCTGCCTCCCAGTTGATCGGGAGGAAATGGGGATTTTGCAGTATCCTTCCCCTGGGGTGGGGTGGGAATGGAGATTTTACAGTATCCTTCCCCTGCCACACCCACCAAGCCATGCCCACCAAGCCACACTCACAGTAGTAAAATTTTTGAAACCCACCACTGGCACAACCTAACATCTAGGACTTGTCACATTCTGCCCAAAAGATAAACTTGCCATACCTGGTTTTTGTTCAGCTCACAGTCTTTGTACTCAGTTTCACCCTGCTCCTGAAAAGTTACAATGATGAAACCTACAAAGATGTTCATCATAAAAAAGGCAATGAGAATGAGATAGATTATGAAGAAGATAGCAATGCCCATACGATAATTGTATATAGGGCCCATGTCTTCAGTGTGCGTATCAATTGCTTTATACAATAGTCTGGAAAAGAAAGGACAGAGATTCCAAATTAATTGACATAAATAATTGAGCTTTCAAAAGTTCAATCTTAACAGGTTTCTAAACAATTAATTTAATGGTGAATATACAGTATGTACACCGGTAACACATAATTTTCCAAAATGGTACTGTGAGGAAAATAGTACATTCTGTTCAATGATCAAACCACAATATGATAATCTTTATTCCAATTATCTCATTGGTTATGATAATAACAAATAATATAATTTCTATGCTTAAATACAGTAAATGCCCCGAACAGCAATTTGTGCATACTGCTGATAAGATTGTTAGTGATGTGCCCACAATTTCCTCTTTCTGTGCCATTTTGCTTATACAATAATAGCTAGGACAAAAGGAAACAGTGGCGTTCCATAGGATTCCACTAAATCAATTTTCCAGAGTTGATGGGACTGTATCATGGCACTGGCCACATTGGCTGGGAATTCACGGAGCTGAAGTCTAGGACATTTTGAGGATACCATGATGAAGATGACTAGTCTAAATATTCCTAGCAACACCCCACCCCCCCAATACACACACATATAAACACCCTTTCTCCATAGTGGATTCTGTACTCACTGAGGCCATCCTTCAAAGGTGGATACAGTGAAGAGAGACATCATAGCTGATAAGACATTGTCAAAGTGGAAATCATTGTGCAGCCACCTCCTTTCTTCTTCCACAACCTGTGTTGGATCAGCATCAACGTACAAAATGAAGTGTCCCCTGGGATGAGAATCCATATATTAGCTACAAAGAGCCTAAATCATTGAGTCAGCATATAAAATATAACAGTGATGCCTACTTAGAAATACTATAAGCAATTTTGTTTGAGGGATATATATTTCCAATTTAATAGATATAACATTGCAGCTTTAATTTCAATTCTGTTGAACAAGTTACTTATTTTTGGCCTTCAATATAGTAAGGAATTTTTTTCTTTCAGTCAGTCATTTATGACTAATTGATCCATGGTTCAATTAATATTTTATATTTTCTTAATATCACAATGCAAGAAACAGTATAAAAATGGCTTCTGCCACCTACACGTTAATAAACCTTTCAGAAACAAGTACACTGGACAGTAAAAATTAGTTACTGAACATCCATTACGGAAGATTAAGAAAATATATGTTATTAGTTTAGAGAAAATTCAGATGGTTATTAGCTTACATTGTATTTGTTTAGTTGTATAAGAACAATTCCAAATTATTTTTATTATAATATAACTATTATAATAATAATAATATTTGGGCTTCTCATTAGATGTATTCTAAGAGCTTAAGGCATAGGAGGAATGTTTATCAAATTTTAAAATCCAAATCTCACAGAAAAATGAGATGTGAATCTTTCTAACTTTATCTTGCATTTAAGTGCTTAAATGTTAAACTGCCTTGTGCCTAGAAATGAAAGGGAAGCTATAGGACAGTGATGGCTAACCTTTTTGCCATCGTGTGCCAAAAGCGGGGGGAGTGGGGGGGTCGTGCACACCCATGCCCACACCCATAATTCAATGTGCCCCATCCCCCGCGCTCCCCCACTTTTGGCACGCAATGGCACGGTGGGCTCAGTAGGCCTGTTTATTGCCCTCCCCAGGCTCCAGAGGCTTTCTTGGAGCCTGGGGAGGGCAAAAACAGCCTTCCCCAGCCCTCCAGAGGCCTTCCAGAGGCTGGAAACGGTGGGCCCGGAAGGCCAGAAAATTAGCTGGCCGGCACGTACATGTGCGCTGGAGCTGAGCTAGGGCAATGCTCGTGTGCCCTCAGATATGGCTCCACGTGCCACCTGTGGCACGCGTGCCATAGGTTCGCCATCACGGCTATAGGAGAACAGCAGGCAGAAGTGGTGGCGGGGGACAGAGCTAAATGCATCATTAACTTAGAGTTCTTAAGTTCCCACAAATGGTCCAAATCCAACCCCTTCTGAATTCTGTTGACCCTTATTTGGCACCAGTTTAGTGTTGAACTTTAGTTGGCTAGATACTTGTGTATAGACTTTAATGAATCTTCTGTGCTGCAACTTAATGGCTGGTTCTGATCCTTTGCACCTGACAATCTCCTTGAATCTAACCTTCAGGAAAGAATCGTGCTGTAATGATATGTTTCTGAAGTGAAGAAAAGAATGATATACAACCAAAGGGAGGCGTACCGGCATTCTAATTCGGTCATTTTAGTTGAATCTGTACAGCTGTAGAACTTCCCCTATATTTAAAACAGAAACCAAAATAATTATTAATTGTGTTAGTCTTACATTATAGTGTACATTATAGTGTTTCCCAGATGATACTAGATTTGACTTGTTTTAAAAATGAGCATCTCCTGCTACAAATGATGGATCAAAGATGGGTTTCTGTTCTTGAAGAGGAAATGGAAAGAATTCCTGTTTCCTAAAAGAGTTTACTGCCATGCCAAATAGTAATAGCATTGAAAGAGACTAATATGTTCCCAGTCTTATCTACAACTGGATGGAGGGGGGCTATTTAATGTGCTGATATTATTGTAGTATACCTCTAAGCATTAGCAGGCCAAATATTAGCATGTGGACCGTTACGTGTGCCCCTAGAACAGCCCATATTATACCTTTGCTCCTTGAGCTTCATTGGCTGCCAGTTTGTTTCACATCCAATTCAGGGTGCTGGTTTTAACCTTTAAAGTCTTCATGACACAGGACCAGGTTATCTGAGGGACTACTGCCTCTCCCCAATTTTATCAGTCCAGCCCAGCAGAGAGAGCATACTATGGATACCATCTGCCAGAGACCTACATTTTGTGGGTCCCAGGTAACAGGTTATCTCTGCCATGGTCCCTGCCTTCTAGAACATTCTTCTCCACACCAGTATTAGATCAGCTCCATGTTTTGATGTTCCAGAAGTCCCTCAAGGCCTATTTTTGCCATTAGTCTGGGAGTCCCAGCAAGCAGAGACCTGTTTAGATAGCTCCAGTATTGAGATTGGATGTATTCATTCTTTCTCTTCTTGGGATCTGTATATATTTTTAATTAATTTTTAATGTTGATTTTTATGTTTAGACGCCCATTTTTTAAAATGTATTTTTATTTATTATTGAACACTGCCCAGAATCCGTTTTTGTGAGTTGGGTGGCTATATAAATTTGATTAATAAACATCAGCTGCTCTTTCATGTCTTCAGCTGCATAGTCTTGTCTAGTTATGTAAGCTTCAGATCAAAGTTATCCCTTGTATTCTGTTCCTAGCTCAGTATGGCTGGGAAAGTTGTAATCCCAGTATTTCTGGAAGGCATCACACTGAGACAAGTGGAATAAACTCAGAAAAATAGGATTATTGAGTCAGCAGCCTGAATCAGTGATGTCCAAGAAACTTAAAAAAACCAACCCCACCCCACCCCACCCACCCACCCCGCTGCCAAAAAAAAAAAAAACCCAGCTACCCAGTTATTGCCAACAGGTTTGCAATACATGCCTATGGAACACGACAAAATGAGAATTAATTCTTAGAAATGCTTTCACCTTGAAGAGCTGCACTGCAATGCAAGCAAACATGAACTGTAGCAAGAAGGTGACAAGAACAATGTTGCCGATGGTCTTAATAGCCACAAAAACACACTGGACCACATGCTAGAGAGGAAAAAAAAAAAGGAGGGGTGAGAGAGAGAAAGAGAGAGAGAGATTGTTTTGTTTATCTGTTCGATCATCTAATGTCACAGCAGACATTAAGAGATTTATAAATTTGATATTCACAGTTCCAGATATCTGGAGTTTGTTAGTTTAGGTAAAGTATATTAGTTTAGGTAAAGTTCTACATTAAGCATTCTAATAGCTTATAAATGGCATTCAAGACTTAGAAATATGGACATATAACACTTTCTCCTTGTTTATGTCGCAGTGATGCTTACCTTCAGTCCCTTTGCTCTGTTAATAGCTCTCAATGGTCTCAGTACTCTGAGCACCCTCAAGATTTTCACCACTGAGATGGTACTGGACCTGTTGCAGGAAATGGGAAAGATTCTTTACTATGCTTTTGCAACCTTTGTGGTTACATTCATAGTCCTGCTGTCAAAGATATTGTGTGCCTAGGAAGATATGACCTTGACGTTATTTTTAGGAAAGGCTTGGGGCACTCCCAGAATAGGAAGGGAGGTCAGAGAATTCTATGTGGCTGCCTAATTCCCAGCATGTCTTGTGAAAACTCGTCAGAAAAGAGCTCCATGAAAGACATGCTTCAGACCAGGCATAGCTATACATCCGTAACATTTCCCCCCAGCCCACCTCAAAACTCAGCTCTGCTTTCAGGAACTAGATAACAGCGAAAGCCTTCAGGGATTGATGTGGCAAATAATAAGTAGCTTTATTGTAGAAAAGAAAGAAGTACATGCGCAAGAACTACCTACTTTAGAACATAGAAATAAATTTCCATATAGAAGGATCCAATCCGGGTCGGTCACCCAGTGATCGACCCAGATTGGATCCTGGATCATTATCCTGGGACCAGTATATTTGTCTTCATTCGTCTCATGTGGAAGTTGGAGACCAAGTTGTTCTTAAGCCTCTTTCTCCCACACTTTTGCATCAACTTCTGGCCATTCATTTCTCAGCCTTGAGATTGGAGTGCACCTGTTCTATGTTTACACAACAGAACTGCTGGTCTGAGCAAGACTGGTTCCTGCCTTGCCAATTTTATACCTAATTTCAGATGAAAGCAGAATAGCTATCAGCTTTAAGTAGCAAAACAGGGACAACATAGGAACTGTAGCCTGTAACATTCAAATGCCATCTCAGCCTAGATTACTGAGGAACAGAAGAATTGTTCAAACTGTAATATGTTATCTATCCACCAGCTACTGCAATCAATCACTGTAACTAAAAGAAACCTTTGAAGGAAATTTGTGTAAATAAGCAGGGGGGAAAAAAGACAAAAAATACATCTGTTAAGTTTTCAAAGTCTTTGCATAACCAGCAGTCAATTGGATTAAACTGTCAGTGCTAAATATACCTCTAGTTTTCATTTTGATTTCTTTTTTTCTGACTGAAAGAAAGGATAAAAATAGCTTTTTTACTGTCAATATTTTGACCGACATTGGCTGTGAATAGCAATAGCAATAGCACTTAGACTTATATACCACTTCATAGTGCTTTACAGCCCTTGCTAAGTGGTTTACAGAGTCAGCATATTACCCCCAACAATCTGGGTCCTTAATATTGCTATTACAGAACGTCAATCTTCCAAATCATGAAGATCTCAGTTAATGAATTGTGGTTAACATGTTTGTATAAAATAATAAATACATTTTGCATTTTCAGAAATCTATTTTAATATTCCTACATTTTATATTCAAAGTAGTCCTTACAGCAGTAAGTAGCTTGGTGCCCTTCAGGTGTGCTCAACTAAATCTCTCACAATTTCTTACCATTTGCCATGCTATCTACTAGTGGTAAAAGTTGCTCCAAAATATTGGGAAGATACCTTCTTGTCAAACCCTCCGGTAACCAAACAAATGTACTTTACAAATATTCATATAACCAATCCCATGCTACTCTCCTGAGTTATTGGATTACTATAAATCGTGCATGGTCTACAAGAAATCTCAGAGTAACCTATTGGAAGCCTTGCCTGTCTATGATCCACTTACTCAAGTTTCATGGAGATGAGTGAGACAACAACTACAAGCAAGTCTAGCATGTTGAAAGAATTACGACAGAAGGATCCTTTGTGAAGAAATGCACCATAAGTAGTCATCTGTAGGAAACAAGAAGATTCAATTAGCTTTGATAAATCTAGCATTGTGTTTCTTTTTTCTATCTGAAATTAAGATGACCTTTTGAAAGACTATCTACTGTTACACAAAATGAAGCAGAAATCAGAGGATGAAATAAACTCAAGAGAGTAACTAAGACTAGAAGGTAACTGTATTTGTAATTAATAACAAACAAAGTGTTGATAGCAATGAAAAGTCCAGCCTTCCATTTGTGGGGTGCCACAGTGCTTGGTCTTCTCTTCCATTTAATATCTACATGAGGCCACTGAGCAAGGGGTTCCAATGGTTTGAAGTGAGGCAGCATCAATATGCTGATGATACCCAGCTTTATGTCATCACCCCATGCCACCTCAGTGATTCTGTTGATGTCCTGTCCCAGTGCCTGAAGGCTCTGGGGCACAATGGGTGTCCCAATGCTCAACCCAAGCAAGGCTTTGGATACTTGGGCCTTCTGGTGCAAGGGTTTTCCACCTTTGGTCCTAGATGGATGGTATTTCCTCAGATGGACCCACTGCACAATTGGGTCCTTTTGGACTGACAGCTCCTACTAGAAAAGCAGGTGGCAGCCATGGCTAGGAGGGTCTTTGCACACCTTTAGATTGTGTGACAGTTATGCACATTCCTAGACCAAGAGACTCTGCTCACATTCATTCATGTTCACATGACCTCCCATCTGAATTATTGCAATGTGCTCTACATGGAAGAGCATTCAGAAGCTTCCATTCATGGAGAATGCAGTTGCATAGGTAAACAAATCAGGTATTCAACCAGGGCCGGATTTAGATGAAAAGAGGCCCTAGGCTATTCCACTTATGAGGCCCTTTCACCTATAGTGAAAGTGTAATTTTAATTTTGCTAACAATTTGAATGTAGGCCCCTCTTGATCTTGCGGCCCCCTCTTGATCTTGAGGCCCTAGGCTGAAGCCTAGTTAGCCTATAGGAAAATCCGGCCCTGTATTCAACACATGTAACATGTTACATTGTGAGCTTCATTGATTTCCAATGTGTTTTTGGGTGCTATTCAGGGTGCTGGTTGTCATCTTAAACTCCTTCATGGCTTGGGACCAGGTTACCTAAGGTACTATCTTCTCCCAGTTGTTTCTATCCATCCAATTCAGTCCAGCAGGATGTCATACTCTGGGTTCTTTCAGCCAAGGAATGTCAGCTGACAGTGACTAGGAGGTATGCCTTCTCTGCCCCTTAACCCTAACTCATCTTTGAAACATTCTCAACCCTATTGGTCTTTTGTAAGGCCTTGTAGACCTGGTTATCGGCCCAGAATGTTAAGGACTCTGTTTCAGGTTTATATTAATAAGTTATTATTTTTCTTGGCTGCTACACATATTTATTTTTTGGTATTGTGTTTGTATTGTGCTTCATTGTTCACTGCCCAGAGGGACTTATTTGAGATGGGCAGCCATAGAAACTGAATAAGAAATATCCAATCCTTCCAATATTATTTTGAAAGAGAACAAGTCAACTCACCTTTAGAATAATTTCCACTGTAAATACAGAGGTGAAGCCAATGTCAAAATATGATAGAATCTGGAAAGGACCCCCCACAAAGAAACAAAAAGTTATTTTTGTCAATAAATGCAGTTGCAATTCTGCCAACACTCACACTAAACTCTAGTAAAAATATGTGAAATGAATTGGCAACAGATAAAAATATCAACGTTTCTACTTACTTACGGTAAACCAAATTTGTTAGATCTTGAATGAGGTATAAAACAAAGCTTAATTATGATGCAGTTTCTATAAAGCCTGCAATGCAGCAACAAGGACCAGAGAGGGCTGTCACATTAATTATATGACTATTACCGGACACTTTTCCATCAGTAATGTCAAACTTTACTGCCTAAATATTTTTTTAAAATGTTCAGACATTTTAAACTAAAGTTTATTTATGAAGGTGAATATTTTTAGTTTACATGTATTATTTTCTCTCTCTCTCTCTTTTGCAATGATAGGTGCTTATCGGTATGTTGAGTACCTCTCTATTTTTTTTCTTTTTAAGCAATTAGATAATTAATATATTTTATAACTCAGTTTATCTTGGAAACAAAATGATTTTAAACATGCTTTACGTTAATGAGAATATGTTTCTAGTAGATACACAGAATTTAAAATGTCTATGTTTGATAGCAGAAATTGCTATCACTACCTATATATCTAATGGCAGTTCATACATGCAAACTTGTCTCTTATTTTGATCTATTTTGCCTACTTATTCTCTTTGACATATGGCTTTTGTTGCTACCAATCTACATAGTGCCATTCACTGCTTGCACGTAATCACAGCATAAATGTACAACTTTTTAGTGCTATGTTCCCATATTCTTGTCTTTGTCTCATCCATAGGCCATACATATTTTTAGCTGTACAATTGTTAAAGTAGTGTTTTCTCCCTTATTCCAATATTATCCAATGGTGCCTTAAGGTATATACAATTTGCTCTGCTTTGTTACCCAGTAACTTGGAGGGAAGTCAAGCAATGCAGTGACCTGAAGCAGTGGCAGGATAGCTGTTGGCAATGGGGTCAACACATTTCACAACAGCATTCTTCTTCAACTGAAGGATGGTAGAATACCAGTTCAATTCAGCATCATGGAGGGGACTCAGGCGAAGCTACAATGCATGCACGTATTTCATGGCTCTGTCTGGATCAATCTTGCCCAACTTGATGTTCTCCAAGTTGTTATGTGATGAGATTACAACTTCTCTGATTCCAAGACAGCATTCTTGGGATTGCTATCACAAACCATTGGAGAGTACCAGGCTGGGGAAAGATGGTCTGTAATCAGCCACATTTACCATGCTACCGGTAGTAGTAAAAAAAATGTTACATCTTTTTACCTGATTCCTGAATGAGTCTGCTCGAATTGGGTCTTCTGCTGCCAATGAGATGCTGCTGAGCAGAATGAAGAGGAGGATAAAGTTGGTGAACCAGGTGGCATTGACACATCTATGGCACAGCACCCGGATCCTGGAAAAAGTAAGACATGGGGAGAAAGAGAATTAAGTATATATTGCTTACGCTGGTATTCTGATCAGAAGACCCCTGAATGAAAGTTCATATATGAACAGAGGAAGAGGAACATGCTAAGAACAGACCATTTACTTAATAGGAAATGGTGGGCTCCGTGTCACTAATGGGTAGGGCCACATCCATGCATATGGGTAGGTCTTGGATTTTATGCTTCTTTCTGGCTTACTGTTCTTTAAATTCCCTTAAAGTTTGCATTATAATTTTGCTGTTTCCTGGGAGTTCAGTCAAACGCAGCTCTGGAGCCTTCAAAAGAGGATCTGAGAGGCTGGAAGTTGCCTCCCTGCCTCCCTTATATTACTAGATAAGATTTAATTTCTGAGTATTAAGCAGCGAGGAATGTTTACCAGATTGCAATTTATTTCATTTGTATTTGTTATTTGGCCAAAAATTAAATGATGGTCTTGGGGCAGCCACCTTACATTTTACTTGTATTTTAATCCAGTTCAGAAATGGAATTACAAAGGGAGCTGTTCTGACTTACAATTTTCTTAAACAGGAACCAGAGTTGTACAGCATTACAATTTTGTGTCTGATAACTACACCATCAATAGGTGGCTGCTCCTTTTCTTATGATCACCGTAAGATTTTGACCCTTGCAGGAGTGACTAAAGTTCTCCCTGAAATCCAGTTGTCCTCCACCCTGCTGGTATTTCGGAGAGCCCTGAAGACCAGGCTCTTCACCCAGGCCTTTGGGGTGACTGAAGTTTCCTTCTTCAGGTAATATGGATTTGTTTGTTTGTTGCCTGATTTGTGCCACCTTTTATTGTTTTTTATTATTGTATTGTTTTATTATTCTGTATCTGTGGGGGTTTTTTTTTCCTGTGAAGTGCTCAGAATTTTTAGGAGTGTAAAAATTTAATTAATTCAATAAATAAAATGATAAATATAAAGCAGAATCCATGCTTTGATTGTGCATTAAAAATCATAACACTCTTCAATCCATTTTACATTGTTGTGCCTGAGAATTTATTATCCTGATTCACTAAAAGTTCAGGGTTCATTGTTACATATGTTAAATTGTAATCTTCTGCTCTGAGCCAATGGTATGATGGATATTAGACAGGAATTCACTCAGAGGCCAACTTTTGATGCTAGAAATTGGGAAGGCTGAAAGGAGATTGGTCATACCAGCAAAGAAGCACTTTCACACAAATAGGCCCAAATTAATCAGGTGATCATCCATAAACTCCTGAGCTGTTTCAGATGTTAGATCTGACTGGCTAAGTTGCCATGTTGTATAAGAGGCAGAGAAACTGTCATGCTAAGAGCTCCAAGCTGTTCAGTAATATATAGCATATTTTTAACATAATTCTTCCCATCTGTGTAATACTGAGATGAGAGATATTGCACCATTGTTATTTCTGTCTCCAAAACTTACACTCTATCCATTTTTGACAGAAAAACATCAAAAATGTGAAAATCAAAATATCATTTGAGAAGTAAACATCTTATAGGACATTCAGTTTTCTCCCACTTCAGTACTTTTAATGGTTGTGGTAATAGCTTTAATTATTATTCACAGAGAGTTGGAAGACCAATATGCTTGTTGAGAGGGAGGGAGGGAGGGAGGGAGGGAGGGAGGAAGGAAAGGAAGGAAGGAAGGAAGGAAGGAAGGAAGGAAGGAAGGAAGGAAGGAAGGAAGGAAGATAGAAGATAGGAAGGAAGGAGGCATACTTGTTGGTTGGGCTAAAGATGAAAAATGAACTTGCGTCAGGCATGGGCACTGCTTTTTCTTTTAACTGCAGCTCAGCTAGGGGACGTGGCCTAGGGCTCAGGGGGATTTCAGGTTCATCTTCCTCATCATCACCTGTAGAAAAATAGTCACAGAAAAACTTAATGTTCACCTTTTTTCTGCTAGTAATTAATTGTAGATTTCCAGCAAGCAGGGCTGGCATGAACCCCGCCCCCCTTTTTTAGTTTTTAATGGTTATTAATTGTTTAGTTTTAATTTGTTAATGGGTTTTAATTCGTACTGTTTTAATTCGGGCCAAAGTATATAATTCTTTTAATTAATTTTAAATTTTGTATTGTTATGTATTTTAGTTTTGGCTGTGCACCGCCCTGAGTCCACTAGGAGAAGGGTGGTATATAAATTGAATAAATAAATAAATAAATAAATAAATAAATAAATAAATAAATAAATAAATAAATAAATAAAGCTCCTGAAAGTTTTCAACATTATTTTTGTACTACTCCAACAACCATGTACTTTCCAGTCTTAGGTCCTACTAAGACTCAAGAACACTAATTGCCATGTTAGGTAATATACTTATTACAAATTCTTTCCTTCTCTTTTATTCAACCTGTGACGGAATTGGCAAGAATAAATGGCACTGAAATCTTCTTACCTGGGAAGTCTGCAGAAGGATATGGGTCCTTGATTTCATTGACATTTGATTCAAACTCATCCACTTTTAACTAAGCAGGGGAAAAGTTAAAAAGAAAATTAAGGGCTGCAACTCTATTACAATATTGCTGAACAGTGCTACTTGGCTGAGACTCTAAGAGCAGAGCAAAAAAAGAGGATTGATTGACAAGCAACCATATATCTAAATGGATGCAATTGAAATGGCATCCAGGACTACTTTATATACATATGGACTTATTTGTGAAATCACTATATGGCTTGGTTTATATATGTCTTTGTTGTATAATATTGGATGGTTGTTTTATTGAATAACATTCTATTACATAAAGCAGGGGTTCCTAATTTTTTTTTGCAGTCGCATGCCTCTTTATTGAAATCTTAATGATACACCTCTCTTAAAAATCCAAACACTAAAATAAACACAAGTGAACAATGAAAACAATACAAGGAAAGGTTGGGAAAGGTGGGTTTATGGTAACAATGGGAGGGAGGTGCACCTCAAATTTTGGGAAATCCTGCAATAAAATCTGCATGCTTTTTAATAAAAAGTAAAGGGTCTGCTGGATATGAATGTGCCCTCCAGAATATTGTCACTGGAATGAAATAGCAAATGCATATCACACCTATATATTTTTTATTAATGATATTTTGTCACCCTTTACATAAAATAATCACTTTCTTTGAGGAAAATGTGAATGAGGACTTCAGGCACCAAATAAATACCACACACAGAACAGGCCAAAGCCCACACTCTGCTAGAGAGAAGTTCCCTGAAGATGTGTTCCAGTACGAGTCCGAAAGCTCAGAAGACAAAACTGCTGGTCCTGGTTACCTGGTGACCAGATAAGATCCTTTTGTCCTTAAGACCAGCATACTCTCATTTACTGTTCTCAGTCACAGCATGATTCAAATGATTAGTATCAAAAACAAGAGGGTAATTCAATCCCCAGGGAATTCATTTCCCAGGAAAATTCATCTGATGGGAGTGGTAACTTGTAAATAAGTCTTGCAAGCTTTCTCAGTGTTACACTTTGTTAAGATGGGTAACTACAGTAATGGCTTTCACAAGCTGCCTTTAACATTCCCAACATCAGATGTGCCTTGTTTTTCTTCCCTGAACTGGGGATAATGCCTCCTATTGGGAAAAAGTCTGGGACAGAAGGGAAAAAAAATATGTAGAGCTGAGTAGGGGGAAAAAAATCTAGGGCGGTGCTTACTATTTCTGTAGAAACCTGATAGAAGATGAAATAAACTTTAGAATATGTGTGAGAATGTTTAATGCTACCCACACACATACACACACTAGATCCGTGATGGCGAACCTATGGCCCGCGTGCCACAGGTGAGCCTTGCCCTAGCTCAGTTCCAGCGTGCATGCGTGCGCCGGCCAGCTGATTTTCGGGCCTTCTGGGCCCACCGGAAGTCGGAAAACGGTCCATTTCTGGCCTCCGGAGGGCCTCCGGGGGGTGGGGAAGGCCGTTTTCGCCCTCCCCGGGCTCTAAGAAAGCCTCTGGAACCTGGGGAGGGCGAAAAATGGGCCTACCAGGCCCACTGTGACACCATGTGCCAAAAGCAGAGGTTGCATGGGGGGTGGTGTGCACATACGGCAGGTGGGGTGCATTGAATTATGGGTGTGGGCACGCGCGTGCATGACCCCCCTGCACTCCCCCCGCTTTTGGCACATGACGGCAGAAAGGTTAGCCATCACTGCGATAGATAGATAGATAGATAGATAGATAGATAGATAGATAGATAGATAGATAGATAGATGGATGGATGGATGGATGGATGGATGGATGGATGGATGGATGGATGGATGGATGGATGGGTGGAGAGTGAGAGGGAGAGGGAGAGGGAGAGGAAGAGAGAGAGAGAGAGATTTGTGTAGCCTCAGTATTATTAAACAAACTATAATCAAATGACAATGGATTTAACTTAAAAGGAATGAAAACTAGGTAAATGTTTGTGATCTTAGAAACTTTCATCATTAGGAGAAGTGAGAAGTGAACAGACAATAACAATATTGTCTGTTCTTACAAAAATATTCTTTTTTTTTTAAAGAACATTTATTTTCAAAAGCTGAATGCAAATACCTAAACAAACAAAGACATTGCTAAAGAGATGAAGTGCAGCACTGGTAGCTGCCATCCTTGTCTGACCTTAGCTGTGGTGGGAATTCCTTCTCCCTTTGCTTTCTGTTCCAGCTTCTTGGCCAACAATAGCTTTTCTTCTTCAGATTTCTCAGGATAACCTCTACAGAAAAGAACCAAAACAGCAAGGGGAAAGGGAAGAGAAGCCAGGTAGAATGGAGTAGGGGAGGCGTATTAAAGAAGCTTAGAGTTACAACAGTTGACATAGAGCAGTCTAGAACCCCAAAGGTATGAATGTCAGAAACAGCAGCAGAAGGAAGAACTGACCTGGTCATTTTCTTCCACATCTTCTCTTCAGCTTTGGCTTTCTGAGCAGATGTTAATGTTTCTGCCTCAGCCAGGTTGTCCACAGCAATAGCCAGAAAGACATTGAGCAAGATATCTAACGTAGGAAGGGGAGAAAAGCTAAGGAATTTTACTGTGTGGATTTACATCATACAGAAATGATGGATCAAGACTTCTATGAGTCTCTGAAAGTTTCACTTGATACTTAGTTATACTTAGCCAATTTTCTAATATCATCAAATCTGAAAGATTGGAAGAAAATCAGGGCTTAGGAAATGGACATATTGCCATTATTGCAAAATGTGGGATATTGTTCCTTTTGTCAAAACTGTGAATAGACAAGGCCATCCCTTGGGTGAGGCCTTCTCATATACACCCCTGATGTGACATGCAACATCATGCATGGTTATGGACAAAACAATAAACAAAGCAAAAAAAAATCCATTCCCCATTTTAGCAACTGTGTATATAAGGGCGAAGGAAAGAGACAGCTGACATTCAATTAGCCAGTGTGCAGAACAAATCAGATAATGAAAGTGAAATCATGATCATATGTAATATGGAGTTGTCTTCCTCCAGTGATCAAACTCTGATCAGTATTTGATACTATTGAACATGTTAAACCATTATTTTTCAACTTTAGCAATTTTAAGATGGGTGGACTTCAACTCCTAGAATTCCCCAGCCAGCTCCTACCCGTGATACAATTATACATTCTTTGCAATTTTTCCATGCACATCTTGCTTCCATATGGAATCACTAACTTGCATAAAATAGAAGACGGTAATCTATTTTTCCAAGTAACTGAGGATCTCCTATTTATGTTAGTGGTCGCTATATTTTGAGAAGGGCATTACTGCATTGCATTTTATGGCAATATTTTGTAAGAATATCTTACAGTCCATCACTAGTCAAGTATTTAAATATATGAACACTGTTTAAAGAAAGGATACAGTTTCCACATACAAATAGAACAATAAAATAAATGCAGACCAGCACACCAGGATAGACAGGCCCTCCATAAGCCATAATCCCATTGTACATGATAGTGGTCCAGTCTTCCCCAGTCAGGACCTAGGAAGAGACAAAATATTTTGAAAGCACCGGAAATCATGTAGAAATATTTGGCTTTCAAACAAGAGTGAATGTCTAACTCTCCTTCAGCGTGTTGGAGCCTGGGTAATTGATTAATTATGAGTTCAGCCATATTTCCTCTGGGGTTTAGGAGAGATGATTTCTCATTGTTGGGAACTCCCATCTTGTCCCACCTCCCAGCTGCTGAATTTCCTCACTCTATAGACAAAGCACTGTTTTGTTACTAGTCCTTTGCTCCTTCCTGCATAGTGGCCAATTGAGTTCCCACTTTATCTTTCTTCACCAAGAAAAACAAAGGAAAGCAGAGAGGAATGAGGGGAGACATATCAATTGAGGCTTATGGTTGTCCAGAAAAGCTGTATGTATTGTAGTCGCATTTTGCTCTCTGTCTCTCTCTCTCTCTCTCTCCCTCCCAACTTTTCTCTTGCTCCCTCGCTCCCTCCCACCTTCTATCTCTCTCCCTTCCTCCCACCTTCTCTCTCACCTTCTCTCTCTCCCTTCCCTCCCTCCCACTTCTCTCTCTCTCTCTCACACACACACATACACACACAAAGACACTGCCAAATGTCCTACTTATTTCAGAAATTATTCCACAACCTATTTTCCTGATGATTTACCCACTTAGACATCAAATTTCTTTCAGAAATTGTTTCCTTATCTAAACAACCTTGACTTTAGCTGTACCTGGAAGACACTGATGAGAGCCTGGGGGAAGTTATCAAAGGTGCTGCGTCGTATTTCCGTATCATCAAAATCAAATCGCCCTCCAAAAAGCTGCATCCCTAGGAGGCCAAAGATGACCATGAAAAGGAAGAGGAGGGTGAGGAGAGAGGCAATGGAGCGCACAGAGTTCAACAGAGAAGCCACTAGGTTGTTCAGCGAGGTCCAATACCTAGAGAAATAGAGAAAGATTATAAAATTCATTATCATATCAGAGAAAGTGTGGAGTGTATGCAAATCAGCCAAGTTATCTAGCAGAGTAAGATAGGAATCTAGAAGAGTAAGATCTAAATCACTGTTCTGATCAACTACAGGTAGTCCTCGACTTACGATCACAACTGAGCCCAAAATTTCTATTATTAAGAAAGACAAGCACCATTTTACAAACTTTCCTGCCACAGTTGTTAAGTGAATCACTGCAGACATTAAATTAGTGACACAGTATCTGGCTTTCCCCTTTGACTTTTCTTGTCGGAAGATTGCAAAAGGTGATGACATGACCACGGGACCCTGCAACCATCACAAATACATGCCAGTTGCCAAGCATCTGAACTTCAAGCACATGGCCACGAGGATGCTGCAGCAGTCATAAGTGTGAAAACCAGACAAGAGTCACTTTTTTCAATGTCGTAATTTCGAACAGTCACTAAATGAATAGTTGTAAGTCGAGGACTACCTGTATTATTACACCTGCCACTAACAGCTTATTTGTTCATAAAAGAAAGAATCGCAAGTTCTCTCAATTGATGCCTTCACAGTTGAGGATGGCCATCCAAGATTGTAGCTATTTTAACAGATAGAACGGAATATATTCAGTGTAGCTCCTTAGCATAGCACAGTATGTACAGACTATTTTTGTCTGAGTCCTCCTATCACCTCCCTTCCTTGGAACCCAGTAGAGATGGAGGGGTATCTGAGGCTACCTGTCATGAGGGGAAGGGGCAAATACCATCATCCAATATTAGTTCAGCCATAACAATAAGCCCCACCCTTTGACAGGTTGTAATCAGTGGTGGGATTCAACTAATTTAACAACCAGTTCTCTGCCTAATGATTTCTTCCAACAACCAGTTCACCAAACTGCTCAGAAATTTAACAACTGGTTCTCCCGAAGTGGTGCAAACTAGCTGAATCCCACCACTGGTTGTAATGGACTGGATGGCAGAATTAATCACTGTTTTCACACTAGGAATCTTTTAAATTGTGCGTCTGTCACAGATAATAAACATACTTTATCATAAAAAAACAAGCATAAAAATAAAATTATCAATTTAATGACAAATTAAATTCTAACAATGTGTTTCAATAACAACAGTAATAATAAAGCAGCAAGTGAAAAAATTAAGACACTTCTCTCAATATTTATTTTATTAATTTAATCTCAAATGAGATATGAATATGCTGTAATCATCTTCCCTGGTCAGGATGCCCTGAAGAATAAATGCAGCAACTGAGATATCAAGTGTTCTGACTCTCAGTAATCTCAGCTGTAAGGAAAATCAGGAAGATACTATTTGTTCTTTAAAAAAAAAAAGTAATATAATCTTTCTTTTAAAAAAAAACAATCCAATTTAGCAGCCACCACAGTTGCATCTTGTGGCAATGAATTCTCCAAAATCATTTTTTTATTGTGTGAAGAACTATTTTCATTTCACTCTATTAGATGGATCAATATGAATCAATTTCTTGGAGTACACAAGGTCTAAAATATAGATATACATGGGCAAGGACTTAGAGATCTCTCTCTCTCTCCCTCCCCCTCCCCCTCTCCCCCCTCCCCCTCTCTTTAGCATTCAGGCATGCTGAGCACTTTTGACTACAAAGATGCACATTTAACCACCTTAGTTGTCATATATATTTTCATCACTGCCATGTTGGATCTGACTATACTGTTGAATTTTATAGGGCCAGACAAATCAGAGCTCAGCATATATTTAAGGTGACTTGAGAAGAGAGGAGTAACATGGACAAGTTTCAATGTTAAGGATATTGAAGCACAATATTAAGGTTATTTCTTAGAAAGTTTATGCTGCTGTTTCTAATTAAAAGTCCAGGGTGGGTATGTATGTATGTATGTATGTATGTATGTATGTATGTATGTATGTATGTATGTATACCAGGGGTGAAAGCTACTTACCTTCCTTAGCGGTTCAGAAGCGCATGTCATGTGTGCGCACAGACCTTCTGCGCATGTGCAAAATCTTCTGCGCATGCGCAGAAGGTAAAAACACATTACTTCCTAGTTAAAACCAGGAAGTAATGACACCTGGGTGGGTGGATGGAGCTTTGCTCCACCATTGGTACCGGATTGCCGAACCACCGGCCAAAATCGCTACCAGACCGGGCAATCTGGTCCGATCCGAGAGCATTTCACCCCGATGTATACATACACACACACACACACACACACATTTCTGGAGTAAATAGATATATATATTATAACAAGGAAAACTGTATCTATCTGTCTGTCTGTCTGTCTATCTAGCTATCTAGTTTCCTTGCTATAATATATTGATCTATTTACTCCAGAAATGTCATTCTCAGCATTGACTGAGGGATCACAATATAATGTACAAACTGAAAGTGCCCTCTAAATGGAAAATCCTGTGTCCTTGTGTATTCTGACTTCATATTAAAAAAGAAAAGACTTATGGGAATAGCCCAAGGAAATATTTTTAGAAATAACTATAATATATGAATGGGATGTTTTTCAACAGTGCTCTGTTTCTCCCAGAGAGGAAACTCACTTAGTTATCTTGAAGAGTCTCAGTAGCCGAATGCATCGCAAGACAGAGATGCCCAGGGGGCTCATGGAAGTGATCTCTACCAGGATGAGCTCCAAGATCCCGGTGCACACCACAAGGCAATCAAAGCGGTTGAAGAGAGACATGAAGTACTGACGGAGGCCCAGGGCATACATCTTCAGAATCATCTCCACCGCAAAGAGGGACAGAAGTACTCGGTTAGCCACATCTGTAAGCAGAAAAGCTTCACTAGTGATGAATGGACAGGATATGTTCAGACCATCAGGTGTTCCTCAAATGCTCAAGTCCACAGAGCCAAAATAAAGTCACAATGCCACTCATGATGATGTGATTGATGCTCTGCTTGTTGTCATTTTAATAGTTCTCTGCAGACCCCCCCCCCCAGTTCTTCTTTTGGGGATTGAGGAGAAGAGCTAGAGTTCATTGAAGACTAATCCCATGCTTCTATCATGGGAAGACACACATGAAACTGGAAGTATTATTTTTTGGCCAAAAGCACAAGAGGATGGAGAAGTAGAGACGAGAAGATTTATTTTAAAATAAAACTGAATATATTGCAACTGGTGACAGAACAGCAAATAAATCAAAAGTGCTATGAGAATATGGTTAATAGATATGAGGCCAGTTCATTGGGGGGGGGGAATAGAATTTCACGAGAAGTTACAGTTTGAACAGACAATGTCACACTTCCCTGCTTTTAATCAGAATCTGAAAAGTACTGAGAAACTAAATGCCCAGCTCACCTTGGGCATGGGTCAGCCAATCAGGTTGATCATGATGCTCGGTAGCTATGGAGATAGTATTCAAACCAACAATCAAGATCACTGCCCAATAGAAAAAATTTGACTTAACAATTTCACGGCATTTTCTGCGAAAAAGACGGTTCCATCGTCGCCAGTGCCGACTAGAAGAGATTTAAAACGAGGATAAGGGCAGTTAGATCTATTTCCCTGTAAAGAAAAGACATCTGAATCCCAGATCTTTGCAGTGTTTCTCAACCTTGGCAATTTTTAAGGCGTGTGGATATCAGCTTCCAGAATTCCTCAGTCAGCCTATGCTGGCTAGGGAATTCTGGGAGTTGACGTCTACAAGTCTTAAAGCTGCCAAGTTTGAAGACCTCTGACTTAAACTCACCAAGTTTGAGAAACATTGTCAAGAGAATCAATTTTGTAAGCAGGTGTGCTATGGCACCAAGTTTCAAATATGTATTACGGTACTTGCCCCCATTATAAGTAGGAAACTTTTAAACCAATGCTATTATCCAAGCATATTGGATGTATCATTTACTTCTTCACCAAAAATATGCAAATTTTCCACAGGTAATGGTTTTCCAGAGATTAAGTTAAAGAGTTCTTCAAAATGATTTGATTTATGTAACACCAAACTACAGAACATGAATTTACTTATAATTTAATGCCTCTACTTACAAGAAGAGAATCCATTTATTCATGCCTTCAATCTCATATAGGCTGTCTGTCTCTGACCCACCTTCATCTGATGACCTCATTCCTATGAAATTTAAACAAAGGTAAGACACTTGCAAATTAATTAATGGAGCTATAGATTATGTTACCACAAAGTTTATTTACAGAAGTAGAAATTTATGTTAACAAATGTTGCAGAGTTCAGCAACAATACAGGAGCACATAATAGATACAAACTTAAAGTGAACCGCTCCAAACTCGATTGCAGAAAATATGACTTCAGCAACAGAGTGTTCCAATGCCTGGAACTCTGTGGTTTCATCCCAAAACCCCCAAAATTTTAACCTTAGACTGGCTACTGTTGACCTCACCCCATTCCTAAGAGTAGGGGCGTGCATAAGAGCACCAGTGTGCCTACCGTCCCATCCTAATGTTCCCTTTAACTGTATTCATTTTATGTATTCCATTCATACTTATACTTATATATAATATTTAATACGTACTCAACAAATAAATAAAATAAATAAATAAATAAAACTGTTGAATCAATCTGTCTATCTATCTATCTATCTATCTATCTATCTATCTATCTATCTATCTATCTATCTATCTATCATAATAATGATCAGTCTCATGATGACATCAATAGTTCACCTAAAAGGCAAGTGTGGATATTTGCAAACACCATAACTTAAGCCATGTTTTTGTTATTCATTTTCATATCCTTTTCCAATGTCACCATTCTTGCGGCATTTCAGAATGGTTATGTTGCTTAGTTAGGCTTTTTAAGCAAGCAGCTTGTTCTGGAAGTTCCTGTAATTAGAAGCTTCATTGCAGAATGCTCTGGTCCATAAAATATATACTAGAAAGCTAGTTCGGCAATCCTGCTGAAGGAACACAGTACCTTCACCGCGTATCCGGTCATTGTCCATGACTTCTGCATGAGTGATCCAGTCCATGTAGCCTTTCATATCCTCTTCCAATTGCTGCTTCTCCCTCAGTTTCTGGAAGGTACCTCTTGATTTAGCTTTCTCACGCTCCTTGGTGAACTCCCTGGAATAAACTCAGATGAGCACTAGCAATGCATAGCACAGCAGTTAAGCCCATGAGAAAGGGACACCCTTAGGCAAGTCATTGAATTTTAGATTCAAAACACATAATGAAAATGCCTCACTTGTGTGGAAAATATCCCACAATCAAATCAGAACTTTCAGATTTCCCATCATAAATAATTAGATAACCTTTGGGCCTACATTTTCATTTCAAGAGCTTTCCCTTCATTTGAACTATTCAATCTGATTTTCATGTCAGTACTTGTAAATTACAAATAAAGAAGTAAATGCAGACAAGTCTCTTCAGAAAGTTAGAGAAATCTTGGCTATTTAGACAATAATTTTTAAAAAAAAATCACAAAAAATGAGAATTTAATAAAGCATCCTTTCCTGTCATGAGGCCAACTTTGAATATTAAAAAAAACAAGAAGTGTTTTTTTGGGCCATTCATTTAAGCACAAGGCCTCCTGCCCCATCTATTGACTCAGATTAAAAGAACATAGGGGTAATTTTACCATTTTACAAGTAGAATTTAAATGATTTTTTTTCTTCTGAGAATGGATTTGCTGAGATATGTAGAAACAGCTGTGTCCATCTATTTCTGGTCAAAAATCATTAAGAACAAAAGCAGCTTGTGAGAAATGTGTCAGAAAAGATTGCTTCTGAAAATTGCTCTTGTTTCTGAAAATTGCTTACCCACTGAGCACACCCAGGATCAGGTTAAGTATGAAAAAGGACCCAAGTAAGATGAGGCTGACAAAGTAGATCCAAGGCCACGCATTCCCAATGGCATCATTCACCTAAAACAAAACAGAATAGTAGATGCTGTTTTACTAAAATCATCATTATTCCCACCTTTGAAAAATCTCCACTAGCTTTCCAGGAAAAGTATGGGGAGACAAATCAAACAAAAGTGAGATTTTTTAAAATCCCGCCTTTATTATTTTTTTATAAATAACTCCTTCTTTCTCCTACTTTTACCACAACATTAGTGGACATGCATTAGAGGAAGGCAACCACAGAACTTCAGTTAACTGAATTGTGCCATCATTTTTCATTATTGGATTTTTTACAGCCAGGAATTATTGTAGCTAGGGTATGAAAGTACTCAAATCATATGCAACTTTGGGTAAGGGGGTCATTTATTTCTCAAACTCAAGATGCAAAGTACAGGGTTATCCAATAAGCTCATCCCACAGCTTCATATTCTATTATCAGAATAGAATAGAATAGAATAGAATAGAATAGAATAGAATAGAATAGAATAGAATAGAATAGAATAGAATAGAATAGAATAGAATAGAATAACAGAGTTGGAAGGGACCTTGGAGGTCTTCTAGTCCAACCCCCTGCTTACGCAGGATACCCTACATCACTTCAGACAAATGGTTAACCAATCTTTTCTTAAAAACCTCCAGTGTTGGAGCATTTACAACTTCTGGAGGCAATCTGCAACATGATCAATCTGACCAATCTGATAAATATTATTCATGCTCAACCTACCCAGTAAAGAACTTCAGTCCACCCCTCCATGGAGATACATTGGTAGACAGTCAGCATAGCAAATCCAAAGTTATCAAAGTGAGTGATGCCATGGTTGGGCCCCGCCCATGGGCCCCTGCACTCCGAACCAGGAATAGTGCAGGGGCGTCCATGGCCTGAGGTAGAACATGGAGCTGGCTTTTCACGTTCCACAGTGGCCAAGATATCTGAGGAAGGAAACAGAGAGGCAAATATGAGACTCTTTGAAGAATGGCTCATACCTCTTTGTATCCATACATCTCAATATGTGTTTAGTCTCTAGTTCTAACTGAAACTGAGTATCAGAGGTAGTTATTTCACACTTATCTTCATGCAGAGATACCAGAATCAGAGGAGTCAATCTACATATTTCCTATATTTAATTCATTATGATTACATTAAGCAGCACATTCCATACCTGTCCCATTGTAATAGCAGGTCTTGTGCATTTTGCCCTTGAAGAGCTCCTGGCCCACTATGGCATAGATAATAAGCATGAAGACGACAAGTACAGCAATATGGAATAGTGGCAACATAGCCTTGATAATGGAGTTCAGTACTACTTGCAGACCTAAAACAGAAAGGAAGAGAACCGGTTGTTCATATCTTCATATCTTCTGAATTTACAGTTACTATCATATATTATTATTTGACCCCACTGACAACTTTAAAATGCCCTGTAACATTCTCTGTGGTAACTAATACAAGATGATATGCTAAATCTCATAGCAACAGACCCAACAGATCTATTGCTATGAGACCTGAACCTGTTCTCGTCAGAAAGCATCTTAAACCAGTTTCATTTCTATATCATAAGATTTCAGTTTTGATTCCCTATATGTTTCTGGAGTAGAGCTTCCATCTTTTACACTCATTGAAACAAATTGAAATAGAACATCTTGAAGTCAGTATGTTCTCCATAATTTAACATATTTTAATTCTAGTGTAAGGCAATATTGTCTGGTCTTGGCCACCATTATGCAATCCTATGTGATGAATAAGATGCCACTTGCTTATTGGTTTCTTCCTCTGCTTGCCAAGTCTTAAAACTACTGAACACAGCCTCCTAGAGATGGGTGGCAAATAAATTCATTCATTCATTCAATCAATCAATCAATATTTCAGAGTCTCATAAGAACTTGTCAACAGGGCTAATTCTTAGTTTAGGCTGCAAGGCTGGACTTTTGTTGAATTTCGGAGTAAATGAATACAATAAGAAAATGGCACAGTTTTAACACTATCTCCTTTGGGCTACATCTATTTGCCTCCTAATTTCCAGAAATAAGTTCAAGTGACAACATATTTATATTAATATATTATTTCTCAGGTGAAATGACTCACAGGAATTGTATCCTTTCACCACTGCTTTGGCTTCCTACAGCCACCCATTTATCAAAGACCAAGGACATTTTACTCACTTGGTATCCCTGACACCAGACGTAATGGCCGCAGGACTCGAAATGCCCTCAGAGCTTTGACGTCAAAACCACCTTGCCCGCTAAGGAGCGCGCTCTCCATCAAACTGATTCTCTCCAAGATCACTGTGAAGACCCTTCAGAAGAAATGGAGAGTGAAAAAGTACAAGATGGGAATAATGTAGAAGTCACCAGAGGAAACTAAAATATTAAAAGTTGGGCTATATGGATGAAAGATTTTCCTCCAGTAGAAGCAATCGAATTTTCCTTTTATCTTTTCCTTTGAAAAACTGTAACTGATTAATGAGGTTATTCTACATCATGTCACACGGGTTAGCAGATCTTGTTCAACCAAAGGTCATTTTGATGAAGTGGCAGAAATAGCTTTCATTTACATAGTAGAAAGCTGCACGGCAAAAATATATAGTTTGCTCTCTGTTCCTATGTGGGTACTTTAATATGTTTTCCGTTTGATAGTGGCTTTATAGGAAAAAAGGTAGCAGAGTCAGCTTTTTATTGTTTGTGTCCTGTGGTAAGCTAAATGACTCATGCAGAAAATGACCACCTGTATCCATCTTTGTAGTGTACCGATAAGAGACTGAATACAGAATGTATATACTGGATAAAAGTTCTTTTTTTGCTTTGAGTCAGAGAAAATGTTGGTTTGGGATAATTTTGTACTGCAGCAGCTCCCATCATCAATGGATGGGGAGGGTGGCTATTCTCCAGTGACGGACAGAATCCCCAGATTGGGAATCATTGAATGGGGGGAGGGGAAAGTTCCCATAGGATTCAGCTGACCCACCAAGGCTACAAATTTCTGCTACATGATTCACTTGGGGCTAGATTGCTCCCTTGCTCAGATTCAACGTTATCTATTAAAACAGGAGAATAAGCAACTTGCTATTCCTGTTTTTATGAATGCATTTATAGATAGGCAGATCAATCTGTATTATGATCTTTGATACACACACACACATATACACTTGCGCACACAAATATAAAATGTACATTAAAGAATGGATGTGGGTATGCCTTTGAGTCAATGTTGACCCCTGGCAAGTGCTTAGATAAGTCCCTGCAATTTTCTTGGCAAGATATCAGAAGGAGGCTATCCTAGAGCTGAAAGAACATGACTGACCCAATATCATCTCTGTGTCTAAGGTGGGACTAGAATTCCCAGTCTCTCAGTTTCTGACACTCACCAAACTGGCTCTGGTTGACAATAATAAGATATAAAGAAGCAAAATACTAAAGAATCAAACCACAGAGAACAAAAAAACGAAATAATACTGGAACACAGTTCAGTAGAGGTATATAACAATTAAATTGTTTGTTAATAACTTACAGTGTACTATGCAAGTTTTCAAAAATAAACTTCATTCGAATAATTTTACTTTACTTGGTTTTCCCTCCACCACAGAGAGGCTTGAATAAAATGACTTTGTTTACCCCAAAAAGACTATTGTAAAATCCAGCACATTCCAGCCATTTCGGAGATAAGCATCTGCATGGAATAGAAACCCATAGGCAATTATCTTTAGCATTGCCTCAATGGCAAATACTATCAGGAAGAAGTATTCTAGCTTCTCCTGCAAGATACAGAAAAAAAGAGGGGAAAGTTGTACAATATTAGTAATATACATTATAGTTTTATTTAGGTTGCTTGTATACTATGCTGCTTGAAAAACATTTCTTTATTTCTCTACAAGTAACATCAGTCATTGTTTTGATCTTTAAAAGACATAAGCTTCTGAAGCCTTACAAATAGAAACACAGAAAACTGACAGTAGAAAAAGACCTAGTGGTCCATGGAATCTGCCCTTTGAGAGTTTTTTGGTGGTTTTATTTATTTATTTGTTTGTTTGTTTGTTTGTTTGTTTGTTTGTTTAGGGTTCATCACACAGTCAGCCAGATGTTCAGGCTGGATTTGGCACTTTGTTTGCCGATCAAGTCCTTCCCAAGAACCTAGGAGAGCAGATATGGATATTAGATGGTATTACAGATATTGTTGCAATTATTGTTTATCATTTTTATTTTTTATTTTAAAGTTTTATTTTATTTCCTAGTCTTTGTTAGTTGACAGATATGTTTAAACTCAGTTATTGATGAATGAATCACTATCTCCGCTGAAAGTTGATTCCAAGCTTCCACTACACTTTCTGTGAAGTAATATGTTCTAATATTACTTTTGAACTCCTCTCCTGTTGGTTTGAGGTTATGCCCGTGTTCTTGATTTTTGCTTAATATTGAAAATACTGCCTTCTAGAACCTTATTCACATTCTTACTATATTTAAAGGATTCAATCATGTCACCCTTTCCCTTCTATTCTTCAGGCTGTACATATTCAATTCCTGCAATCTCTCCTAATAGGTTTTGTCCTTCAGAACTTGCACCATTTCTGTTGCCTGTTTCTGGACTCACTCAATCTTATCAGTAGCTTTTTTAAGTGAGGTCTCCAGAACTGGACACAATATTCCAAATGTCCAAGTTCGTTGCCTGGGCCAGTTTACACATTATTTTCTGTCTCCCTCATAAGACATATGTGTGTGTGTGTGTGTGTGTGTGTGTGTGTGTGTGTGTATGTATTTTCTATCGATGCAACCTGGTCTACCCAAATATGGGAAGGAGCATACTGCTTCCTTTTCGCCTTTCAGCCCCAATCCAGGAGCCCTTAGGCAGTCGCTTTCACGACAAACTATTTTGTGTTAATATATATAAAGTATTAAAATTCTGCTGCTGAAATCTTAATTCCTTGTATTTTTAAAAAAATTATAGCACATGAGAACTGTTAAGATTGAATGCAGTATATACTGAATATAGCTCCAGACCCTTCTTTGGTTTCATCTGTGGATCTGCCCTTTTATAGATGCCATGGTTAAGTATTGTTCCATTGCTATTACATAATGACAAATATTTCTTTTTTAATGCATTGGAAAATACATTGCCGATTTAGCTTTCTCCCATGGAAAACAATTGCAAATGCTCGTTTATTATTAGCAGTTATTTGCAAATCAACAAAGACCATGTTTGGAAGTCAAATTTGAATAAGCTTCAATGTCAAGGTTTTGTATTCCTCTAATGTAGTTGCAAACAGAAGTCTTTGCTTCCCTTTTCTGTCACCCACACTGACAAATTTTGTTTAGTATAGTTAAGATAACACAATATAAGGATGAAACAGTGAACAGAAATTAACAGAAAGTGGAATGCTTTAATAACCATATTGGAGAATGCTGGTTTAATATGACATGAGAACATAGCCAAGGCATCTTGTATTACTTTACAGATAGCAGATCATATAATATGACATTAATTTACATTTACTCATACTAATATGCTCTGGTTGCGTATATGTATGACAATCATAAATATACAATAGCAATAGCACTTAGACTTATATACTGCTTCATAGTGCTTTACAGCCCTTTCTAAGTAGTTTATAGAGTCGGCATATTGCCACCAACAATCTGGGTCCTCATTTTATCGACCTTGGAAGGATGGAAGGCTGAGTCAACCTTGAGCCGATCAGGATCAAACTGCCGGCAGTCAGCAGAATTAGCCTGCAATACTGCAGTCTAACCACTGCACCACTACAGTCTATAGCAGCAGTCACCAGCTGGTGGTCCACGAGAAAATTTGGTGGTCCGCAGAAAAATTATTTGCATTTTTTATATTGCACTAAATCAGGGGTCCTCAAACTACCGCCCCTGGAACAGATACGTGTAATGAACATTTGTGTTGCTGCAGAGAATCTCCCCCTTTGGGGTCTTTTTGTGTGGGTTGGAGCGGGGCAGAAATTCCGACTTGGGGTCTGCTTAAGCCTCCTGGTGTGGGGCTTTGGGCGAAGGCTGGAGGGAAGTGGTGCTGGTGGCGAAGAGCCGGAGGACCTTGTTCCAGTGGGACTGCATCATGGCCTGGAACTTTGCTGATCATCTCAGCCCACTGAGCCTCCAGGCACCTGTTCCTGGCCTTGCACTCCCGCAGGTCTTCCCTCTGCTTGGAAAGCCTATGATCACAGTCCTCAGTGAGGTGCTTCTACTGAGCCTCCTTCTCGGTCAGATCCAATTTGAACTGACCTGTTTTGTCAACTCTTTCTCATGGTGGCTGCTTAGTTCCAACTGCTTCCTATTGGGGCCCTAAGGAGGCCGGGCAGGGAGGTGAGGAGTGGCTGAGAGGGGAGGGGCGAGTAGAGGCTGGCAAAGCATCCTTCTCTGTGAGTAACATCGAGTTGGCCATGCCTATCCAGTCACATGACCACGAGCCACGGCCATCGAGCCAGTCATTAGGCAGATCATATTAGTGGTCCGCGGGATTTAAAATTATGAGTTTAGTGGTCCCTGAGGTCCGAAAGGTTGGTGACCCCTGGTCTATAGTATGTTCTTACAGTTTAAATCATGACATTATGATTTTACATCAACCTTAAAGTACACAGCTAAATAAAAAACACTATCCTACTGTAAAACACTTTCTGATCCAAATTAACAGTGAATCTAGTTATGAAAAATAGGAATAGAAAATAGTAAATACAAAACTCAGTTGACACACTGTACTAAAATTGAGTTTTTAATCAAACTCTGAGATGTAAATGCTATATAACTCACAAAACTTATTTCTGTGACAGAAGAAAACCCCCAGGAGTAGCAAAATGGCAATTTTGGTGGCACAAATAATGTTCTGTATTTCTAAACGATTCAGTCCTAAAAAGGTGCATTTATCTGAGCTTTTTAAGGCTAGGAGACCTGGGCTGCAGGAGTCAACTCTAGACAACCATTAGATAAAACACAGAGACAGAAAAACTCTACTCCCCCAAAGTGGTGATCTAATTTCACATACCTATTATGAGAAACTTCCCCTAAAACATTTCTGCCAATTGATCCTGCCCAATCTGATCACTTTAATATCCCTTGCATATTTGGAGCTGAGAATATTGATTTTAAAAAGGATCTTCTAGATTCCCCCAAATCTCACTATTCCCACATTAAGCATTCCAAAACTGTGTTCCATAATCAACTCTCAGAAAGTGTGTCTCCCCACCCATCCCAAAAAAGTTGTAGAAAACCAGGAAAAGTAGCTGCAACATGCCTTTGTAGGGAAACCAATGGACTCTTGTGCCTATTCAATCATAGGGTAAGAAGGGACCTTGGAGGTCTTTTAGTCCAACCCCTGACCAAGACAGGAGTCCTCAAAGCATCTTGGACAAATGACCATCCAATCTATTCTCGAAAACCGCCTGCAATGGTTCTCCTGCTTAATCGTTGTCACTGTCAAGAAATTCCTCCTTACTTCCAAGTTGGATCTCCCTCTGATGAACTTCCATCCATTGCTTCTTGTCCTGCCCTCAGGTGATATGGAGAATAAATGGATGCCCTCTTCCCTGTGGCAACCTTTCAAGTATTGGAAGACTGCTATCACGTCTCCTCTCAATCTTCTCTTCCTTAACCTAAGCATACCTAGTTCCTTTAGCTGTTCTTCATAGAATTTAGTGTCCAGATTTCTTGTCATTTTTGTTGCTCTTCTCTGCAGGGTCTCAACATCTATTTTTTTTAAAGTGTTGAGTCAGTGTGGATTTCTGGCAGAAATGAAAGAAGTTGCGATATGGAAGCTATCACCCAGGAAAAGAGTAGCTGGCTAAACTGAAACCAAGTCCATTTTCAACCGCTGAAGAGTGCTGCAGGTGACTCTTTCAGCTTCTTACAGCTGCAATTCCCAATCAATCTACAACCCACCCACCCACCCCCCCACACTTAGGATATTCAGGACCATTTTCAGGGTTAGGCAAGTTTTAGCTCGATATTTAAGCTGACACTGTTGAGCAACATGAAGGCGACAGAGTTATGTGAAAGATTGCTCTTCCCTGATTACATCTACCTGTCGCACTAGATCAGAGGTGGGTTTCAAATTTTTTTACTACCGGTTCTGTGGGTGTGGCTTGGTGGGCGTGGCTTGGTGGGTGTGGCAGGGGAAGGATACTGTAAAATCTTCATTCTCTCCCTACTCCAGGGGAAGGTTCCTGCAAAATCCCCATTTCCTCCTGATCAGTTGGGACTCAGAAGGCAGAGAATAGATGGGGGTGGGGCCAGAGGTGGGTTTCAGCAGGTTCTGACCAATTCTGGAGAACGGTAGCGGAAATTTTGAGTAGTTCAGAGAATCGGTAGTAAAAATTCTGACTGGCTCCGCCCCCATCTATTCTTTGCCTCCCAAGTACCAGCTGATTGGGAGGAAATGGGGATTTTGCAGTAACCTTTCCCTGGATTGGGGAGGGAATGGAGATTTTACAGTATCCTTCCCCTGGAGTGGGGTGGGAATGGAGATTTTACAGTATCCTTCCCCTGCCATGCCCACCAAGCCATGCCACGCCCCACCAAGCCACACCCACAGAACCGGTAGTAAAAAAAATGAAAACCACCACTGGGCGGGGCCAGTCAGGGTTGATATTTACCGGTTCTCCAAACTACTCAAAATTTCCTCTACCGGTTCTCCAGAACTGGTCAGAACCTGCTGAAATCCACCTCTGCACTAGATCCAGAAGAAAGGGCATGGGTTCCATCGGCTAGGGAGCGACATTTGGTGGGCCCTAGGCAGCAGGCCTTTTCTGTTCTTACACATGTTATGAAATATCTTCCACCCTTGAAGTGAGGTTGGTTTCATTACTTTTGACATTCTGAAGTCCCTCAAGACCTGGTTGTGCCATCAGCTCTGAAAACTTCAGGGGACCAGTGAATTATTGACATGGCTTTGTTATTATTAATAATCCTTTGCCCAATAATTCCTCTTTTTAGTTTCATTTTTATAGTTAGCAATGTTTTAATGATAATAATAATAAAAATAGTGGTTGCGGTTTAGCATTCACTAACTATTTCCTAGCTTTGTTGTACTCTGTCTGAAGTCACTTGTTTTGTATAAATTTGACAATAAATATAAACAAATATAAACAAATAAAAAGGTTACTGAACTAATTCCTGGGGGAAAATATCTGCTAAAACAGTCAATTATACAGTAGCTTTGACTACTCAACAGTTTGAATTAACAGAAGGGCAGAGAAGATGCTTGTCATATCTAATCATCTCCTGAGTGACTGTTACCAGAATTGTAACAAAGAAGAAATCAGACACAATCTGGCAATAATTAGGGAGAGTTAAGGATGAGATGGTGGGTCCCCCCCCCCGCCCCTTGCTATTTCCTCTTCCAAGTAAGGAGGGCTTTTTCCTAGTTTGTGATGGCTTCTTAGCTGCTAGACCCTCTGAGTCAGCATTTCCAGGAACTCCATGTAACCTAGTTTGGGCTTTCTCAGCTGAGTTGGTGGACAGATCTTAAATAGGTCCCTGTGCCTTTAAATAGCTTGCATAGCATTGCTGGTCAGTGGTGCACACTCAGCTCATCTCTTTCCTATGCCAATGTTTCTAAAAAAATCAAGAGGGTGCCACCAGATGCAAATATCTTTTCTTCCTAAAAAATGCTAATTCCTCATAGCGCTAAGTTATAAGCAATGGCTTAGCAGACCACAAACCAAGCAATTATGGTAGCGAGTTACAGTTCTTGGTTGAGTATGAGTTATGTCTCTATGTTTACTTTCTTTTCTTTTTTCTTTGAGATGAAGGTGATGATGGAACATCATCAATTGTTCCCGTCTCATGTTCTATTGCAATAAATCTTCCATGATCTTTCCATTTCAATGTGTCAATATAACAGCCTGAATTTGGATCCTTACATATTTTCTACCCTACAGTTTTTTCATTGCATCCTTCCTTATACCCATTCCAAATATTTTAGCTGCTCTATTATAATATTGTATTCCAGAGTTCTGTTGCAATATATATGCTGATATCTGAAGCAAAGCCTATAATAGCCAGCCCTGTGAACACACCTTATACAGATTAGTGTAAGGGGAGGGGGTGCTCCAAGGGAGAAGCATTTGGAGATAATCGCTAGACATGTTCTGTGCATCTTTTCCCTGCCTCAAAATCACGACTGCCATATGAGCAAGAGTCCACCTCAAATATATGAAGGCATCATCCTTCCATATAAAGACAGTATTTGGTACGGCACAGAAAATTAGGCCCCACTACTCAATTTTAACAAAAGGCTTATTTTAATGCTAAGGACAGTGAAGCAATAAGTTGACATGTAGTTTTCAACACGACAAGCCAAATGCAAGACTCCCTTTCATTAAATCTCCCAAATTAAATCTCTCCATCTGGTAGAATTCAACCGGGTTTCTCTTTTTCAATCTACATTTATAGGTAACTTCCCCCTCTCTGTATATACCTAGGAAAAATGTTATTTCGATACTGAATAGGAAAGATGAGAAGATAAGCAGGGAAAAAAACCCCACACAACACATTTCCAAATGAAAAACATTAGCCTATTTTGCAATTCAAAAAAAAAGTATGCAAGCAGTTATATAAAACGTCTGCACACCTGCTCCCAAATGCTAGTGAACAAAGGAAGGATGAAATCAAGGGACAATGAATACTACTGCAGATAGTAAAACCACCAATGCTCCCCCACCCAAAGCTATATAAGAGTAAAGTCCCATGGATCTTTGGACAAGTCATTTTGTACCTAAGATGGTTTACTCCTATCCTTAGTGGGGGAGGGGGGGAAGGGGGGGGTGAAAAAATAAAAAAAATGTCCCTCTCTGTCCCAAATTTGCACATAACTACACAAATCCATACATCCTCTGAAACCAATATCTCTAGTTATTATGAAATTTTTTAAAAAATAAACACAAAAATTCTTTAGAAAGCCCCCAAGCTTTCCCTCAGTTTTTACTGATACACAGTTCAAACCTCAACATTTAAACCTGTTTCCTTCTCTGCTAGTGAAAAGAAAATACCATTCTATTTTGCCCTGCTCCAAAGAAATACAGTAGTCTGTTCTCCAGCACATTTTAAACAGGGTTTTTCAACCTTAGCAACTTTAACATGTGTGGACTTCAACTCCCAGAATTCCTCAGCTAGCATGCTCTATATAGTTTAACAGTGGCAAAAAAAAAGTGAGTAAAAGAAACTGGAGTGACTTACGAGTCTGGAATTCATTTTGTTGGTATCATCTTCAGGCATGGGCAGATAGATGGCCAGTGCAATACAGTTGGCAAAGATAGTTAATAGGATGATGGTCTCAAAGGGCCTAAAGATGCTTGTTAAGGAACATTGGGTTGGATTGTATAGTTTGTGGCAAAGACTGTAATAATAGGAACAACAATAAATAATAGAAACAATAATGATATATTAGTCCATCTTTCCACAACCTAGTGCTTACCACTTAGGTCAGCTGTTCTTGCTGAGGATTCTGGGAACTGTACTTTAAATATTTGGATGAAAGAATAGGTACAAAAGTCTACTTTGGCATGCATGTTAGACTATATGTTGGTTGATAACAAACACTTATTAATGAGGATTTGTAGACTGAGCAAAAGGACACATGCAGAAGACAGTAAGTACAGGTAGTTCATTTAGTGACTGTTAAAAGTTACAACGGCACTGAAAAAAGTGACTTATGACCATTTTTCACACTTATGACCTTTGCAGCATCCCCATGGTCATGTGATTTACATTCAGAGGCTTGGCAACTGACTCACATTTATGACGGTTACAATGTCCCTGAGTTATGTGATCTCCTTTACAACCTTCTGACAAGCAAAGTCAGTGAGGAAGCCAGATTCACTTAACAACCGTGCGACTAATTGAAGAACTGCAGGGATTCACTTAACAAATGAGGCGAGAAAAGTCGTAAAATGGAGCAAAGTTACTCAACAAATTTTTCACTTAACAACAAATTTTGGGCTCAATTGTGGATGTACATTGAGGACTAGCTGTATAGCAATATTCTCTATTGAATGCTATTGCATAAAACTCTTCTCTTTTTCCATATTTAGGTGAAAAAATAAAGACTAACTTGAATTGAACTCAACAGCTGGTGACTTCACAGACACAACCATATAGTTTCCTTGGCAACCATACATAAGACAGTTGCCATTGATTTTTCCCAGGATGTTTTAGGAACTTCCCAGTCTGGTCTGCAGCTGGGAGATTTTTAGTGGTTCCCCCATCCAAATTATAATCCTGTTTTACCCTGCTTAGCTTTGCAAGGGATTATCCAATTAAGAGCTAGGGCACTTAATTGGCTTTTGTTTTAAACTATCTTTAAATTAAATTATACATAATATATTGTGAAAATGATACTGTGGAAAGAGTGTCCTAGTTAGCACTCAGAGGTATGATGATCCTTGGCTACACTGGAACCCAACACACTTTATGCTGGCAACACTCTGAAAGGTTACTTTCCTGGCTGGAGCAAAAGCAATATCTAATCTATGATAAAACATTTTCTAAGTGTGACATAGTTTATTAGCTGCAGGCATGTGAGGGTCTTTGAAATGCATATAATGTAACTTGATGCAAAAGGCTTCCTCTAATTTTCTTTTACTCTCACACACATTTCACTGTCCCCTTTTCTGTTTGTCATGAGAAAACTCTTGGCTTTAGGGGTGATAAATGTGCTTTCTATCTACATCAAAGAGGTTAAAAACTCTGGTGGACCTGCCCAGTGGCGAAGAAATTCTGGGCGAAAGTTAAAAAGTGGATAGGGGAAATAATTCAGAATTCAATAAAGGGAGAACCTGAGCAGTTTCTGCTAGGGATTTCCATAGAAAACTATACTAAGGAAATATATTATTTAATATTACATATACTGATAGCAGCCCGCATAGTCTATGCGCAAAATTAGAAGAAGGAAAACTTACAATCAGAAGAAGATTTAATTAGGAAAATCTTAGAGTGCGCAGAGATGGACAAATTAACAAAAGAAATCAAGGAGAAAGAGGATACAGAATATTACAAAGTGTGGTGTAGATGGTATGAATGGTTGGAGAATAGGAAAAATGAGAAAGAGGAATAAAGGAGAGAGGGGAGAAAAAATGTTGAAGATCAAAGTACAATCTAGACGAAAGAAAGAATGATGGAAAATAAATTGTTGAATAAGATAAAGTTAAAATATGTGTGAATAGATGTAAATAGTAAGAAAGGATCACTTCGAAGTAGCTGTAGGGAAAAGTGATACATATATAAATGTTGTGTGTTTGTGTCTTGTTTTTAATGTTTTCAAAATAAAAAACTTAAAAAAAACAAAAAAACAAAGAGGTTAAAAACTCATTCCTAGCCCAGAGACTCAACACGGTGCACAGACTAGGTATATTATAACATAAGTACACAAGGTAAATAGTGAGGCGAATCCAACAATAAATGAAATGGTGACTGATAGGGCTTCAGTGCATTCTCAAATGTGAGTCTAAATTTGCTTAATACTGTAGCTGTTGTCACATTTATAATATGTGGTGGTTGCTTTCCACAAATGTTCTGACTGTGACTCCAAACAATCTCAGCCAGCAAGGTTATGACTGATAGATTCATAGTTAAGCATCAGATTGCGACTATATAAAAATGATGTTAAAAACATTAAATGACATGATTACATGGTTAAATAAGCATTTCCCCCCTCACAACTCTTTCATTTAACATGACTCTACATAGTTGTTTTTTGATATGTAAGAAAAGATTTCACTATTTAATTTTAGGCAGCTCTCGGTGTCATTTAGCTTTCTATGAAGAAAGAAAAGAGAAATTCTGAGAAACTAAGATATAGCAGCTTGTGGTGTTGCCATGCGGGCTATTAATATATGCCAAAAATCACTCAGAAACAGAAATTATGACCAACTAATTTGGCTTCAGAATGCCAGGTGGCTATTATTTAATTTAATTTAATTTAATTTATCACATTTCTATGCCGCCCAACTCCCAAGGGATTTGGGAAAAGTTAAAAGTTAAACTCTCTTTAGAATTTAAACTCTTCTTTTTTTCTACAATTGAGAAATAATAAAAAGAACTTCAATGTGTGTGTATGTGTATAGAGATAGAGATATACAGTAGTCCTCGACTTACAACCACAGTGGAGCCCAAAATTTCTGCTGTTAAGTGAGACATTTGTTAAGTGAGTTTTGCCCCATTTTACAACCTTTCTTGCCACAGTTGTTAAGTGAATCACTGCAGTTGATAAATTAGTAATCCAGTTGTTAGGTGAATCTGGTTTCCTCATTGACTTTGCTTGTCAGAAGGTAACAAAAGGAGATCACATGACCTTGGGAGACAGCAATGGTCATAAATATGAACCAGGTGACAAACATCTGAATCTTGATCACATGATTATGGGGATCTGCAAAGGTCCTAACTCTGAAAAACAGTCATAAGTCATTTATTTCAGTGTGTTGTAACTTTGAAAGGTCACTAAATGGACGACATAGATATAGACATAGACATAGACATAGACATAGATATAGACATACACATACACATATATGAACTAAGGGAGACCACAAGGAAATCCCAGGCTCATTGGCATTGGCTAGAAATCTTGCAAGTCAATGATGGGAAATCACTGTTGTAGGGATTTCATGAAATTACATGGATGGGTTCATGTAAGCATTGGGAGCTTAATTCAAGGAACTTTTTACTTTAAGTAATATGAAATATTATATTTTTCCTCAATAAGGAATATTATCCTTCAATAAAAAAGAGAAAGAATAAGCAACTGACCTTTCAAGGATAAGAAAATAATTTACATCCTAGCGAATCCTGAAAATGCTGATTAAATAAAACACAAACAATGGCAAGGAAAGGAATTGATTGACGGAAAAAATAAGAAAGGAGGAAGAATGGAATAAGCATTAGAAGGACATTGCCCCAAATGGATGGATAGATCAACATATAGAACATAAATTATTGTTCTGGTCTCAGATTTTTTGATTTATTCTTACCAAGTTCAATGCCATAAACTGGACCTTAGAGAAATAAGGAAAGTCAAACAGAAATTGAAAATACGAAGGTGAGAAATAGCATTTGCATTAGCCTGGGGAAGAAGCAATTGTTCAATTACATAAGAAATAAATAGTTTGTAAGAAGCAACCATATGAAATGTGAACACTAAAATTATTGCCATGTTGTATGTAATATATATTTTCAATTTAAAACTACTCAGTTTATAAATTGGAGTCCCTCTCCAAAAACCATCAGTGACTAAAACCAAAGGAATCGGGGTGTACCTCCCTTTAAAAGAGGCAACATTATACCCACAGAATGAGCTCTAAGATTAGATTCTACATTCAGTGCAAACTGATTGCTTGCATGAAGAATGAAGACTAGGCACTATATCCATATGGCTAAATTAGGAGAAGAGATGTGTTAGAGTTAATTAGTAAAATGATGGACAGTGAAAGCACCAAGCAGCTGTGATAAAGAGAGAAACAGAGACATATACAGCTGGTGTGTGTGTGAGATGCACAAATACTTTGCGACAGGGCTCCAGACAAGGCATTTATCAGGCTATTGTCTCGCCTTTTCAAGGTTTATAGTATTTGCATTTGTCTTCTGGTTGATCCTAAAGACAAACATCACTGCCTTCCATTTAGAATTCCCCGGATAATATTTGTTTAATCTTTTATATTTCCACAGAAATATAATCCTTACAGGCAAAAAGGGTATTTGCTGAGCTGTTGAATTATTTCAAAGATCTTGTATTAGTACTGCCACTTTCTTTTGGTTAAGTCCCAAAATTTCTGCCCACAGTTTCAGGCATGTGATATGTATGGCTGAATTCAAATCAAGATATGCAGCAGGATTAGTTGATCGATATTACAGGTAGTCCTCGACTTACAACAGTTCATTTAGTGACCATTCAAAGTTAAAATGCTACTGCAAAAAATGATTTATGACCATTTTTCACTCTTATGACCATTGCAGCATCCTCATGGTCATGTCAGCTTGGCAATTGTTTCATATTTATGGTGCTTGCAGTGTCCCAAGATCATGTAATCATCTTTTGAGACCTTCTGACAAGCGAAGTCAATGGGGAAGCCAGTGTCTCACTTAGCAAGAGAAATTTTGGGCTCAGTTATGGTCATAAGTTGAGGACTACTTGTACATTTAAAATTCTTACATAGCCCTCTTGAACTACTTGAAGCATTTCAAATTAGTCTAGCAGAGATAGGCAACCTCATGCCCCAGTGTATAATGGCTAGGTATACCTTGTTTAGGAATAGCTACATTCTCTCTCTCACTTTTCATTAAATTGTAGAACAAAGCACCACTTTACTTTCAGCATCGTCTTTATTTCCCAGGTTGCTTTAGAGCTCCATATTGGCTCTTACAGGCATTATTAGAAAAAAGGGACATAAACTGGGAAATAGCATTTCTTGGAAGGCTAGAATTAAGAACACAGACAAATATGATCAAAATGTCTTCCAATAAATAGATGGTATTTTATAACTGACAGTTGCTACCATGACAGCCATTTCGTGAAGGCCTAAGAGTTTCCCCTCTAAAATCACAGATGCTCTCAAAATTCCAGATGTATCCAGCAAGCCCCAAATCTAAGAAAGTTCTATACCTGTGAAAAATATAATTATGGACCTTGGCCTTATTATTTTACCAATGCCTGGCATGAAGTAAACTTTAGATAGCCATATGCATGACTCTAGCTGTGAAGGGTCTCATTTCATTTTTTCTTTATGTATTCCCATCTGTAAACATTATTTTAGAAAGAAGAAAGAATACCATGGTGACCAGCATTAGCGCCAATGATCTTGGCACGTTCAAACTTGCTCAGATGCTGTTATCAAAACTGTTTATCATGGCATCAATCTATTGTCACTCTCTAGCCATTAGCAGAGTCACTATTTGAAATATGGTGGGTTTGCACATTACACTAAGTCAAGGGTGGGCAACATTTGAAGGGCAGGGCTACAAGAGGGGTAGGGCTACAAGAGGCCATTATGGTGCTAGGATAGGGCTGAGATGTGGGGGGGGGGAGATCATTACAACTATGATCTTCAACAGGAGTCTAGAAAGGGATTGGGGAACTAGGGTGGAAATCAGGAAGGAAAGAAGGAATGTGTAATATGAACAAGGAATAACCTAGTTTATTTATTTCCTGCTTTTATTATTTTGATAAATAATTCAAATGAGTTATTAACACACCTAATACTCCTTTCTCCTTCTATTTTCCCCATGACAGCAACCCTATGAAGTGATTGGGTTGAAAGAGAGTCACTGACCTAAAGTCACTCAGCTGGTTTCATGCCCAAAGGGGTAGTACTATAACTCACAATCTCCTGCTTTTTAGACTGGTGCCTTAACCATTTCATCAAACTGGCTCTATATATTCATATTCCCAGTTGCTGTCTAAGACCTGCAGCTAATTTGCCAATAATTTGCCAATATCTCTTTCCTTACAGACTCATTTGCGGCAGTTTTCCAGGTGATGAAATTTTTGCTGTTGATTATCCATAGCAGGGCCAAGATTTATATATTTCTTTCAGAGAAGAACTGAACAATTCTCCACTTTCCCACATCACATGCCTGAAACATGGCATCACTTAGAATTAGTTGCTTCAGTGTTCAGATTACAAGACAGTGTAAAGTCTGCTTGTTTTGCCACATGTTTTTATCCAAATATAAGGGAAAGGATAAAAATTCATTTTCTTTCGTGTATCCCCGTGATGGCGAACCTATGGCAAGCGTGCCCAAAGTAGCACACGAAGCCATGTCGCCTGGCACGCGCAACCTTGCCTGTTTGTCTTCTGGGTTTCTGACGTGCATGTGTGTGCGATGATCAGCTGTCTTTTGCGCACGTGGCAGTGTCAAAAACCAGTGCACATGCGCACCAGAACCTGGAAGTTTGGCTTTTCCGGAGCGTGATCCCTTTGCGCACAGCAGTGCCAAAAACCAGCCTGCGCATGCACGATGGCCAGCTGATCATCGGGCACGCATGCGCATTAGAACCCAGAAATTCAGCTTTTCCATAGTGTGGCCCTGACAAGCGCACACGCGTGCAACGCTTCCGCGCAACCCTATCAGCACTTGGTGCTGAAACGTTTTGTCATCACTGGTCTATCCATTAACTAATACAGGTAGTTCTTGACTTACAACCACAATTGAGCTCAAAATTTCTGTTGCTAAGTGAAACATTTGTTAAGTCTGTTTTGTCTCATTTTATGACTTTTCTTGCCACAGTTTTTAAGTGAATCACTGCACTTATTAAAAGCAACATGGTTGTTAAGTGAATCTGGCTTTCCCATTGACTTTGCTTGTCAGGTTACAAAAGAGGATCACATGACCCTGGGATACTGCAACCATCATAAATATGAGTCAGTTGCCAAGTATCTGAATTTTGATCACATGACCATGGGGATTCCGCAATGGTCATAAGTGTGAAAAATGGTCATAACTCACTTTTTTCAATGCTGTTGTAATTTCGAATGCTCATTAAACGAACTGTTGTAAATCGAGGATTACCTGCATTAATATTTGCCTTATTTCATTTGTTTCATTAAAATAGCTTACTGGATGTAAACTAAATTCTGTGACTCATGCCAGTATGACGATTTTTCTGATTGATAATCTGTTTTTTACATTCAGATTACAACTATGATCTTCAACAGGAGTCTAGAAAGATCACCTCATCTAAACCTCTGTCCATATACCTTATTCTTTTAACTTTAGTCTAGATACATTTCATACAATATGTCTATACAAATCCATTTTATCCAGATTATAATCCAACACAAAGAATAGGAGAGAATAAGAAACCATATCACAGAATGCTTTGTCCATTCAACAAACACGATGTGATACACGCAAATGAATCAAATTGAACATAAATTTTAAAAAAGACATTGTATGATGAACAATTAGATTTTGAATCCGAACAAAACTATCCTGCAGCCTTACAGGGAAAAAATGTTGGTGCTTTTGTAAAGAACCTTCCTGCTTAAGATTCTCTGACCCCGGCTATTATATCCTCTCAGTTATAAAATCCGTTGAGGAGGGACAGGGAGCTATTTCTGAACTCAGCGTAATTCAGTGGAGGAGCCAGACAAATTAACCATCTCGACTGCATTCAGGTCTTCTATTTCAAAATCGACATTTATGACCGCTTTAGCGAAATGAGAAATTACAACATCAGTAAATACATTATTATAGTAATTCCTGAGTTACGGATCATTTGAAGGCAGGGTCAACATAAATGCTTGAGTTCTTCCCTGTTTGTTGGTGCCTGTCTTAAAAGAGACAAAGACCAACACCTAATCTGGCTCCATCCCTGTTTTTCCAGGGAACATAAACAGAATTTGCTCTATAGATCGTGGTCACAAAAAAGCAATATTTCTCAGCCTTTCCTTTTTGCCTTTGCTTCTTCCAAGTTTCAGTTGTTTACACCTGGTTGCTGGGCCCCAGGCCAAGCACAAATCATTCCAGAAGCTACCCCCATATTCCACCCCCCCACAAAAGGATACTTCCATTCCACAATGGCAATGCAAGCCTTCCGCACTGGGTTCTTGAGGGTGAGGCACAGCAAAGAGCGGGGTGGCCTGGGGGGGAGTTCCAGATCAATTTTCTTAGCCTTTTCCTTCTGCTGCTTCTTCTTCAGGCTATCTTCTTGGTCAGATGTGGGCTCCATAATAACTCTCCTCCTTGCCTCCGTGAACCAGACTTGTCTTGTCCCTTCCGCCTCTTCTTTGCCCCACAGCTAGGACCCCTTCCCCAGCCCCCTCTGAATCTCTTGCTTCAGTTGACCCAATCTTCTCAGTGTAGTGTAGGGCTGCGGGGCTGGCAGTTGCCCTCCCCCAGACACAAGTACACCAAGCATGAGTTTATAATTAGCCATTAGCCTGGCTCCCAGGGCTGTCAGATTTCCTGAGACAGCAAAAGGGCCTCAGCAGCTGTTCCTTCTTCATACTCGGTGCATTGGCATTTTTGAGCTACCAATCCAGGTCAGAGGAAAGGAGGTGGGCTTCTCTCCCATCAATCTTAAAGTCAAATGGTTTTAATTCATATTAATTCATAAATGTGGCCCTTCCCACCATGTTTTATTTTTAAAAAACATGCTAAACAAATACTCTGAAATGGCCTCTGCCTAAAAAGCCATACCCATAGGGCAGATTTATAATGCATTTTTTTTATTAAACAGTTTTTTCCATTTTATATCACAATTTTCATCTTTGCAACACTTCAGTATCAGTATACATCCGATATACATACATTTGTGTGTGTGTGTGTGTGTGTGTACCTTTCAGGGATGGGTTCTACTTACCTTTATTACTGGTTCGCAACGGGATCTGCACATGCGCAGGTTGCTGATGATGACATCTGGAGCGGTGGGCAGGGCCTCCCGCCCGTTTTACTACCGGTTCTTGCGAACCGGTCCGAACCGGGGGCAACCCACCACTGGTTCCTTTATATATACTAGTATGCTATATGTACAAAATTTGTAGTTATTACTCTAAGTATTTTTTACATTTTACATTTTATAATGTATATTTTACATCTTGTCATGTCTTATCATACTATAATACTACATATTCTTCATCTATCTTTATATTTATACTTATTCCTATTTTCTAGTTCCTTGATCATCTTTCCTTATTGATTTCCTAATCTTTACATCTATTATCTAACTAGTTGTACCATACATTCCAAATCAAATAATATTCGGTTTCTCCTCTATCTTTTATTTCCATTGTCAACCTATCCATCTCAGCGCACTCTAACACTTTATCACAATTTCCTCTGATGGTATAATTCCATTTTTTCAATTTTGCGCATAAACAATTCTGGCCGCTGTTATTACATGTAGCATTAGATTCATAATGAATAGAAATTTCCCCAGAAACATCATAACTTGTGGTTATTATCATAGATTTTGACGGTTAGGACATCAAATCCAAACCCCTTGTTCCAGACAGGAACCTCTTTATTCTGGAAACAAGGCTATCCAGTCTCTGAACTGGGAACCCACTACCATTTCAGAGCTGAAGAAGCTTCTTGGATGAGAAGAGAAACATGTTCAAAGAAAAACCAGAAAGTCCACTTGTACCTTGAAAATCCACCTTTGGGACAACCACTATCTGGATGACTGAGAATCTCCATAGACATCTACCACTTTGGATAATTTGGATCTCACCACTGGTCTAGAGTTAGATTTCTCCTCTGCTACTAACACTAACTGAAACAGATTCTGAAGACCTTGCCCCTCCACCCCACTTCTCAATTCTCTAACCTGGCACAGAAGGATACAGTGATTGATGATACTTAAAACCACTGAGAGATCAAGGTGAACCACTATTCCCATCCGAGTCCTGCCCAATATTACAGTTGGTGCAGAATGCTACAGTGTGAGCAGTTATGTGCTGATCTCCTATGCCCATGAAACATTTCTGCTTCATAAGCTGCACTGGTTACCAATAGCTTCCAGGTACAATTCATGATGTTAGTTATCACTTATCAAGTGCAACATTGCATAGGGCTTGGTTATATGAGGAATTTCTGTTCATCCTATATAATTGGCATGATCTGGTTCCTATTGGATAAACAGTACCATTTAATGGGATCCAGGAAATGTTCCTTCTCTGTTGCATCCCCCCCTTTGGAATAGCATCCCCCCAAAATCTGAACTGCCTCTATCCTAGTTGTCCTTAAACAAGTCCTGAAAACCAGACACTTTTCCCAGGTCTTGGGATAGGATGGTTGTCAGGTAGGTTCCTTTAGGCTAAAAGTTGTATGGGAAGACAGTTTTTATTGTTCTCTCTGGGTTGCTATCATTTTTTCCTGATATTGTGAGGCATCTTGCCTTTTTTTTTTTTTTTTGTAAACTGTCCAGAATAATTCTGAACCTGGCAGCCTTAGAAATATGTTTTATATACAAGCAAGCAAATTTTATGCATTAATAGGAACTTATGTAATGCATACTTTCAAGACAAATCCCATCATTTTCTGGTTCCCAGGAACATGAGATATGGTTGCTGCTTTTAAATTACTTAATGTAATCTGGAATGAAACTTCTACTACAAAATTTTGAAGTAGTTTGATACATATTGGGCATGTGACATATATCATGTGGTTCTTATTTCCCATCAATTTTACTGAAACTTCAATATAAAAAGGAACAAAGAAACCAATGTTAGGCTAAGTCTGTTTGCTTTTTGGTGCCAAGAAGAGTAAAAAGAAGGAAGCAAATAATATTCTATCCCAGAAATGTGGCCTTCTGAACTCTGGAGGAAATTATTTATTGGGGGCTGAAAAGGACATGACCTTCCATGCCAACTTCTAATTTGTGGATTTATTCCCAACAGAAATTTAAAACCTTTATAGCGTGCCTAAGTCTGAATGGACACATGTGTTCCTTACTTGCTAGTGATATCTAAAGAGAACTCCCATGTTCTAAATAGATTAATCACCCAATGTTTGCTATGATTGAGCTTTGCCCAAAGTGACGTCTTCTGTGATGGGATTACAAATATAATATTCCTGGATGGTGTACTCTGGAAAGACACATTCACTCTCATTTCAAATGTCTCAAATACTTTTCAATAGAGGCTGTTCTTTGATTATTCTGTGACTCATTTAGTCACAGAATGTCAAATGACAAATTGGAGGGGTGGGTGTATGTATACCCTGTAGTTAATAAGACGGCTTGTTTGCTATAAAGGTAAATTACTGGTCCTATATCAACTCCTTCTACTAGGGAGACTGACATTTGATTCAAATATAAACCAGTCTCTTACTTTCTAATGAAATGCTGACTGGTTCACTGACATGTTGATGCTGATGATCACATCAGTGATAGAAATAATTATATATAGCTCTCACAGTGTTCAATACACTTTGCAAGAATTAATTCATCCTGAGAATAATGCTTTAAAATAGGTCAATATTTTTATGACAGTATTACAAGGAAAAGGGCTGAGATACTGATAGCTTGTCAAAGGCAGATTAGTGAGCTTGTAACAAAGATAAAATCGGAGGAAACAGAAAGGGGTTTTTCAGCAACTGTTTGTGTAAAATGTCAAAGCAAGAGTATCTGCAAGGGGTGATGAAATTAAGATGGCATCTACAACAATGTGACCAAAGTGCTACCTATTTTTTTGTGTGCCTTGTGGTTGCCATCTTAACTTCTTTTTTAACCACACTCAGTGTTCCAATAAAGAGAAGAGCCACAAGCATAATAAGGCTAGTTAAGGTAGTTTGAAATAACTGAATTATCTAAAACAGAGGGGTCTCAAAGGTCCAATTGAAAATAGGTTGGTCCAACATTGATGGATCTGGTTGTTCTTTTGGTTTTGGGTCATGAATGGGGTGGGAGTGATAGGATCAAAAGGTACATTTGGAACCTTGAGGAACAATTTTTCCCCAAAATAATTCTTCCATTTTTTTTTTTTAAAAAAGTCACCTCAATTTGGAGAGTTAAGGTGTTCCAGGTTTTTGGAATATCACAAGTACTTTAAGCCCTCAAATGACTTTATGTACATGTTTCATCTCTTAAAACTGTCTGCCTCCTCTGAAAATAAATTCTCAGGCTTTCTCACTTTAGGAAACTAGTCAGAAAGCTGAAGGAACTTGGGGACTTATAAACTAGGTGCTGGGACCACATGAAATGAGCATGAAACATAAGAACATTAATTCTATACTCTAAATTCACTAGCTGTATTATTGCTTTTTATTTCACACCCACAGGCTAAAACAAATGAAATGTTCAGGCCAGGGGTGGGTTCTACTTACCTTTACTACCGGTTTGCAACAGGATTGTGCGCGCATATTCGCTTTGCTCACGCACGCGCCTTGCTTCTGTGCATGCGCAGATTGCTTCTGATGACATCAGGGTCAGTGGGCAGAGCCTCCCACCGGTTTTACTACCGGTTCTATAGAACTGGTCCGAACCGGGGGCAACCCGCCACTGGTTCAGGCACTATATGCTTGCAAATTAGTTGATGCAAGACACCCTTACAGCTGAATTTGCTTCTGAGCAGTACTGCTTCAGAATATTTCAAATAATTTTGTGTCCCCTTCCTCTGGCTTTTTGCCCCCTTTCTCTTGCCAAATCTATGAGGATATGTCATGTTTGCTCCCTCTGCCAAAAAAAGACCTAGGAACAGAACCAAGAAAAACTACTCTTTCCCACATTGAATTACACTGTACTACACAACATATTATGCTCCGGAGCACAACATAGTGTGGTCATTTCATCACCACTGAATGGACTGTGTGGGCAGTTTCCCTGCAAAAGTGCCAGTAGCCTCAGACCGTTAGTCCTATGAGTGGAACAACCATGGGCATTTTGATTGGCAGCCAGATGCATGAGATGCAGAGTGGAGGAACTTACAGCTGTTCTAGTCTATCACCTTGTAGCAAGAGGGGAATCTCTATTTTAAAAGGGTGAAAATTCTGCCCTTGACCTGCATGTTGTGCAGAACAGCGATCATCGTCTCTAGAATCTCCAAAATCAGGAGCAAATGTGAAAATGGGGTAACTCTGCAGAGCGTTTCCTCAATTCATTTGCCAGGTAAATACTCTTAAATCATTTAATCCCTGTGGGTACACCCAGTGTGATGTCAACCCAAACACTTCTATCCTGATAAATTTGCTTGCAAGGTCTCTGTTATTTATAAAGAGCCCTTCCCCACTGCATGTTACTCTGGGCAATTTTTAGCCCTAAGGGAGATTATCAGGATGGATTGGTCTGTGGTTTTCATTAATGAACAGATCTCACAATCAATCAGAAGAATATGGACTATAATTTGGAGCATCTGTTCAGACCAAGATGATATCTTACGGGGCTACACGTAGCAAAACGAGATTGGAGTGAATCTCTGTTCAGAAAATAAATGTTTATGTCTACATCTATCTAACTCTGTCTCTGACTATGTGCCATCGGATCCGTCTAAACTCTTTTTGACCATATAGGCAGAGTTTTTTCAGAGTGATCTGTCTGGTTCTTCAGGTCTTCCAATGACACACCTACATTTATATTGTAATAGAGTCAAACTATTTTTCTAGCATCCTCTTCTCTTTCCTTTCACCATTTCTAGCTTTATGGACCTCTCAAGAAAGTTACATCTTTGCATGTGTCTAAGGTATGACAATTTGAGCTTGGTCATTTTTTTTTAATTTTTTTGCTTTTAATTTATATGCCACCCTTCTCCGGAGACTCAGGGCGCTTTACAATGCGTTAAGCAATAGCCTTCATACTTTTGTATATTTATACAAAGTCAGCTTATTGCCCCCACAATCTGGGTCCTCATTTCACCTACCTTTGAAAGGATGGAAGGCTGAGTCGACCTTGAGCCTGGTAAGAATTGAACTCGCAGTAATTGCAGCAGATTTGTGCCTCAAGTGAACATTCTGTGTTGATTTGTTTAATGACATATTTGTGGGTTTTTTTCTTAGCTATCCATGGTATTCTAGATAGCTTTGTTAGAACCATTACTGATTCTCTCTCTCGTTTGCTGTATTCGCTGAATTCCCTTGTACAGTGGTGAATTCATGCAGTCTTTCCAACTTGGCAACAATCAGAATGCTGATTTAATTTCATCTTTCAGTACTAGAATTTCTTGTAAATTAGGAATATCTTCTATCCGAGGTGGTTTGGATGTTGACATCGTTGCTGTGCAGAATTTCAGTATACCCTCCCATCGTTGATCTTTTTCAATCACTTGCCATCATCCCATTGCCATCTTTCAGTATACCAATTTGAGGTTGGAACCACCTTCTGAGTTTAGAGAATTTTTGGAAGACTTTCCTTGCTTTTACATGTCTGTTTCCGTCTTCAGTGACTTTATTATAGTTGTTGTAACCCTGCTTCTTGTCTCTTTTAACAGCTCTCTTAAATTCTTGGTTAAGTTCCTTCCTGAGATCATTGTCTTTCTTGGCTTTGGCTTCTTTTCTTGGCAATCTCCATGGTTTGTTCTGACATCCAATTTGCTTTCTTCTTTTTCTTGATCTTTGGCAGACTCATTTCACATTTATCATTGACAACTTCTTTCATTTAAATCCTAAAGTTACTCTGGCTTTCTATCAGTGAAATTCAGGATTCACAGCACTTCCTGAAGCTGCCCTTGAAGTGCAGGGATATGCTCAATATCCTATGGACACTGCTTGGCTTTCTTTTTCCACTTTAGCTTAAAGTGAAACTTACCCACAAGTAATTTGTGACCTGTTCCATAGTCAGCCTGCAGCCACAGCTTTGCCTTTATACTGAGCTCTTCCACCTCCTTCTAACAATATTATTGAATAACGTTAAATAATACAAAAAGAAATAAGATGACATAACTTCTGTGTGCACCAAGTTAGTTTTGCCCCACTTTATAACCTTTTTTTGCCACCGTTAACTGAATCGCTGCACTTGTTAAGTTAACTTGCAGACATTAAGTAAATCTGGCTTCCCCTATTAACTTTGCTTGTCAAAAGCCAGTTGGAAAGATTATAAATGGTGATCCCATGAGCCTGGGACAATGCAACCATCATAAATACATACCAGTTGCCAAGCACCCAAATTTTGATCACATGACCATGGGGATGCTACTATAGTTGTGAGAAAACACTTTTTTCAGTGTTGTTGTAACTTTAAATGATTAGAAAAGAATGATTGTAAGTCAAAGACCACCTATACATTTTTCAAATTCATTCCCTTTTAAAACAAAGCATTGATAGGAATACCTTGTTCTCTACATATCCCCCTTCTACATTTTTATCCTCACCATTGCTATCTTTGGGTATTCCAGTAGATGTCTCCATAGACTATGATTTAAATGTTGACTTACCACCCCTCCCCTCTTTCCAACTGATATTTCAGTAGCAGTCATTTGATTGCTTTGGCACCCTGAGGGAAAATTTTAATTCTGCAGAAACTCTCATAGATAGCATGCCATATTGTGTTTGCTGTGTATGTGTCAGAATGTGTGTACACATGCACTTTGGAGTCAGTCTCAATTCATGAAAACTATGTGGACGAATCCACGGATCTCATTTATTTAGTTAGTTAGCTCACTTAGAGGGCAAGGTATTGTGTGAGGATATCCTATACCCATGATGGCGAACCTATGGCACGGGTGCCACAGGTGGCACACGGAGCCATATCTGTGGGCATGCGAGCGTTGCCCTACCTCAGTCCAGCACGCATGTGCGTGCTGGCCAGCTGATTTTCGGGCCTTCCGGGCCCACTGGAAGTCGGGAAACAGGGTGTTTCCAGGCCTCCGGGGGGGGGGCTGTTCCTCAGGCTCCTAGAAAGGTTCTGGAGCCTGGGGAGGGCAAAAAATGGGCCTACCGGGTCCACCGTGCCATCGTGTGCCAAAAGCGGGGGGAGAGCGGGAGGGAGTCACACATGCATGCGTGGGGGGACGGGGCGCATTGAATTATGGGTGTGGGCACGCGCACGCGCAATCCCTCCCCACTACCCCCGCATTTGGCACGCGATGGCAAAAAGGTTAGCCATCACTGTCCTATACAATAACATCTCTAGTAATATGCAACCTATCTGGTTGCAAGATAAGGAACAACATAAGGAACTCACCTTGTGAGGTTTTTCCCAATTAAGAGTGACAGAAGTTTCAGAGTGATGGGAAGATGTGTAATAGAAAATAGCAATACCACTTTCCACCGCTCTGAGCAACAAAATAAGCTCAAAAACATCAAGACAAATTTAAAAGAAATTCTCAAGTATCTCAAGTGTAGGGTTAAAAAGGGACTCTTTTTCTTTGCAAGACAGATTTTGGCACAATTTTAAGTAGGTTCAGTACAGTACGGAGAAAGGAAAGTGGGTCACTAGTTCTTCCTTTTATTGTCTTGCTGGCTGCCATTGAATTAAGGAACATGATGACAGGGAAGATAGATTTATTTGCATAAAGATCCTAGATTTCTAAGTTTGCATAAAGATCCTAGATTTCTAAGTTTGCATAAAGATCCTAGATTTCTAAGACAAACGTATTATTAGAATGACTTCGCTTATCCAGGACTAGTTCATTAATTAATATATGATCAGACATGAATCGCAGAGACTTGGTTGAAGGAAACTTCACTCAGGACTATCCATGATTTTTCCCTCATTGTTCAGCCTAAAACTTGGGTGGTGGTCTAGAGACACCATCTAGTGTCCTCAGATTGTGTTGGGTCAGCTCCCAAAATTCAAGCTAGCATCAGATTAGAAGTTCCATCCAGCACCCTCATAATTGCTATGATTGGGTTACTAGGCCATTGTAGAAATTCATTCCTGATGCTGTCATTAGCCAATTCAATATTCTTAGTATAGTAGCTAAAGATGCACAGCTTCACCTATTTCAAATACAAGGCTATATTCTTGACTGGTCATTCTCATTTCTTGCCCTTCCCATTCATGAAGAGAAGACAAGTCTCACCATCTGGCTCCTGCCCAGACCCCTCTATCAATACCTGTCTTTTCCTTTGAGGGACTGTTCCTTCCTCACTAATCCCTACTCTGCTGCTTTAATAACCAAACCAATTGAGGGTCAGGCTGTTCTTTGGTTCTCTGTAGTTACAAAGTTGTAACAAGAAAAAAAACTAATCATGTAAAGGAAGAGAAGGGAATCTTTGCACTACTGCAAAGGCAGGAGCTAGGAAAACAAGGGAGACTGAACAGAATCCAAAAGGGTGCCCAGCTGAAGACAGAAGGGTTGAATGGATAAGTTTTTCAGGTTGAGGAGAGTTCATTTATCAGGTCACTGGTTAGATCAACTGCAAGTTTATGATAAACTTGGAGAACATAGCAGTCTGACAGTCCAGGATGAAACACCTGTCCTGGGCAATGATCAATTGCTGTAAAGAAGAATATGATCCAGGTACTCCAGCCAATGAGAGCTGGGTCAGAAAACAGCAGCACTGAATCAATGCTAGAAAACATGGACATAATGTGCATTTGCAAAGTGTTGCACTCAGGAAGTAGTGAGTGACTGGTATTTCAGGAATGAGTTTTACGATTCTACTAAGTCAATTATTATTCAAGCAGATGCCTCTAGGGACAGATTAGAATCATGTATTCCAGGAACATGGTCCTGTTTCATATGCATTGCAAGTTCCAAGTAAGGCAGAATAGAATTATGTCCATATAGAAAAAAACCTTATGGCTTTTTGCTGGGAAAAAATAATTATCAGTACAATTATGGAATATAAGAGTACAAACAAATTACAAACTGCCCGAGGCAAAAGTGTTTTGAATTCCTGGAGTGAACAAAAAAAATGCAATGGCCTCACCTGCTTTGTTGCAGAAGTATGGTATGAGCCTTCAGGATTTTTCTAGAAAGCAAATGTTTACTGCATATATATTACCTAAAGTAGAACTACCAAATATTGAGGAGGTAAATCAGAGGTGGTATTCAGCAGGTTCTGACCAGTTCTGGAGAACTGGTAGCGGAAATTTTGAGTAGTTCGGAGAAACGGTAAATACCACCTCTGACTGGCCCTGCCCCCATCTATTCTCTGCCTCCCAGCTGATCAGGAGGAAATGGGGATTTTGCAGTATCCTTCCCCTGGAGTGGGGAGGGAATGAAGATTTTACAGTATTCTTCTCCTGCCATGCCCACCAAGTCATGCCCACAGAACCGGTAGTAAAAATGTTTGAATCCTACCACTGAGGTAAATGGTATTGTCACAGATTACAATGTGATTTATTTAGTTAATTCTGTATTTAGCGTGGAACCAGATATGTTGTTTCAGTTGAGATATCAGACAAATCAAGATGCTGAGTTGCAGGTCTTTTTAGAATTGTACACTTTAGGGTGGCCTCAATGGGGAAAGCAATAAGTCCTGCCCTTTGCTGATACTGCCAGTGAAAAACATACAGCAAGATTCCTTGTTGACAGAAGATAAAGTCATTGTCTCTAATAATATGTGGACAGAAATGCATAGTTATCTTTGCAAGTTGCTTCCGGGTATTCAGAAAGTAAAAGGCTACAAGAGATTATGTATTTACTTACACACAGATTTTGCAAGGACATCAAACTTCTAAGCATTTTAGGAATGCTTAGGTTGCAGAAATTGGGGATGTCTGGTTTAAATGAAAAGGAGTAGGAGTGACAGGATAGTAGTGTTCCAATATCTAAGGGACTGGCTGCCACAAAGAAGAGAGGGGTCAAGTTATTCTCCAGAGTACCTGAAAGTAGGACAAGAAGCAATGGATGGGAACTAATCAAGGAGAGAAACAACCTGCAATTAAGGAGAAACTTTCTGACAGTGAGAACAATTAACCAGTGGAACAGCTTGTCTTCAGAAATTGAGAGAGCTCTGTTATTCTGTTACCTTGAACATTTAATCGAGTAAGGAAGAATAGTCAGGAACAGAGGCTAAGCTATCAAAAAGAGTCATCAATGTCCTGTGAAATTCCAAATTATAAAATATCTGCTAATATTTTTAATTTGGTAGCCTTTGGAATTTACTTTGTGAGAAGAATTTTAATGGATAAATAGAAAAATCAATTACTTGGGCAACAGTTAATTAACCAGCAAAGAACCCGTACATTCACTCTTCCCCAAACCCACAAATCAGCTGCCCAGACACCCATCCACACAACAAAGACAAACTGTCAGACACAAGGAAAGAAAATTAAGATTGACCTTTTGACAGTCACACACTAGAACCAACATGTAGACCCACACCCCTCAAATCCACACCAAGGATTAGTCCCCTCCCATAAAGCAATGTCTCTGTACCAGTGGTGGGTTGCCCCCGGTTCACACCAGTTCAATAGAACCAGTAGTAAAACCGGTGGGAGGCTCCGCCCACTGACCCCAATGTCATCAAACTGCTTCTGTGCATGCACAGAAGTCTCTGTGCGCAGAAGAGCGTGCACACGTGCGGCCCCATTGTAAATTGATAGTAAAGGTAAGTAGAACCCACCCCTACTCTGTACCTCATTTTCTCTGTTGCTACTCACACAAGCAAACCTTTTTACTTTTAGGAATAAATAAATCTCCTTTCCTCATAGTGTATCTGGATTTCATTCCAATTTGTTCTTCTGCAACCCCAGCTCAAATTGGGACCCCAAATTATTCTTCTGACAAGTTCTAGAAGATTATACTTCAAAGTATTCAGAACTTCCTCATTTAATCAACTTAATCTTTTATTTATCTTTTATTTTAAAATGAAAATTTCTATTTCCTAGATACAGTATTCTGCAATAGATGGTTAAATGTCTCACTGGCCAGTAAAGAAAATGTACAATTTGGAAGAGCTTGGAATTAAAATTAATACACTGTAGTCCAGACTCTCCCCAATCAAGTGGAATGGTAGAGCAAAAATTCAAACTATTAAATCAATACTTTAAGTAGTCACTGCAGCAGATTAAGAACTTCATTTAGTTTCATTGGAATTTCAGAATATACCTTTGACTGGTCTGGAATAAACTCCAGGTTTAAAATTGCTCTCTACCCAGTTTTATAGCCCAAATTTCTCTCAGGATTGTGTTAGGGATTGCAGTTGCTGTGGAGCAAGCAAAATAAGGATTATGATCAGTCAGCAAAATTACCAGCAGTATTTTAGGCACAAGATGTAATGTTCCTGAAAACAGAAGAGGGCTGGCAACTGGTGAGAATAATAATAGCATCATGCCCAGAACCACAATTATTCTACGCTGAGACACCATTGAGAAGTAGATATTGCTGTAATAGAAGACACCTGACAGAGAATCAAGCCATTGTAATTGCAATAGAAAGCCAAATAGGATTAGAAGCTTAAAACCAATATAGCTAGTCCTTGACTTACGACAATTGAGCCCAAAAATTATGTTGTTAAGTGAGACATTTAAGTGAATCTTGCCCCATTTTATTATCTTTCTGGCCACAATTGTTAAGTGTATTACTGCCATTGATAAATTAGTAATGATCATTGATGATCGATGGATGTGATGAGCTGCTATTCTGGGGACTGAACTCTGGGATCTACTCCAGAATCCATTCAAGGGATAACACAAACTCTCCAGTTAAGGGCATTTAGAAAAGAACAATTTCTTAATTCATTGAGAGCCTTCGCCACGCTTCGAGATCCAAAACTATCCTCCAAAGCAGGGGTCTTCAACATTGGTAACTTTAAGACTTGTGGACTTCAGCTCCCAGAATTTTGACACGATAGAGCACTGCACACCAAACACAAGACGCAAGACACAAGCACACTAGACACAAGAACAGTTTTTTTCCGAACGTTTTTATTCTGGTAAAAAATAATTCCCTCAACACTGTCAAAACTATTTACTAAGTCTGCACTACTATTAATCTTCTCATCGTTCCCAACACCCATCTCCTTCCACTTATGACTGTATGACTGGAACCTTGTTGCTTGTATCCTTACGATTCATATTGATATTGTTTCCTGATTATTTGTACCCTATGACTATCATCAAGTGTTGTACCTTATGATTCTTGATGAATGTATCTCTTATGTACACTGAGAGCATATGCACCAAGACAAATTCCTTGTGTGTCCAATCACACTTGGCCAATAAAGAATTCTATTCTATTCTATTCTATTCTATTCTATTCTATTCTATTCTATTCTATTCTATTCTATTCTATTCTATTCTATTCTATTCTATTCTATTCTCCAAAACAGGGGTCTCCAACCTTGGCAACTTTAAGACTTGTGGACTTCAACTCCCAGAATTCCTCAGCCAGCAAAGCCGGCTTTTTCTGCTATTTTTCTGCTTTGCTGACTGAGGAATTTTGGGAATTGAAGTCCACAAGTTTTAAAGTTGCCAAGGTTGGAGATCCCTGCTCCAAAGCACCGAAAGCTCCGAACTCGGTCTATTTAGCTACGAACCCTCTTTCAATCGGGGGGGGGGAGGTGTAAGACGTCACTTCATAAGTGCCGCCTCCTGACGGCCTCGATTAGAAGAAACCCCGCCCCAAACCTAAAGCGGCTAATTCACGTGGCTCGCCTGATCTCTCATCCCGCGAGACTTGGCTCTGTAATACCGGCGGAAGTGAGAGCCTGGTCCTTTTTCCGGTGAACAGAGACGCCAAGATGAGGTATGTGTGAATCTGTTCTAGAATCCGCCGCCATCCTTGCTCTCGGGATCCAGTTGAGTGGCGTTGAATAGGAGTCGCAGATGGTGAGCCAGTGGGGCAGGCCTGGGGCAAAGAGACTGGCACGGAAAGGGACCATCGTTCTTCTAGATGCCCGGCCTTAACCGTCGGTCTTGCGGGTTAAGTAGGCCGCGAGGGCCATGTTGGCATGGCGTGATTCTCAGATCTCGATTCAAAGCCGTTTCTGCCGATCTGCCTTCCATTGAAGCGATTAATTCAGCAATCAAAGAGCAGCTTTTAAGCGGTGCCTTTTTTGCAATGGAGTCGGATCCAAGTAGGCTGTATATTAAAGTTGCATAAACTTCCCTTGGGTGACATAGGTCTTCTCCATAGCGAATTGCACAGTAGGGTTACTAGTCTTTGATGCATAACAGCATACTTTGTCTTCATTCACTTACTCTCTTCCAATATGAATGAACTTCAAGAGCCATATCAAGGGAAGCTCCTGTCTAAATAGCATGTTGGGTGGGTGGGGTTGCTTCTCTTTGGTCTCCAGAAACACATTGACACGAATAGGAAAGTCTGTATAAGTTTAAATTAAGATACGTTTTTCCACAGCAGCAAAGTCTCCCGTGATACACTCTATGAAGCTGTGAAGGAAGTCCTTCAGGGGAGTCAGACAAAGACCCGCAAGTAAGAACTTCAGAGGACCTACCGAATAAAGTTAATTTGAGTAAACCAAACCCCAGAGTTTGCTATAGCTTCAGTGAGCACGTCACTGCCTTCATGCATAACAGTGAGATTAGCATTTGACAGAATTTCTCTGCAATTGGAAGGGATTGGAGTGTTTGTGTGACTATATTAATGAAGACAGATTAGCAGGAGCTGGAATCAGCATGGCCACTGAAATCCTGAACCTTTTGGAAAAACAATAGATCTTATTTAGTTCTCCAAGAAGCTCATTGTCAGCTCATATTGGAAAGTTCTCTAACAATATAAGGCAGTAGTTCAATTACATCTCTCTTGGATAGTATTAAAATCAATTGCAGTTGTAAATTATTGTAAACATTACAAATATTCCACTTGGTTTTCCTATAGGAGAACAAAATAGTGTCTACACTAAACAGAAAGCTGGTTTTTATTAGTTTTTAGTAAAAAAAATTTATAAGCTTGCACGATAAAAAACATTTTGGAGTAATTGAGTAATTAATAGCCAATTTGGTCTAGTGGTTAAGGCATTAGGTTAGAAATCAAGAGACTGAGTTCTTAGTCCCATATTAGGTATGAAAAACCAGCTGAGTGACTGGGCCAGTCATTCTCTGTCAGTTCTACCCATCTCATAGGGATGTTGTGGGACATTAGGAGAAAGAATACGTAGGTGTTTGCCATCTTGAGCTATTTATAAAAAGTATATAAATAAACTTCATAGAAGGGGTAATTTACTCAGTACTGATATGTTTGTGCCGAATCCTTTCCTGTAGAAAGTAAAGTTCATCTTAAATGAAATTACCATTTCATGTATTCAGTGGCCTCTAGATGTTTCAAAGTCCCAATTAAATACAGTCATAAGTATGTAATCTGAGTAGAGGCTGTAATCCAAAACTACTGAAGGCCATCTGATTGCTTTCTCCTACTGTATTCAGTTGTCCTCAGTTTTTACTCAAATATGTATTCTGTTTTCTTTACCTAGGTTCTTGGAGACTGTAGAGTTGCAGATCAGTCTGAAAAACTATGACCCACAGAAGGACAAGCGTTTTTCTGGCACTGTCAGGTTTGGCACTCTTCTTGTACAACCCAGCCTTCTGCTTGCACCCTTCTCCCTGTTAGAAGTCTTTGAATTTGCATTCAGACAGCCTGTTGGCTTGTAAAATCTGTGGTAGCTGGGTGCAATGCTGAATTGCCAGGGTAGTTCAGTTCACCTCACTGTATGCAGCAGGTGTGGCTGGACGGACCCCTACCCTGGGTCTTAAAACATCAGGGGAGGTATGGTGAGGCTCTTATGCTGATCCTGCCGATCATTTTTAAGAAGCCAGAAGTAGATCCTGGTACACAGAGAAGTATTAGCTGTCCGGTAAGATTTGTCGGCACCAGATTTGAATGTTCTTTTGCCATTTTGTAGAACTTTTATTGATAGGAAATGACTATTGTGATGATCTCTTCGCTCTCTCAGGCTCAAGTCGGCTCCGAGACCTAAGTTCTCTGTCTGTGTCCTGGGGGATCAGCAGCATTGTGATGAAGCCAAAGCCGTTGACATCCCACACATGGATATAGAGGCCCTTAAAAAACTGAATAAGAACAAAAAGCTAGTGAAGAAACTAGGTGAGCAAAATAAAAAAGAATATCCAAGATTTTAACATCCGATAAAATTGAATTCTCTCTTTTCTGTACCATGTTAGATTCACTTTGGTTTAACGTTCTTGTGGCTAATAGTGAAAAACAATACGGTGTATTCATTCCGACCCATCCCCCTCCAACAACTGCAAATAAAGAATGTGAAGCAGAGGCATATAATTTGAGTTCTTGGGACTGAAAAGGGATGGAGCCAGAGGTCTTCATATTGTAACCTGGCAAAAGGGAAAGCATATTAACATTGTGATTTGTTGCAGCCCTGATCTCAAAGAACTTTGTATCCTAATAATTGTGCTGTTAATAGCTTTCCAAATACCTTACGCTGTAAGGAAGTTTTTCTGCAAATATGTGTGAACTATTTCCAGCAGTCTAGCACCTGGTCCTTATTTTAGTAGCCTCAATAAATAGTTTGATACTGGCCTTAAAGAAACTATTTAAAACCAAATTATACTAGAGAATATTTTTCTGATTTGGACAACTCTAATCTATTAAGGTATTTATTAATGCATTTTATTTGTTTGCATTTACGTTGGTAGGCCATAAAAAGATTTAAATTGTTTTGTTCATTTTAAGACATTAAGAGATGCTTGATTGATGTGGGATATGAACCCAATAAATATTAATTGGCTTTTAAAGTATTTTATTGGAATACAGTTTGAATTGGTACATGAACAACATCCATATCTACTCCTCTGAAATATAAAAGCACCCCTTAGTATAAATGTATGCCTTCTAGCATAGTGCAACTTGTATCCACTAATCTAAATTTCTTTTGTCCTATATGTTGATGGGTTTGGAACTGTTTACATGCCTGTTTTCTGCAGCAGTTGTTGTAGAATATCTACTATAACGGGCTCCTATTCCGTCTGATAGCCACGGTTCTGTACAAACTGAGGAGAGTTACGCCTAAGGGAGTATTTGGCGTATCCTGAGAGTAATTTGTAATTGTTTAGTTGTGCTCAGCCAAGGACCCAGTTTGGAGCTACTGCTGAGCTAAAACAACTGAGTCTATGTGAGGGAGGGGGTAATGATATTATCAAGAGCAGAAAAAGGAGTACATGGGTCAAACAGTGTAAGAACCACTGTTCTAGATCATGTAAGAACATACCTGAACTTGTAAGCAAACACTGGAATGTTTATGTTGGTCCCCAACTAAACAAAATTCGGTGTTTCTGAGGCAGATTGAATCTCCTTGTGCCTGAGAAAAGCACATCTGAAATGTTGCTGGGCATATGCAGAACACATTTTTTGTTTCTATTTTTGAAAAGTGTATAGTTAAGAGACCATACACAAACAAGCACTCAGATGAGTCTAGATTGTTGCATTCCATATTGTTAACATGTATACTTGTTTGCAGATATTTGAGATGAGTCTTGAGTATTTTCAGTATTGTGTATTTTTATTTTATACAGCCAAGAAATATGATGCTTTCCTGGCCTCTGAATCTTTGATTAAGCAAATTCCTCGAATCCTGGGGCCGGGACTAAACAAGGCTGGCAAGTTCCCTTCTCTTCTCACTCACAATGAGAACATGGTGGGCAAAGTAGATGAAGTGAAATCCACAATCAAGTTTCAAATGAAAAAGGTATTTTTTTTAACTCCTTACATTTGGCACTATGTATTTTTATTGGGGGGGGGGAGTAATTCCTAGTATTCTCTAAAGTAAAGCAGGCCCACAGAAAATTATCTAGCTGAAGAGGGAAAGAAAATTTCAACAAATATCTAGAGAAAGAGTCACTTTGCAGAGTGAGATGGCACCATATAAATTTAATGAATAAAAAAAAATGCATCTACTGAATTGGGTTTTCTCTTCAATATCAGTGAAGTGAAGGAAGAATGTAAAAGCACCTAAAATTGATTTATCCTTCTAATTTGCACAATGGTACCATATTTTGTATTAGAAGAACAATACTGTATTCTTCATTACAAATAGTTACAAGATTCCCAGAAACACTGCAGTTGTTTTCCTGAAGGCTTCAGCTATTTGCTTCTATCCAGTTTTGTGGAAAATTGAACATCCTAGCCATATCAACTTGAGACTGATTTGTTTTTAGAACAAATCATTTCTATTCCTATTCAATTGTAACACATTTGAGTGTTTTCTTGTGTTCTTCTAGGTACTGTGTCTTGCTGTGGCAGTTGGTCATGTGAAGATGACTGAGGATGAGTTGGTCTACAACATTCATTTGGCAGTCAACTTCCTTGTATCCCTGCTGAAGAAAAATTGGCAAAATGTGCGTGCCTTGTACATCAAGAGCACCATGGGGAAACCTCAACGTCTGTACTGATGGGAATACAGATACATATATTTCATATAACAATACAGTTCTTTTAAGCTAACTTAGTGTGTGAGTTTTGATTTTTATAAAATTACATGGAATCACTGAATATTTAACTCCTCTTAATCTGAGAAATGTTCATGTTCAGAATGATAAATTAGACTTCAGAAAATCCTGGCATATCATGAACTGGTATTCAGTATTTATGAAAGCATGCAGGCTCTTTACTTAAAACCATTTGTCTAGTGACCATTTGAAGTTAAAATGGCACCCTTTTTAACTTTGAATGGTTACTAGACAAATGGTTTTAAGTGCTGTTTTTCACAAATAAGGCGATTGTAGATCCCTGTGCTCACATGATCAAAATTAAGATGCCTGGCAACTGGCAGGTATGACAGTTGCAGTGTTCCAGGTCATGTGATTATGACTTGGCAAGCAAAGTCAATGGGGAAGCCTAATTCACTTAACCTGTTGCTCACTTAACTGCAGAGATTCACTTAACAACTGGCAAAAAAAGGTAAAATGGGGTAAAACTCATTTAACTGTCTTGCTTAGCAATGGGAATTTTTTTTTTTTTTAAATTTGATTTATATGCTGCCCTTCTCCGGAGACTCAGGATGGCTTACAATGTGTTAAGCAATAGCCTTCATACTTTTGTATATTTATACAAAGTCAGCTTATTGCCCCCACAAACTGGGTCCTCATTTAACCTACCTTAGAAAGGATGGAAGGCTGAGTCAACCTTGAGCCTGGTGAGATTCGAACTTATAGTAATTGCAGACAGCTGGTGTTAATCACAATGCTTTTAGTCTGCTGAGCCACCAGGCCCTAATTTTGGACTCGATTGTGGTCATAAGTAAAAAACTACTGGTATTTTACTTTCCCCTAGTGAAAATGTGTGCATTCACATGTCCAAACTAGAAATCGTGAAAAAACTATTGGCTGTGAGCAGAAAAACATACTGGATTAGAACAAGTATAGCTTCTTTATTGGAACAATATGGTAAAAAATATTGTGACTTATTTAATATTTTGTTATCAGACATTCACTCTTGGTCCAACACACCTCACAGGGTTGTGGTAGGAAAATGGGAGGAAAAAAGTGTGTTGGATATATTCACTGCCTTGGATTATTTGTAAAAACAAATGCAGGGTACAAATAAGTGACAACATGAATTGAGTAAACCCAAAGCCTGCACAATGTGATAGTGATCAATTTCCCCAAACTTGAAGTGCCAGAATAGGGTGTTGTTTTATTGTAAGCAGTCTTGTTTTTAGGGGATAGATAGGCAATCTTTTGATGTCCATACTAAACAATGTTGGAAGGGACAAAATGAACAGGTTGGAAAGTAGGTAGAAGTATACATTGGATGGAGGAAGAGTTAATCCTTGTTCATATTTCACCACTTTTCATTCCAAAGGAATAGAAAACTGATCTCGACAGTAAGAACCACAGAAAGGGATTTGGGAGGCTCCTACAGTCCTGGTCTTCAAGTTGCCTACCTTTTGTTTAGCATGATACACAAAGCAATTCACAGCTGATGGAAAGCTTTTATGAGGTGTGAGCACAAATTGAATCAGGCCTGAAATACCGTTTTTGATCTCCAAAGGTAGTTTTACATACCAACCATATGCTGATTTACTAAATTACTACCATTATTATTTTTTTCTATTATAGCTTGAGATGATGCTTCAGGACCAGTTTGCTTTTACTGTCTCAGTAAAGAGTAATATAGTTTTTTGGCTCTGCCTACTCCAGGAGGCAGTTTGCTGGAAAAGGAGATAAACTTGATATTTACATTAGCAGGAATAAAATTTCAAGACATCGGCATCAGTTTGCTGTATTAGACCATTTTTTAATTTGGAAGCTTTGCACGTAAAGAGTATGCAATGGGCAAATATGTGAAAAAACAAGTATTGTTTACTACATTATACAGTTTCCTATATGCAGAGATGGTGTTGCAGGGCTACTGAAATGCACCAGGCTACAATTTATCATATTTTATTGAATGAAGTTGACTGTCTCCTTGCTAAGAGGTAAAGAATCCTGCCCTTTATGTAGGTGAAGTTGGGGAGTACAAGGGATTATGATTATGAAACAGCTCTGTTGCGTTCAAATCAGAACATCACTGGGTCTTCTGAGCTAATTGTACATCAGCCATTTCAAATTTGTTTGGAATATTGTGGCTTTTGCAAGGACTTGAATGTCCTAAAAAGGAAATGGTATGTTTTCAGTGAAACCCTTAGATATTGTAAGTAATTTGGGAGAGCAACTTTAGTAAAACTGATTGCAAATTTCCTAAACACCTCATAAGTCTCCTATCCATATTATGATTATGGATGTATTGGTATTAGAGAGCCCAACCCAGATTGTCTGGATTGCTTGTTTTTACAATGCAGGGCCTAATTCTAACAATCACTCAGTCAAAACTTTACTTTCTGCATATATCTTGAGAATTGAATTGGTACAACAAAATGGGTCTCTACGGTGTTCATAGTTGTTATATTGAAAACATCCCTTAAAATCTTTTTTATAAAGAACTGGCATTTCCAGATAGAATCATTAGAAAAGAAACATTCCAAAAAGCACTGAATAATAAATACAAAGAAAACTTTATGAGGGAAACATAGTTTTCAGAATTCAGGTGTGTCATTTTAACTTGAAGACTTTGTAAAATTGCAAATCATACTGCCAGGGCACACAATGTACTGAGAAATTAACAAGTTATAAGTCCTACTTTTGCTTATTTTGGGCCTGCTATATTCTGCTAATTGTAAAAAGCTGCACTTTAATTTGCAGGATCTACCATAATTTAGTGACAGCAGATGGCAACATCTAGCTGATCTCAGCTGATAGTGAAGAAACAAGTTCAAATCAGGTTAGAAGTTGGATGAAAAGCTCACCAATGTAGGTTAGATTGGGGAGCTGAAGAAATAACTTGGATGAGGGGGAGGGATACTGGCAAAAGATAGTAAGAAAATTACATGCACAGGTTGACAAAGTCATCGAGTAAAGCTTGATCCTGGTTTTTCATAGTTTAGCAAAAATCAAGTTAGTTAATTTGAAAGTTCCCTTATTTTGTGATGATAGAACAAAATGTCTTATAGCTCTTGAAAATGAATTGGCACAGCAGCTCCTGAGTATTTGTGTCACTAATTCTTATTCCCAAAGACATTGTGAGAGTTCATTTGAAAATCATAAGAGATACAATTTTCCTGCAGTCACCTGTATCTCAGAAAAAAGAGAAAGGAAAATAAGTTGTGAAAGGGAAAAGAGGGAGAGCAAACACTAGAAAGATACATTGATGTTTAAATCTTTGTGAACCCTTTTGGATTTTCAACATTTTTGCTTAGATGTGACTTAAAATGTGATTTATTCGCCATACAAGTCCTAAAACTAGAAAAAGAGAGCCAGCTTTGAATCATTTTCCTCAGTAACAGTTTAACTGAACAAATATATAATGTTTTTAACTCATTGGTTTAAATTTGTTTATTGCCTACCCAGCTTCCCCAGAGATAATTCCTGAGGAAATGCTTAAATATTTATTCATTACATTTACATGACTGCTCATCTCACAAAAAAGTGATTATGGATGGAATTCATCGATCAATAATACAGCAAATATATTTAAAAATTCATTAAAAAATATAGGGTCATTAACAGTTTTAAAAAACATCAATAAAACCAATATTTAACCACACAGAGTAAAAAAGATTAACCACAGTGGAACCTTCTAAGACTCCCTGAGACCCCAGGCCTCGAGGGACTTCCAGAATGATAACAGGGATAGAGCTAATCTAACTAGGGGACAGAATGCTTGTAGGAATGTGTGCTTGGCCCTGGTTAAAAAGCATGAGATAAATTTTTGCACTGTCTGCAAAAATTGCACTGTCTACACAGTTCCTAAAGTCCCAATAGATTTTATGAGCATTTCAAGTGTGATAAATTTAAATCAAACTACTGTGCATGATTACAAAGAACTACAGAAAGCTTCCAATTGTTATCCTCATGGTGCACCAGAGGTCATTGTATAATGGGGTTCATGTCACATTGTGATGATCAATGCATACAGTTCAAGGTTCATGCTGTGCTTCCAACCTAAGCACAAAGTGGTAAGCTTCATTCCTGTGACAGAAATGGCAGCAGCGTGAGTAAATTTCAGGATTTTGTAAGAAAGCTAGATTAGTCATCCCAAACTGCTGAGGTGATTCTGCAAGGCTTCAACTCTTCACCTGAAGAGCCTAAAATGTTAAGGGTGTGACATCTGGGAACCAGTGAAGGTCTTTGTGCCCAGAAATCACTGCAGCTTAAGTCTGATTAAAAGTAGCAAAGCTGCTTTAAGGGAAGATTGAAATAGTACAGGGAAGTTGGTTGAAAGCAATATAGATGCTTTGTGGCTATAGCTCAGTGCCAGTGAAATTAGCTCAGAAAGTGGGCATTCGATATTTGGTTCCTGATGTTAACATATCATAAAGGCTATATCATTTCCTTTCTATTGGAACTGCCTGTGGATTGTCACAAGAAAAGAGGAAAGCTGCCTGTCTATTAATTATATGTTGTACTTTTTTGGAAATATCTCCAATTACTCTTAGCTACTATACCTGGGAGTTATATTCCAATCAATTTTGAGAGGACTGGTCGGGAGAAGCCATCTGCATAAATGTACATACAGTATCATTGGCAGCAATACTACTGATTTTAAATCAGTAATATATTTTTTTGTTTGGATTCTGCACACATACATTACAAAAGCATTAGAAGAAGCATTCTTCTATGCGAATGATAAAAAGAAAAATGCATTTTGCCATCTGAGTCATTGCTAGTTCTTCATTTGATTTTTTTTCAAAATTGATGCCCATTTAATCTAGATCACATTATTATTCATCAACTAAACTTTGCAGTCTCGTTCAATGAGTGCTCGGAGGCATACTTATATATTTTGGGAATAAGCTGTTGCCTTTTAGCAGGTTTGCAATGGGTGTTGAGCATGATTAAATTGGAGCTCAATTAAGCCCTGGTTGGGGGTAAACAGCAGCAGTTGCGATGTCTCAAATATGTTGATGTGATTCCAAAAATGATAAGCTTTGAGGAATAACAGTAATGTTCTTTACAGGTCTCCTTTCATGGTATTCCCAGCCTTGGCAAAATATTCTCTTGTTCCTTGAGCAGTCGAGGGGAATTTCCTTCCTGCAGCACGAGAGAGGGTTAACTCTTCGTTCCAGGTTAACCTCTGTTAGCATACAACCAGAAAGAGCTAAACCATCACAAGCAGGCAGTGTTTACGAGACAGCCGTCATCCCTCCTATAAACAAGGGGCTTCTCCAGCAGCAGAAAAAGTGCATTCCAGAGAAGCAGAGTCTGGTTAGTAGAGCATCTGCCTGAGAGCAGGAGGGGCAGCCCAGGAACCTGATCTTCAGAAGTCGGCAGCTTTGTTTAGGGGCAGAGCAGGGACCGGTGTTGCTGTGGCTTTTCACCTTGGGTACCTTCAGATTAAGAGGAAGACCCTGTCTGAGAGCATTCATTCCTCTTGGCTCGTCGCACTTTAGACTCTCTGCTTGATGACACTCAAAATCCTGTTTAGGGTAAGTCGGTTATTTAAATATTTGATATACAAATGGGGAAAGTAATGCACAAAGGAAGATCAACAAACTGCCTCTTTTGCTCTCTCGTCGTTCATTTAAAGGAGTTTTGAAATAAAGAATATTTTTCTCCAAGCAATGCCATGTTATCCCAAATGAAAGTTGTCCTTAATATCATTAAAGAATACTTTTAAATATGCTAGCTAACTATGTACGTGATGGGGCCTGAGGGGAAAGAGCAACCATAAGTAGATGCCGTATTTAACTGTTCCTGTTCTGCTTTCCTTCCTTTCTTGTGATTTATTTGCTTTTATTGGCGAGTATATTTTACGCACTATGGATTTAAAACGGCACGTTGTATGTCAGAACCGTACGGTAGAATTATTTTCAATAGCAAATGTCTCTTGGAGACTGTAGAAATCTCTGTGCATAACTTCGAAAAAAAAATAGATCGATGTCATTCAATCACTTTTTGCCACTTTATTGAACTTGTACGATGATATACAAATGCAGATTGTGTTCTGAAGCCAAAAGGGAGTCAGAATTCTTTCAGATTTGGGTTGACGTGGGAGAAACTTGAGTGAGTCTAGACTCTAGAGGAAGATATCTTCTCTGGGGATTGAAAAGCATAATTTGAGGGTGGTAATAACGATTCCTTGAACTATCCTATTCCTTACTTTAAGGCAGTGTTTCTCAACCTTGGAAGCTTGAAGATGGGAGGACTTCAACTCCCAGAAACCCCCAGCCAGCATTGCTGGCTGGGGGATTCTGAGAGTTGAAGTCCTCCCATCTTCAAGCTACCAAGGTTGAGAAACACTGCTTTAAGGGGTTAGCACTTGGGAGCCTGGCATGACTAACAGATAGCAAGAGTGAGATAAAAGAGAGGTTCTACAGTGTTTAGTGGCCCCTCCTTTCCTGGTGCTTCTGGTTTGCCTCATGCAGACTGAATTATAACTGGTCTGGATTACAACTGCTTTTTATGGGACAGGTTTAAAAGGAACAACGGAGCCAGGAGCTTCTTCATTATGGTGATAATAAACAGGCTGTGAAGAAGCAAACTTTAACAGGTACTTGGTACTCTCAGCAAACAAGAATGCAATGGTGGTGGTCATGCAGCTCAGAAATACCTTTACGCCCTCTCGCCTTTGTTTTTCCCATTCTTTCAAGCCCTCCTAGGACCCTTGGAAAAAAAAGGCTGCCCAAAGGTAAGTCAATGACAGGTCAGCCACTCTTAAAAGAGTAAATGGTACTTTCAGGGATTCTGAAAATTGTTTTGAGAAACAAGTGAAAACGCTGAATGAAACGCAGAGATAGTGCATTGATCCTGTGAGTATCTTGATACTAGCATTACAGTATTCACAGCATACAGTCGCTAATACATGGCTTCTGTTTTTATGAATGCATGGCTGAGATTGGATTTTATTAGCTCAGTTCCACCACTGCAGCACTGGTAAAAGGCTCCTATTGGCTTTCAGGACCATATCAACCAATCCTGGGAAAAAGACATGTCTGAATTTGCATATTATTAAATAGATGCGCTGAATCGGGTGTAAGAGCCGTGTTGGTGCAGTGGTTAGAAATGGAGTATTGCAAGCTAATTCTGCTGACTGCCAGCAGTTCGATTCTGACCGGTTCAATGTTGACTCAGCCTTCCATCCTTCCGTGGGTCGGTAAAATGAAGACCCAGATTGTTGGGGGCCATCTGCTGACTCTGTAAACCGTTTAGAGAGGGCTGTAAAACACTGTGAAGCAGTCTATAAGTCTAAGTGCTATTGCTTTATCTATTCCAATATCTTTAGTTTTCGGTTATGTGTGACTTTTGGAAGACATTAAAGACCTGGTTTTTCTCCTCCTCATGTCTGAGAATGTACGACCCATTGCATAATTTTTTTTTTCCTCCAGCACTCTGGATTTGGCTTTTAATGTTTGAATTATTCTTTATATTTTGTTCCATTATGTGTTTTCTATTTATTTTACTGACACAGTTAGTCCTCCACCTAAGTTCATTGATTCGGCAACCATTCTAACTCACAACAGTGATAAATGAGGGGCACTTACAATCATTTCTCAGAGTTCCAGCCATTGCAGTACCTCTGCAGTCATGTAATTGTGGTTTCTAATGTTCCCTGCCAGCTTTCCACAAGGAAAATTAATGGGGAAGCCAGCAGCAACTCGGAAGTCACAGTCACATGAGGTTCTCGCTCATCCTTAACAACGGCAATTTGGGATTGCCAAATCTGCCATCGCTAACTGGTGCAGACATGCACTTTATAAAGTCTCTTAGCAATGGCAATTCCCATCCCAATTGCCATTGTAATCAGTGGTGAAATCCAATTTTTTTTTACTCCAGTTCTATGGACGTGGCTCGGTGGGCATGGCTTGGTGGGCATGACAGGGGAAGGATACTGCAAAATCTCCATTCCCACCCAACTCCAGGGAAAGGATATTGCAAAATCCCCATTCCCTCCCCACTCCTGGGGGAAGAATATTGCAAAATCTCCATTCCCACCCCACTCTGGGACCAGCCCGACGTGGTATTTGCCGGTTCTCTGAACTGCTCAAAATTTCTGCTACCGATTCTCCAGAACCTGTCAGAACCTGCTGGATTTCACCCCTGATTGTAACCCGAGGACTACCTGTACTGATTATGTACAGCTCCCTGAGTTATGTGGTGAGTAGGACAACAATATAAATGGATGAGAGAGAGAGTCTTCTTGCAGTTGAGCTTGACTGTGTGACTCCATGGATGCCTCTGAGTAGCAACAACAATATGGAAATAATTTACCATTTGCCTTTTTCCAGAACATTTTTTTTACTTCTCAATTTAATCTGAAGCCAAAGGAGTTCCTGTTGGTCTCTCCTCCGTGCTGCATTGGATACTAGGGCTATTTGGCCCCAAATAGGGGCACAAATTAAGATGGTGATGGCTGTTTCTGTTGCGTCTCATAGTTTATGAGTTGTTAAACTATGCAGCACATGGGAAGAATGGAATGAAAATATTTTCCTATTATGAAATAAACATGATTTTTCATTGCATACCAACCTTACTGGCTTTTTTTTTTATGTATTTGCTCCTGACTCCTTTTAATGTATTTGCTCCCAGTCCTTTCGTTTTGTCTTAAAGCATTTTTCCCACTTCCATGTAGCCCTTTCTCCCTCTGCATTCTTATATTTCAACTCTTGTTTCATCTAGCTTCTGTGTTTATCTAGTGTTTTAAGCCCTACAGCGTTTCTTCTGCATTTTCAAAGCTCCAAAATTGTCTGCGCATGATGACCTGATTTGCATGTCAAGCTGCTGCCCTGTAATAAATTGCCATGTAGGGAAGCTCTGATGTTGAGGCAGTTTTGGACAGCTTCCAGGTGATGGCAGTTTTCTGTTGGGAGGCCCTGAATACTTCTCTTTTCTCTGTGGATCAGCGCTGAACTGAATGTAGCCTGCAGAGCTGTTTGTCAATGTAGCTCACTGAACTCATCTCACCATCAGTATCTGTGAAATGAAATGATGTTAAGCTTGCTGATATTCCTCCACCTGGAAGTATTTAACAAAAAATACTTAAATACATAAAGAAATAATGTCTCCACCTACGTTCCTGTCTCGTGTCTAGTTCTTTTGCCTATTCTTCTCCTAAACAAAACAAGTCTATTATACAATCTTTTTGCACTTGTAATAAGTGCAAAGCTACTGCCTATTAGGAAACTACATTCTGAGTAGACTATTCATTTCATCTCGTCTATAATTTGTCTTATTTACTTACATACATTGTCCTCAACTTCTAACCACAACACAGCCCCAAATTTCTGTTCCTATTGCAATATAATACATATTGCAATATAATAAGCTAGACAGTTAAGTCAGTTTTGCCCCATTTTATGTCCTTTCTTGCCATACCGGTAGTTTTTAAGTGAATCGTTGTTAAGGGAAGGGGAATGCTGCAGCTGTCGTGTGAAAAATGGTCATAAGTCACTTTTTTCCAATGCTGTTGTAACTTCAAACAGTAACTTCAAACAGTCACTAAATGAACTGTTGTAAGTTGAGGACTACCTGTTCTTATTGGCAATCCTGCCTGGAGATGCCAGCCTGGGAGCTTCCACAGATAAAGTGGAAGTACCTTCCACTACTAAGATAAAGTTGCCCCCTTTGAAAAGAGTAACGTCTTTTCAAATAATGGGTAGATAAAAAGTAATCCTAAATGTCTTTTCAAATAATGAGCAGATATAAAAAGTAAGGCTAACTTCTCTGGCCTTCTGGTGGAGGTGGATTTTGTAGAGGACCCGTGTCAATGGAGTTGTGGGAAGTGGGGAGGTATAACCACTTGAGGGATACCCATTGTTCACCCAGAAATTGTGCTGAGGTGGAGCAGCTTTAGCTCCAATGGCCGCAATGACTCTGTGTTAATAAGCTGAGCACTATCAGGCCCTTTTACTATACTCCAATTTTGTTTGGATTTTGAGAACTATTTGGGGTAAAAATCTTGGTAATGGCATGAACTGGGTAGACTGTAGACGTGCTAGACAGAGGATCACTCTTTTCCACAGTTCTTTCTTCAATTTCATTACGGAAGTTTGATTTAGATGCTACCCCTTGTTTGTTTTATTACCAAATATAAATATTAAATTTTATAGATTTGCAAGGGCAGCGGGGGGTGGGGGGAACGATGCAGAATGACAAAAGAGGCTGCTGATAAAAGGACAAACAAAATCTGCACAAATTGCCGTAGCCAACTAGCTGGGGCCAACTCGCTACGGGACAACTTGCCATGGCCAACTCACTATGGGACAACTCGCTGCGGGACAAGAGTTACACTAATATTGAAGAAATAGTGGAATAGAATAGCAATAGTACTTAGACTTATATACCACTTCATAGTGCTTTAAAGGCCTCTCTAAGCAGTTTACAGAGTCAGCATTGTTGCCCCCAACAATCTGGCTTCTCATTTTACCAACCTCAGAAGGATGGGAAACTGCGTCAACCTTGAGTGAATGAGAATCAAACTGCTTAGCCTGCAATACGGCATTCTAACCATTGTGCCACCACGGCTCCTTAAATCATTAAAGAAAAGATGCCAAAGGAGGGACAAAATGAAATGTGTATGACAAAAATTAAAATATTTTTAAAATTATTTTAAATAATTAAATTGGATTGTTGAATTGTCCTGCAGCAAGTTGCCAAATCGCGAGTTGGCTACGGTGAGTTGGCTGTTGCAAATTGGCCGTGGTGAGTTGGCTGCAGCGAGTTATTCTATTATGTTCTGGAATACTCTCTTAGATAACAACAAACACCAATTTCTTTTTTTTTCTCACTTGAACCTGTACGAAGATGGCTTCAAGATTAATCTGGAGATGCAACATCAGAAATTCTAGTCATACAACAACTTTATCGATCATTTACTTACACGTGAATTAATTCTATTCTGAGTTTGCATGGCACATTACATTGTGAGTTGCCAATTGCGCCGAGTTCACTGTAGTTTAACATGGTGTCATGCTTGGATAGTTATGTGAGAAAGAGAATTGAAGAATCTTGTGGGCATTTCCACGATGCAAACTCATAATACTTTTCTTCCTCAGGTGGGTAACCTCTGGATATGTTTGAACTACAATTCCCAAAATTCATAGCATGTTGGGATTTGTAGTCCCCCTGCAGCTGAACCAAGAATAGAGTCAAAAACATTTGATTTCCAGATCATAGGTAACTGTACTGAGCAATAAACATGCTAAATGGCATGTTTTGTTGTAATTGCTAAATTTTACCATTGCTGGCAAAATTAGTATTCCACTGTGCTCAATTCTTTGCTTATTCTTTTCACTCAGTTCTGAGCCTTCCCCAGCAGATGGCCTTGTAGATTTTTTAAAATTCTTTTTCCTACTTCCTGTATTAGACAAGAGAGTCAGCTTGGGAGTCTGGAAGCTGCTAGTAAGGTTAAAATGTGATTATTTTCTGTGATTCTGTGACTCGCAGATTTTGTAGAAATATATTTACAGGGAGTTCCCTTCAGTTTATTTACCAGGGAGGCAAAAGGCACAGCAGACTGCAGCATTGGCTGTCAGCCTAATCCAGCAAAGAGAATGGCAGGCTACTGCAGAGGTAAGATAGCTGATTCCATGCCAAGGGGTGCCTGTGGAGATGGTGAGGCTTAGGCGGGAAAGAAAGATTGAAGGATGCCTACTGCACTCCATATGATTAGATCACACTGCAGAAGAGGGTTCAGCCTGAAGCAGCCCTTCTGACTGCACACCCTGCCAGATATTCCAAGGTTATCTCTCCTGGAGTGAAAAACCTCATACAATTTTCACTTCCACACTCAACTGGAGGAGTGGTCGCCCACTTCATTAAGGAGCTTGTCTCATTGCTGGTGGAACTTCATAGTAATTAATCAAGCCTAATTATCCTTTCAGCAAAGAAATGCAGATACAGCATCTGGGAGATCTGGATGGACCTGTGCTGCCTTTGGATGCCGGTAAGCAGCTTGGGCATGGATTCGATGGAGTAACGACCAGCCTTGGGATAGGGAGGGGGGCTGTCTCCTAATTTTATGGGGTGCTAGCCTTATGTGATCTATTAAGATTAGTCAGAGCTTGGTATCGTTAGTGGCTGATGGGTCTTCACTGCACAAAGTTAGCAGTTTTCAACAGATATAACTGTATCTCAAAGAGAGCAAATGCCCCTGCATCTAACGGAACAATCACAAGTCTAGTATTTGGTGAACCCTTCTGGCTCCTATTAAAAGGGAGATAGAACGCAACCTACTCTGGCTCCCACATTTTCTTTTCATTCTTATTTTCTTCTATTCTGGCCTACCACTGGATCATTTCTCAGTTGCAACAGATCCAGTATCCTGCCACAATTTATTCTGGATGCAGTGGCTGCTTTCTTTCTGCCACTTTAACTTCAGCACCACTCCTTGTTTATTCCTCTGCCCCGCGTACAGCATATTCACACCAGAAGGCCTTGCTCTGATCACTTGGCTAATGCTGGTTTGGACATTCTCCATGCTAGATGGAAGGTTATGTCATCCCTTTGAGGTAGTCTAAGTCAGGAAACAGACACCAAAAGGATTCCAGGAATGCTATTTTATCACGGTAGGATATAATAATAGAAACTTGAAAACTTGTCAGAGTTTCTCTGTGCCCCATCTTATACCAAATGAAACTAAGAGGGGGTTATTGTGAGTTTCTTTCTCATGCTTTCCACTTTATCAGGATTAAATTGTAAATATTTTTCCCTTCAAGTCTCATCTGTTCCTTCATCAAGATCAGCTCTGTATTCCTCTACAGTAGGGGTGTCCAATCACACCAACTTTAAGACTTGTAGACCTCAACTCCCAGAATTCCCCAGTTTTAAAATTGCCAAGGTTGGTCACCGCTGCAAATAGAGTTTCACAAGTGGTACTATAAAGTTACTGCTACTTCAATATGTCTTTGCTTAAATAAAAATATTTTGTGGATTCAGTATATTTATCTGTCAGTTGTGTGACCACTCTTCTGTGATCAAGTCTCAAGAACACTATGCTGCCATCCCTACACCAGGTGGAATTTCTGGGAGCTCAGACCCCAACTTCAAAAAATGTTTGAAGAACATTAGATTGGAGATAGCTAAGATTTTCTACTTGCTTGAGAATGCATGTACTGTCAGCCCATTCTCCCATCCTCATTGTCAATTCTCTGAATAAAGGCCTAAGTTACTCTGATAACTCACCTTTGACCTGCATATTAGAACTTATATTGTTCCTTCTGGAAGGAACCTACTTAGCAAGGAGAAATGTGAGGACCTGCTAGTTCTCTCATTTTCTATTCTGAGTCCTCTAGCATTCTGCTTTTGTCCCTAAGCCCAAAATATATGGATGATGCCAATCCTATTGTCAGATTTTAGGTTTAGGTTGAATGGGAAATTTTCTCGTGAACACAATCAATGCAAGAAGAGAAGAGAATGTTTCTATATTTGTTCCTTCAGAAACAACGGCCACTTCAGAAGAAGAATCAGAAAGAATGCTGAATGAAAGAAGCCAAAGCTCTGATGGCAAACCCAAAGTAAGTAAGACTGGAATGGTTTTACAACTGCTGCCTTATTTTCAAGAGGAGATTCCAAGCTTTTAGTGCTGGGTATTGGTCAGGCTCCGAATGGCTTAGCTTTGGCTTTAGAACTGTATGTACTATCCTCAGAGTATTTTCCAAAACATGTGCCTTCACTTCAGTATCTTGGAGATGGGCTGACTGGGCATTCTGAGAGTTGTAATCCAAGATGTATAGAGAATACCAGGTTGGAGAAAACTTTATTGGAGCATATTATTCAATTGGAATCTCTTTTACTTTATTGTAACATGATGTGGGGCTTGAAACAAATATACCAATGTTCTAAATGAAAAAAGTATGAAGGAAGGTTTTCTCTTCAGCTAGTGTTATTCATAACAGCCCACTCTGCTGTGTATAGTTGGGGTGGTATCATGGTCCTTCTTTCCAAGTTAACTCCATTTCCCTAAGAGGATCTAATCCATGTTGAGGAACGAATGTGCGTGTATATTTCTGTTGCTTGGTTGTAACTACACTTGTTCCTTTGCAGCTTTCTGTGGTGGGATCCCAAGAGCCGGCAAAGAGGAGCAGAGTCCAAGCAGTGTGCTTCAAAGACAGTGGTGACAGCGATGAAGGTTGGTGAATGAGTGCTGGATTTATCTTGTGTTCTCCTTTCTTTGCATTGTTGCCCTTCCATACGTTCCAATTTTTCTCTCCCCTCCTTATTTTTATTTTATATTCAAATGTCTTTCAGAATTCCACGCTCCATTTGTTTTCTATAGTCCCCTACCTTTCATTTTGTTTCTTCCAATTTTGTTTGCCCTTTTATATATTTAATTTATGCTCCTAACATTCCAGGAATGACTAGTTTACTTCTTTTTTTCCCCCAATTCCAATTTTTCCATCTCCAAAAGATTACCATCTTCTCCATTTGTATATTCATCAGGAATTTTCTTCAAGCGTGCTCCTCTAGAATTATAAGTTCTGAAAGTTAACCATATATTGAAATTTCTATTGAAATAAGCAAACCCGATAGTCATGTTCTTAGACTGTGTAGAATGGTCATTTAGTCTAGAAAAAAGGATCCAGATTAATGTCCTATCTGAATGGTTTCTACTGTAGTTTGTGTAAAAACAAATGCCCAGGAACTGTTAGGGCAAATTGTTTTATCAGGAACGTAACTTACATTTCAAGTGCAACTTTTCTTATCTAGAATCAGATTCTTCTGAAGATGAATTGAACACTTCACAGGTGGAGGTTTCTGTGCTTCAGAGGCTGGGCCTGCATAGGTAAGAGCCATCCACATGTCTGACAGGATTCTTTCATAGGCCTTCTTTCTTGTCTGTTTTTTTGTGAGTGGGAAAGGCTCTCTAAAATAAGGCATCTATCTATTCCTAGATGTTAACTTCAAAATGGCCTTAAAATCCAAACGAACACAATTGAACTCCAATAATTGCTTCTACCAACCTTAGCAACAGCATTTCTGAAATCATTATCAATTATTATAAATAATATTTCCATATCATTTACAAAATATTTCCCCTTGTAAATGTGAGTTACTTCTTGCACTTAACATTCCTCTGAACTATACCAATTTGAATATGTTTGCTCACAAGTTCTGTAAATCGGAGATCAAGTTTGCAATAGTGGGGGATGTTTTTCTGCATTATTTCCAGCTTTATGGGTGAAGTTATTCAGGTTGGAAGCTACAGAACCTCTCCTCTGCTAAGTTGTTTGAGCTTTGCCAGATCACTAATATCAGATATTAGTAATATCTACTCTGTATGATTTTGTATTTTCCTTGCAGGGCATCTCTGACAGAGCAAGATGTGGAGGTAAGTGTTGTTGTCCATGCAGCTGCATTCTTTCTAATTCATAGCATTTCAGCTTTTTCAGAAGATATTCTGAGGCTTATTGAGATAGATGTTCTAAAATAATTGGTTTCTTGGCTAGCTTGGAGACCTCTTTTTCTGACCTGCAGAATATTATTTGTTCTGAGGCCCAACTACATATATATACTACAGTATTGTCCTTAGTGAAGAACATCTCCCTTCATCAAAGATATTTGCAAAATATTAGCATTAAGTTCAGCTCATATTAACGTTGGCTGGGTTGGCAAATTTTCTAGGTACCAGAGGACATAAATGATTTAAATTTTTTTTCATTGCATTACAGTGTCACTAGAAAGCATACAATGGATAAATGCATGTAATTTGCTGTGACACCAGACATTTTTCAGCAGGGAAACAAAACATTTGTATTTCAATTGTATTCAATTGTATTCCAACAAGGAAACAATAATACGTTATTGCTTGGGAGGCACCACTGTTTTCTTAGTTAAAGTGTATGAGTCCTGGGAAACTGTCTGAAACAATTAATAATTTAAGATGACCAGGTCATCGTGAAAGGTGACATTTCGTATCAGTGTCTTTTAGTCAGTCAAAGCTCCTGGCAAACTGCCCAGACAGGTCCATGCAGTTTTCTGGGCAACATCTATGGAGATTCAGGTCATGGTTGCCCCAAAGGTTCTTTTTTCCCCCTCAAAAGGTAACTGGATTTTCTTGGTTCTTTTCCTTTGAAACATTTCATTTCTTAACCAAGAGCTGAAGAATCTTCTTGGATGAGAAGCTAAACATTTTCAAAGGAGAAAAACCAAGGAAGTCCAGTTGTCGTGTGGAAAAAAAAAAGCACTTCTGGGTTTTGGGGCAACATTTTCAGAAGTGATTTGCATTGCCTTCTTCCTAAAATTGAGAAAGAATAACTGGCCCACAACAGGATTTTTTGCCCAAGACAGAACTGGACCTCCCATCTCGAAGCCAAGAGCCTTTGACCATTATAGTAATTGGTTTTCTGTCTTTTTGTTACAGCATGGATGAATTTCATGCTAGTTTAACATGGAAATACAAATACATAGATACATATGCACAACACCTTGACTTTCTCTTGAAACTTGATTGCAGATAAGATACTGATAAAAGTCCAAAAAATGTACATTATCTTTTCTGTTTCCTAGAGAAAATTAGAACATTTGACTTAGGATCTGTTCATTAACAGTTTTCCCCAAATGTTTTGGTTTGAAAAGTGTGGAATATGATTTAGTTCCATCAGTAATACAATTTGGATGATCTTCCTTTTTTGGCAGGCAGCTTTTGCGCATTTAGCCTTGGCTTTACGCTGCGATATGTTTACCCTGAGACAGCGAGTACAGATAGAAGAACGAGCCCGGAACACAGCAGAAGAGAATATTCAAGAGGAGTTGGCAGAATGTCAGGCAGTGTTGCAGGCAAGTGAAGTAATTTTCTTGAGTCTTTTGACCATTTGTTTTGCATTCCAAAGGATGGTAGTCTAGAGCCATCAATAGCATTGAGCTTCCAAAATCTCAAAAGGGAGAGGACCAGCAGAGATTGGGATGGATTCACACTTTGCATTTTTCCTATCCTTTTCATTAATTCATTAACGATAAATAATTTGCCTTTCTGATTTTATCGTGATCCATGTGGAGTTAAGACAGTTTGGCTAAAACAATGTGTATACTACTATTGAGCAGGTTGCACATAAAGATTTCTGAAGGAAATTGGGCCAATTTTTCTTGCATTGCATTGATAATGAATTGATTCAATCCTGAGAATTGTGTGAAGTCTAGTGAAGAAGTCCTAGTAGTCATTATTTCAGTTCATTCAAGAATTTCTGTTTTATCCCTTCAGAAATTAGATCAGGCCTGTCTGGACCCCAGGCATAAGGAACTGGTTGAACATTTACAGAACAGCTTAGCAATTCTGACAAGAACAATTGAAAGAGCAACAGGTGCAGCAGAGAAATTAGGAGCTGTCCATCAGGTGAGACTGTAAGTTTATTATTTCTGTCATTTAAACTCTGAATTATTGGAAAGGTGAGTAGATTGCTACTGATCTCAACAACTGCTATCTTATGGGATCATTGGAAGGGCAGTTACTAAACTTGGGCTAGTCAGACAACTTAACATACAGTCCTGAGCCTTTGTGTCTGACACCAGGTTAGGGATACGTGTACTCCTTGACTCATGACCACAATTTTCATTCCTGAACAAGGCAGTTATTAAATGAATCATGCCCAATTTTGACCTTTTTTTGCCATGGTCTTAAGCGAGTCACTAGTTTTATTGTTAAGTAAATTATGTGGTTGTTGAGTGATCTCCCCCATTTCTTTGCCTGTTGGAAGCTGGATGGGAAAGTCACTGATGGCTATCACATGATCTTGCAACACTGAAAGCATTGTAAATTTATGCTGGTTGCCAAGTACCTGAATTTTGATCCCTTGACCTTGGGGATGCTGCAATGGTCATAAATGCAAGGACCAGTTGTAGTTCACTTTTTTGAATTTTGTAATTAAAAATGATTGTAAGTTGAGGACTATCTATAATTAATCATGGAGAAATTCTGTTTAGATGGTTACTAGGAGTTGTAAATAACTTGATGGCATATAATCAAACAAAAAAAAAAAAGCCCCTGGTACAAAATTGGAAATATTAGGATGAGCTTGAGGTAAAACAAGTTTAAAAATGGTGTTAGTTGGCAAACCCTATACATTTCACCAGGATTTCCTGAGAGTAGTTTATAAATGCTCTTATACTTTGTAAAAAATAAGATAAAGTCACATGCAAAATTCATTGGCATTTAGCTACCAAAAGATAACTCAAGTGAAAGCCTGCTTGCAAGTTGTATTGCTAGGGATTACTTATAAACAATGCACGTTTTTCATGTTTTATCAGTACAATGAATCTTTTCTACTTCTACCTTCCATTCCTCTTTGTTCTCCTGAAAACCACATTGAAACCAGGTAAAAATGCCACAACTTGTTATCTTTTTGGTGCCAGGGAAGAAGGAAGCTGCATTATTGTTGACTCCATGGAATCCATGTTGCAAGTTGTTAAGATTGTTTATCCCCATCTTCAGGTATCACAGGACAGAAAGATAATATTCCAGTTGCATGTTTGCAGTGCCATCATTGGTGGTGTATTTCTGCTTCAGACACCACAACTAAGCTTCTTTGAAGAGCTGAGGAGACTGTAGCTTCCTAGATAAGAGTCATGCAGCTCTGATATTAAATTCCCTATTTTAATGTCCCACAATCCATTCAATTGTAGTTTCATTCCAGATATTGTAGATGGAAAGCTAAAATACCTATTCCTTCCTCCCTTTGTCACAGTATCACTGTATGGAAAAGGCCCAATAGAAAGTTTTTTTTATTAAGAATTTGCAAAATCATGGAATCTGTTCTAGTATGTTGGTAGCACAGAGAACAGTTCAGGGTTTTGAGAAAGGAAGTGAAATAATTGGCTTTAATTGTGTGTTTACACAGTTTTAATATATTTGATAATAAGGAGCAACATTTGTAGAATGTTAGAATCTTAGAATCCTGTTAACATATTTTTTATGTAATGGTGTTACATGTAGGCAAATAATCACCCAAATTGCATTTAATTTAGCTACTGGATAGTTTTATATGATTAGGTCACATTTGAAACTAAATCAGATGAAATAAAGTTGAACAGAGAACCTAATGCTCTCCCAGGATTAGGAAGTCTCCAGTTCAAAACTTGGCCCTGTATTCATTCTCCTTAAATGATTTTAGGCAAGTCGCCATCACTCTGCTTCCTGCAATATGGGTTAATATAGCAGACTTAGCAAAATGTAGCATCCTGAGCCTCTGGAAATACTATAAAAGGTAAAAATATCCTTTGAGAAGCTTAATTGCTATGTGATTTATATCAATATAAAAGTGCTTTGCTGCTGCTGTCTTCCACCAACCAGGTTTGATCTCCCTTAAAGTCTAAAAATCAGCCATCCAGCAGGGCATGGAAATCTATCCCAATGCAAAATATTAGTCATAAGGTTCATGGGCTCAATTAATCATTGACTATCCTACAGTGATGGTCATTACTCAATGAAGGATCTGCACAATTTTAAAAATGTAGGGTTGAAGCAGGCGAACCTGTTCACCGATCTCCTTGAAGAAAGTTGGGCTGGCTTGGTCATAGTTTCTTTATTACTCCACTCCTTGGATTCATTCATACCTTCCTGTCCTTCCTGCAGGAGGCTCGCATGAGTCGAGCTGCAGAACTGATGGTGCAACATGTGGAGAACCTGAAACGGCATCATCTGAGGGAGCATGCAGAGTTGGAGGATATGAAGAGACTGATCCAGCAGAATTCCCGAAACTGGCAGTTAACTGAAAATAAGGGTAAGATTGGCTCTCTGGGCAGCCTGAGGCACCCAGGCCCACATGAGGCCTCCAATCTCTTTCTTGGAGCCGTAGGGTTCCCCCTGTTTTGAAGCATGAAACGGATTAATACAAAACCTACTATCTTTCATTATTAAGCATCCACTGTGTCTATCGTCAGTCGCTGAATGTTGCCCACTTTGAGAGTAAGAATTGTTCTCCTGGCTCCTTAGAAAAAAGCCTGGGATGGAAATATAAAACAATGAAACAGCTGGTATGTATAGAAGAAGAAACTTTGGGTTTAAGAGTAGCACTTATTAACACTTGCTTCAATTCTCAGGAGAAATGTGGAAAAGATTTGTTTTTATCTGTTTGAGGCTTCATATCTTTAAAAAATACCAAATGAGTTAGAACAGTGATGGCTAACCTTTTTCCATTGTGTGCCAAGAGTGGGAGGAGCACACACCCATAATTCAATGCGTCCTGCGCCCCCCCTCACATGCACGAGTGCGCCCCCTGTATTCCCCCTGCTTTTGGCACGGTGGGCCCCGTAGGCCAGTTTTTTGCCCTCCCCAGACTCCAGAGGCTTTCTAGGAGCCTGAGGACGGCGAAAACGGCCTTCCCCATCCCCCCGGAGGCCCTCTGGAGGCCGGAAACAGCCCATTTCCCGACTTCCGGTGGGACCGGAAGGCCTGAAAATCAGCTGGCCAGTGCAGGCATGCACGCTGGAGCTGAGCTAGGGCAATGCTCACATGCCCACAGATCTGACTCTGCATGCCACCTGTGCGCGGCATAGGTTCGCAATCACGGAGTTAGAAGGACCCTTGTTTCTTTATCATATATCAACAGATTCCACAATGGTGAAAAATTTTGTATTGAACCAGCTGTACTTTAAATACGTGGGAGGTTTTTTTAAAAAAGTCCATCCCTTTTCTAGTTCTGCTGTCACAACTGAAAATCAGAGGTGTCAATGAGAGAAGTGTGTCCAATAGATCAAAACATCCCTGAAGATTGTTCAGTAGAAGTTCTGCCTCTTTCTTAATTCATGGCTTGTATGGTCATGGTTCAGGGGTGGGTTCTAATTTTTTTTACTACCGGTTCTGTGGGCGTGGCTTATTTTGTGGGCGTGGCTTGGTGGGGCGGGTAATGTGACTGGGTGGGCATGGCCAACTTTTTTTTTTTTTACTTTTAAAAGCATTTTTTCTACAACCTTAAGAGGTTGCAGAAAACAATGCTTTGAAAAGCTTCTGCCAATCAGGCAACTCAGCTGGGATCGTCAGATGCTTTTCAAAGCATTTTTTTTTTTACCACCTCTTTGGCTGAAGTGGTTGTAGAAAAAATGCTTTGAAAAGCCTCTGACGATCCCAGCTGAGCCACGGGATCATCAGAGGCTTTTTTTTTTACTTTTAAAAGCATTTTTTCAGCCAAAGAGGTTGTAGAAAAAATGCTTTTAAAAGTTAAAAAAAAAGCCTCTGATGAGGTGGGTGGGGTTAAGTAAGTGGCAACCGGGCCAGGGACCAGTTCGGGGGCGTGGCCAGCCAATGTTATTACCGGTTCTTGGAACTACTACAAATTTTTACTACCGGTTCTTGCAACCCACCACTGTCATGGTTGCCATCTTGACTTTGTGGAAACCCCCCCCCCCTCACAGAGATTTGTGCAGAAAATCTATGCATTATCTGCAGAAGAAAAGCTGTTTCTTAATTGACTTGAAGCTCTCTTTAACCTGGTCCATCTGATATGGAAAATATTAAGAAGGTTTGTTTAGCTCTGACCTGTTTTCTCTTGGAAAGAAGCTTTCCTACCTCTTAAGGTTATGCAAGCTGATTAAAGGATTTTGAAACCAAGCCCTGACATATGCCCATATTTCACCTTGTAGGGGAAATGGGCCGCATAGAAATTGAATAAATGAAAATAAATATGTGTCTTCCATCAATGAAACATATGAAGGATCAAAACTTAAGCACCAAGAAAGAGCTCTAGCAATTAGAGCAGCATGATGGAGTTTCACTTTTTGGTGTGTGCTACAAAATGAAATGAATACAGTATTCATTTTGGCAATAATTTCTCCCTTTGGTTGATTGATAATTTCCCCTTTAACTTAACTACAAAAAAGCAGGTTTTCTACAGGAATGCAGCAAGAGAGGAAAGGGCTAAATAAATCCTAACCATTTGATTTTTCTCTCCCTCTTTCCCAAGCTGATGCAATTACATTTTTTGAATGTGTTGCATGTAATTTTACATCTAGAATTGTTGTTATATAGATCTCAATAAGGAGCAAGAAAAGACAAGAAACATGCAACTTTGGTGTAATTAAGTAATCCTCAGTATAATTAACATTTCTCTCTCACACACACAAAAAAATCATACAAAAGTTAGTTTTCAAATAATTTTACTGGCAAACTAGAGTAGCAAGCTACCCTGGGAGAGATTCCCAAACCAATCTTTTCAAGATTCTTGTGCCTTAGTTTCGCTAATGAGGACACTACATACTGATATTCCTTCCATGTTTTCCATAAGATCCATTCTTGACATTACCAAATAACAGTCTGTTTAACATACAAAACCTCCCTTTGTCTCACACTATAAAATAAGCATTTTCTAATTATCCAGATTCAGTGATCACAATTATCCATTTCAGAAAAAGGCAGTTTTTAAAATTGCCTTAAGATACTACCGGTAGCTTGCTATGAATCAGTTGTGTGGCATATTATATGCCCCTTAATGACCCAACCGGAACATAATCTACTGAGGAAAATTGAATGTCAAATCATATTCAATCTACCTTTTCGAGGATTTTATACACTGAACTTTCCCAACTCTTCCTGGAGATACCACAGGTGGAATCCAGCACATGTTTGAATTGAAAAACATGTACTTGAGCTCTGAGTTATGGTCCTTCCCATTAAAAAAATATTTTTGTCTCATAGATGATGGTGAGCAGAGACTGAAATATCCCTTAGCACGATTTTTTCCGCAGGTAAGGAAGATTAGGATTGTGGGGAGTAGTTCTAAGCTGTTTCAATGGAGAATCATTACTTTAGAAGGTGGCAGAATTATAGAAGGTATCTAGCCCAGTCATTGAGCTTCATTGCCTCCAGAGAAGGAAAGGTGAAATTATTGTCTTATCCTGTAATTGGGCAGGGCCAATCTTGTTGGTCTTTCAACTCTTGCTCAGCTCAAAGATCTCATTTTATTTCATCTCCACATTGATTGCTTCGTTTTGACTACAGGTATTGGGTAAAACCATGCACTGATTTGTAAACCGGAGTGATTCAGATACATGCATGTTTGTACTAAATTGTGATTAAGCAGTATATAGCTAGCCTAGCATGATATGTGAACTCTATCATATTGTCGCTGGAAAATGAACTGTTGCAGATTGAGGAAAGGAGACAGGTATAGCCTTAAGGGAAACATGATCCCCATACAGCCAATCCCAAACTTTAGGCATGCTAATCAAACTTCTTTGCGCTCCAGGGCTCAGCTCGGCGTAGAGTCAGCATTGCAGTCGTATCCAGGCAGCTAACGGTAAGGAATCCCTTCTATTACTATGGCTCTTTTGCAAGAATATAACTTGCTGAGTGCACTATATTTCCATTACCATTTGACTGTCATTCTTCTCCTTGTAGGCCAGTTCTGAATTCATTTACAGCCTAGCCTAAAGTTAGAAAATTTGCTAGTAACATCTCATTGTCTCCAGAATGTTCTAGTTTCCAGCTGAGAGTAATGTTAAATAAGTACATCAGATTTCTCCAATTTGGCGTCCCTAAACATTAGGCATTTCAATTTTGAAAACTGCCATACTGGTGAAATCAAGTCCAGCACACTTGGAGGCACCAGGTTGGGAAAATTTGATAGGTGGTATTATCTGTTGACTGAATGCTTTCTTCAGGTATCGTGCCTCCTACTGGATGCCCCCATCCCTAATCAAGATGAGCTTTATTAAAGGTTTCAAAGTGGTTTTCTAGAATCAGGGGTGTCAAACTGGTGGCCTGTGGGCTGGATGCGTCATGTGCAGGCCACGCCACCCCAGCTCCGCAAAGGGAAAAAATATCGCAATACATCACGTGACGGCAACATGGCATGTCAAGTTTGACACCTGTGTTCTAGATGATAAGCATGCTTTTCATTATTCCAAGGGATCAGTGATGCACTGTTCAAGAATGATTTCCTGTATTGGAACGGCAGCTATCAAGTTTTTTCTCTTCCCAATCTTATTAAACTTCAGATAGTGTCAGTTTTTGTTTTTGTTTTAGTTAAGTAACTCAAAGATAAAGACCTCAGCATCTGCAAAAGTAATACAAATCAGTGAAAAAAGAAATTACAAGAAGCACCTTTCTATTTCCTTTCATGGGTTTTTTTTTTCATTCCACCGCCCCTTAGGATCTATATTTATGTGATTAATTGCTTTCATCTGTGCAACTTGTGGACTTCTGTTAAAGTTTACCATTACTGAAAAAAACATGTGTTTGCAAAGTTCCTACTTTTTTCCTTCCGCTATTAAGAATCACAGTTGACGCTCAACAGCTGCATGTACCATATGACTTTATTCAGCATTCTAGATATGGCAGGTTCATCCTTCTTTAGATCTCAAGCCCAGATATATTAAAATATCTATTAGCAGCCAGAAATGTTCGAACTTTGGGCAACTTGGGTTGCTTATGCAACCATAACCATCTTTTGATATCCTAGTATGCCATGGAAGCCAGGGAATGCCTACATAAAGTTAGTATAATATGATGCCGAAAGCCTCAGTTCCCTTTCCGTAGCCTTACCACTCTATTTAGTTATTAGTTTTGTCCCTGTCATGTCATGCTGGCCATGTGACTGTGAAATCATCTTCAGATATCATTGGCTCAATGGCTTACAGAAACAGAAATGAGCACGGCTACAACTAGCAGAATAAAACCTGCAGGGACACCTTTACCTTTTTTTGGTCCTCATTGACAATGGAGAAGTAGTTTCCTCCTCTGTAACAAAAGGATCTTCAGCCAAGAACCATCCATGCTGGCAACCTTTTGAAGTAAGCTAGGTCAGGAAATAAACTCCACAAAAACAACTGAAAGTCTACTTTGTTACAGAGTGTAATAAAGGAGTCTTGAAAGCCAGGTGGAGATTCTTTCTTCCACCCCTTGAATCTTGAGTTTCATTCTTACTTCTTCCTCCCTTTCAAGGTTAGGGTCATGTTTATATAACAGCTGTTGCCCAGCTTCTTAAAGGCCAGCTCCATACTCCTCTGCTCTACCTTGAGGATTGACTTAGCACAGTGTTTCTCAACCTTGGTAGCTTGAAGATAGGTGGACTTCAACTCCCAGAATCTGGGATTCTGGGAGTTGAAGTCCACCCATCTTCAAGCTACCAAGGTTGAGAAACACTGATAGCAGCTTGTCTTGGCCAGTGGTTATCAAAGTCTGGACTAGAGAAGCCCAGGAGCCCCTGAGAATTTTTCAGGGGAGGGCATGAAGTAAAACAAATATTCTAAATTTTCTCTGTTTTCATTTCTAATACAGCAAATATCAATAGATATTTTACACATAAACCAAAGATCTTGGGGCTCTCAATCATTTTTAATAATGTAAAGGGGTCCCGAGACAAATATATTTGAGAACCACTGGCATAGTTGCTTTTAGTTGCTCATATTTTCCAGCTTTACCCCATGAGGACAAGAAACTTACATTAAAATGCTCATTCTTGAAATTGCTTTAAATCATACAAGAGATGATACTTGGATGGGAGTACTACAGATTGGCAAGCCAGTCACAACTTCTTTCCCACGCTTCTGCTTGTATTCAAAAGCAATAGATGGAAAGTAATCAAGGAGAGAAGCAACCTAGAACTAAGGAGAAATTTCCTAATAGTGAGAAAATTAAGCAGTGGACCGGCTTGCCTCCAGTGGTTGTAGGTGCTCCAACGCTGGAGGCTTTAAAGAAGAGATTTGATAATCATTTGTCTGAAATGGTATAGGGCGGTGATGGCTAACCTTTTTGCCATTGAGTGCCAAAAGCGGGGGGAGTGCAGGGGGGGGTCATGTGCACACGTGCCCACACCCATAATTCTATGAGCCCCACCCCCGCACATGTGCGTGTGACCCCCCGCGCTTCCTCAGCTTTTGGCACATGATGGCACAGTGAGCCCTACCTTCGAGACCGTCTTCTGCCACCAGTAGCCTCCCACTGGCCAGTCCGCTCCCACAAAGAGGGTCTCCTCAGGGTGCCATCGGCCAAATTATGTCGGCTGGCGACACCCAGTGGGAGGGCCTTCTCTGTGGGAGCTCCTGCCCTTTGGAATGAACTGCCCCCAGAATTGCGTAAGACTTCTGATCTCCGTGTATTTCGCTGTGCCCTCAAAACTTTGTTGTTCCGCCAGGCCGGGCTATCAATGTAAAGATTTTAATTGGTTTTAAAAATGGGATTTTAAATTTTGGGTTTTTATAATTGAGCCAATTATTTAATAATTTTAATTATTTTTAAATTTTGTTTGTCTTTATGCTTTTAATCAGGCTGTATACCACCCTGAGTCCTTCGGGAGAAATAAAATAAATAAATAAATAAATAAATAAATAAATAAATAGGCCTGTTTTTCACCCTCCTCAGGCTCCAGAGCCTTTGTAGGAGCCTGGGGAGGGCGAAAACGGCCTTCCCCACCCGGAGGCCCTCTGGAGGCCGGAAACGGCCTGTTTGCTGACTTCCAGGAGGCCCAGAAGGCCCAAAAATCAGCTGGCCAGCACGTGCACGTGCAGTGGAGCTGAGCTCATGTGTCCACCAATATGGCTCTGCGTGCCACCTGTGGCACACGTTCCATGGGTTCGCCATCATGGGTATAGGGTTTCCTGCTTGAGCAGGGGGTTGGACTAGAAGACCTCCAAGGTCCTTTCTTACTCTGTTATTCTGTTATCTAATTATATCTGCATCAGTTCCATAGCTCTGAAAATGAGGAAGGCCTGGAGGGAGAAGTGGTTAAGCCATCAATAGACAAAGATGAAAGTCCACAAAGGTAGGGATCATCTACCCCAAAAACCTTCGCTCACTGAGAACTGTTTTGGCTTGGCTTAGCCTTCAGTGTGATGGTTTCTCTTTGTTTTCCCACCCCAGACATTCCCATTTCTCCCAAGAAGACCCTGCAGAGAATCACCTGATCCTGCATCCAAGCCCTTCCAGTTTCTCACAGCAAAGCCTGCAAAGAGCAAATAGCAGCCATTGTATCAGAGAAAGAAGTCATTGTGCAGAAGGGTAAGGCATCATCCAGGCATCATTTCTGCTAGAAATGGGCTGCATTTGGCCTATGAGTGCTGGGGTGGGTGGACGTGCTCCAGAAAGAAGCAGCTCAGGGCCAAGAAGTAAATGAAGGCAGAAAGCTAAATATGCATTAATTTTTTAATATAAAAATGTAATCCCAAATACGTAATGATTTTTCCTTTTCTGAAATTTAAACTACCTGATTTCTTTGCAACTCTTGTGGATCTCGAGGGTTGTATTCAAGGCTTCAAAGCCAGGAAATGTAGCTCAAGAACCTCACACTGAGCCAGTTTTTTGTTGTTGTTGTTGTTTTTTGGGGGGGATAGCCGGTCCTTTTAAAATATATCTTTTTGTTTACCAGATGTAGCTATAAAAATTATTTCCGTCTTAAGTTTGTTAAATTACGGTCCTGTTATCTCAAGCATTTAAGAAGGCCCAGAAGCTCTCTCTTTTTAGTTTGGCCCTCAACTGGTATAGGTTGGACTGAAAGACTGGGAGCCAAGTCAGCTTGTGAACTCCCATATCTTGTCTAGTACTTTTCCCACTATAATGCACTAGCTCCCTGTAAGTAAATGGAGATGTGGGTTTGTTGCATGCTTATTTTTTTGCCATGGGTAAAATAGTTTCAGTATGAAGGCCTTTAATTAGGCCTTCAAAGATTAACCAAAAGAGATCTTTGGAAGTGGAAGTAAAGCTTTTTTAAAAGCATACATCTTTTTTTTAAATTTTCTGCATAAGCCTGAAAAATGATGTAGATACTTTTCCCCCTCTTTCATTCCATTGAGTCTGATTTTCGGAAACTGCCTGTACAAGTCCCTGCAGTTTCCTTATCAAGATTTTTCAGAAGTGGGTTTATCATTGCTTCCTTCCTAGGGTTGAGGGAGAATGACTGGCCTTAAGTCATCCAGTTGACTTTGTGCTTAAGGCAGGACTAGAACTCATCGTCTCCCAGTTTCTAGCCTGATGCTTTAGCCACTACATCAACTTAGCTGTATGTAGAATCTCATAAAAGACATTATTTATTAAGGCAGTTGAAAAAGGATGCAGCTACTTTAAAGCTACTGCACGATTCCTTACATTCTGAAGCACCTCCAATTATTGTCTATTAGATACATTTTATTAATCATTTTAAGGAGAAATAGAGGAGCAAACAGGAAATGGAGAGGCAAAAAGGAAGAATAAAACATTAACGACTCAATATTTTGTTAATTTCTTCAAGTAACTGAATATACTGTATCATTTTCAAACCTACTTCTTCTTCTTCTTCTTCCTAGCATATTCCCACAAGTGCAGGGTCCGCTTTCATTTTCAAACCTACCAACCACAAAAATTGAAATCATATGTCAATAGCAATCCTATTGACATAAAGCCTAAAATATTAAGAATTTCAGTCCGAGGAAAAAAGACTTTATGTTAAAGAAACCCACATTTCAGATGCGGCAGACGCCTGTATGTAATTTATCATTCTGGTCCAAAATCGTTTCCCTATTGAGTTGATTTTTGTGACAGATTCTCTGTCAGAAAAATGTTAATCTAGCAATTAAGATGTGCCAAATCATTTTCAAAGCATAGATATCCTGTCCTGTGTACATCTTAGAGCAGGGGTCTCCAACCTTGGCAACTTTACGACTTGTGGACTTCAACTCCCAGAATTCCTCAGCCAGCGCATGCTGGCTGAGGAATTCTGGGAGTTGAAGTCCACAAGTCGTAAAGTTGCCAAGGTTGGAGACCCCTCTCTTAGAGCTCTGATTGGTCTCCAGCTCTAAGTGTTTATACAAAGTTGTTTTTTATACCATTGGTCATTGGCATATGTGGGAAACAAAGAATTCTGATGTGAGAAACAAAGAATTCCTGCCCCTGCATTGAGCTGGGATGCAGTGCTGGATCAGCAAGTGATGGGGACACTGGCAACCTAGCCCTGGATTAGCAAAGGCCAATATTACCTCTTTATTGTTAAACAACATTCTTCGGTCGGGTTCGGAGACAAGTGGTGGAAGTTACAGATATTCATTTTATTATTCCTAAAATCATGATGCTGCTCCAATTGTTTTAAAATGTGAGAAAGATATTTTCATATCAGCATAGACATTTTATTTAAAAAGCATTTCTTGATCTATTGAAAAGCAGGGGAGCAGAAGCCCATTCAGACATATATGCAGCTTCATCTATAATGATTGCTGTGTAAAGCAAAGGCAGCTGTTTGAGACCATAAAAGAAAATCAAGTCAGGCTCAACAAAACTGCTGGTTTGAGCATTTCCTTTTGGCTTCCTTGGCCTTTTTAGTGATGTCGGTATCCAACTGTGCTATAAATTTCTTTCTTTGGAGCTGACAATAAAGGATGCGTGCTCTTGTCTTTCTCAGGAGAGATTCAGAACTTACGAACAGAAGCCACACTAGCAAAAGTCTAGAAAATCTCAATGAAGGATTGGGTACTGAAGAGGCAAACAAGGAATGTGAAGAATTGGAAGAAAATGCTCTGCTGTGAGTGAATATTGTCTTTTATTCTTATCACCTGTGGTGGCCTCTTAGCAAGGATTTTGAAGGTTTGCCATGGTGAGAATAGATACTAGCTCAGATGGGTTTAAAGTAGGAATGAAGGAAAGAACATGGGTGAAGTTACAAACAGTAGGTCCATCAATGTTTATTGTAGTAGTCATGATGGTAACACATGGCCAATGAATGCCAGGAAGCAAGTGTTGTAACCTTCTCTGAGACATCTGAGTGGTTCCTGTAGAATGCTGAACTAAAGTACTTATCTGATTCAGCAGAATCCACTTATGCATCTGTGTAAAAAGGAAATTGGGATCAGGTACAGGGTTTTACTTGCTGAGAATATCCTTGTTTTATATTTTAAAACCATGATTCTTGTCTTTATGGCTACAAAAAAAGTAAACAGAAAAAGTACAAATATGGAATTAAGCAATGTATAGATTGTTGTGTAATTTTTTATTTCTTCCAACAGATACAGAACTTGAGTTTCGTAGGCATAATATTTTACTTTGCATTCATGTCCAATAATAATGGAACTAGAGTCTATATATCTGGGAAGTGCATATGAGTATCCAATAGAAGAGAATATATGTAGCTCAGGCTTGCACTGTGGAGTCCTTGGTGTTCCCTGAGCTTTTGATGTTTGCTTGCAGACATTTCATTTATCCAACTAGATACATAATCAGTAGTACTGAGTGTGGAGTTTGCTTCCTGTTTGTATACAGTAGCTTGCTCTACTAATGTTGGACAGCATGTGGTTTTCTTCTTGGTAGTTCTTTCATTAGAGTATCATTTTATGCTTGTTTGTCTGGTGTTAATCCCTGCTTATTTGAGCTTTGGTTACTGGAGGGGATGTGTTCTGGTCTCTTTTTTTAATCTTTTTAGCTTTTTGTTGTGTCTTTTGATATGCAAATATAGATTATTTCTATGTGTCTGATAAACTGATTCTATAAGCTGATTTGTCTGAATGTCGAGCTTCCAAGAATTCCTAAAATTTATAGATTTTTTTTTTGATAATTTAACATAGAATATCGGACTCTAACAGCCACTATGTATGACAGATGGGCAGTAGACTAGCAGAGTGCATCCATGAACACCAACTAACATTTAAAAGACATCATGGAAACTCCTTAATGTCACAAAAATGGTCAACCATATACTCAACTAAAACTCCAACTGGGAAATTGTGAGCATCCAAGACCAAGCTAAATGCAAAACTGCTAAGGAATTCCTGCAAGCTTGGCATTCAGACAAATCAACTACCAATAGACATATAAAAATAAACTATATTTGCATTCCATTCAAAATGGAAGAAAAGGAAGGAAGGAAAGAAAAAAGGAAGGAAGGAAGAAAGACAGAAAGAAAGACAGACAGATCCTTTTCAGCAGCTATCACCCATATAATCAGGGATGAATGTCAAACAATCAAACACAAACCAATACCCTAATCAAGGAACTACCAAGGAGAAAACCATACTCCCCTCCACCAACATTGGCAGGGCAAGTTACTGTATATAAACAGGAAGCAAACCCCAAACCCAGTAGCATTGATAATATTAGCTAGTTGAATAATGAAATATCTGCCGGCAAACAGCCAAGCTCAGAGATCACCGAGAACTCCACATATGAATATATTTTGGGGTTTGAGCTACAGATCTGAACTTTCATTTTGAGATAAGATAGCAGTTTTAATATTTAGTTGCACTAAATGACTGTTTTAAAATGTATTCTTGGCAGGGTCAAAAAATCTAAATTGGAGATTTGCAGAGCCTGGTTTTCTATACCCATATACTACTGGGTTTCATTATGGATGTTTGTCTTGGGGATTGCTTGCCTTGTTCTAATCTGGATCTTGGAGCTGCAGAAGCAATGTTCATTTACAGCCTCTGATTGTTAGACACAAAAGGCACATAACTTTGCATCATCAGACTTACGGAAAAATAAAAAAGGAAAACAATATGAATGTCTGTTTGTGATCACTGTGCCCTAAGGACCTGAGACATAGTCCTACTCAGTCCGACCAGGCCCCAAGATATGGTTCCACCCTGCTGAAATGTCCTGAAAAACCTCACAAATAGTACTTGAATGAATTCAAGTATGAACTCTTCTGAAGGTGATATGGTTTTAGCTCGGTAAGTATAATATCTTTGCTAAGCAATAGCAATAGCACTTAGACTTATATACCACTTCACAGTGCTTTGCAGCCCCCTCTAAGCGGTTTTACAGAGTCAGCATATTGCCCCCAACCATCTGGTTCCTCATTTTACTGACCTCAGAAGGATGGAAGGCTGAGTCAACCGTGAGCCGGTGAGAATCGAACTGCTAAATTGCAGGCAGCTGGCAATCAGCAGAAGTAGCCTGCAGTACTGCATTTTAACCACTGCGCCACCACGGCTCAAGAGATACTATAATAATGGGGTAATGCTTACAGCTCTTTATTAATATATTCATATATAATGTGAATAATTGTCATTGCCTAAAAAGGCAATGTTCTTAGATTTTTAATAGGGAGTTTTTTCATGTTCAAGATGGTAGAAATATGTAATTGCATACATTATAGTCCTAGGATTAAAACAATCTTTGAAATGGAACCTCAATATGAGAGTGATACTTATCAAAGTCACAGATGAGGAAATGTGCTGAGCAACATTCCTTCCCACTAATGGGTGGCAATGAGGCTCACCCAGCACATAATTGCAGTAACAATATTTGAGAAGAAGAAAAATAAACTGACTAGACTAGAATAAGAGTTGGAAGGGACCTTGGAGGTCTTCTAGACCAACCCCCTGCTTAGGCAGGAAACCCTACACCACTTCAGACAAATGGTTATCCAACATCTTCTTAAAAACTTCCAGTGTTGGAGCATTCACAACTTCTGGAGGCAAGTTGTTCCATTGATTAATTGTTCTAACTGCCAGGAAATTTCTCCTTAGTTCTAAGTTGCTTCTCTCCTTGATTAGTTTCCACCCATTGCTTCTTGTCCTACCCTCAGGTGCTTTGGAGAATAGCTTGACTCCCTCTTTTTTGTGGCAGCCCCTAAGATATTGGAACATTGCTAACATGTCACTCCTAGTCCTTCTGTTTCATTATTTGCAAACCAAAGGCATAACCCTTTCATATTTGGAAAACTGCATGAGACTGAAGCAAAGATACATGCAAAGGATTGGATTTCAAGAATAGCAGAGAGTTTTGTCTCACCTGAGAAAACCCTGAATGTAACAGGGTGGGACTGAGAATGGATGCCCTTCCCATTTGACTAATATCATTACATTTATGCTGTTAAGAATTTGGAATTATGTCTTATTTACCTGAGGAATGGATGCAAATAAAAGATGTTGAAAAATTGCTGAGAGTCAACAAAGCTTATCAGAGGTACTGACTGATATATCACCTGTAAACCAAGCACACTTTCCGGAACTGGAACTAACCACTGGGTTTGGGGGTGCTCCGTCTCCTATAGGTTATGTTGAAATGTTAATGTTAATAGCATACTCCTAAAATACAGCTATTTCTAAACCTGGTTGGAATCCAGATTGACCATTTTTATTTTTATTACAAAACAAAAAGTCAAGGCAGTTAGAATAAACTATGTTGTATTTTGTTCCAATTGTGGCTGAACCTGCCTCCAGATGTGTTGAGATATAAACAATTTATGTGGTCTCTGCAAATTTTGTGAATTGTCCCAGCATGACTAGAGAGTATCAGGCTTGGAAAACCTGACTTCTGCTGATTGCTGCTAAGAAAATGGTGGCTTTCATCCTTGTTACAAGTGTGATGCGTTATAAAAAAAAAAGACAGAAGCAAAAATATACAACTCTCAAATCCCTTCCTCTCCTGTAATGTCAAATCTACTATATCAGATGTGATAAATGCTGTTGTTTAAATGTGGTCTCCAAGAATTAGGAGAATATAAAAATGGAAGACTATAATCTTTTGTTACATGCAAATATGAGATGGAAACATATATAACTGAAGTCCTGTTCCAATCTGTAGAAGCCATTTGGGCTGGAAGAAACTTCTTGAAGCTAAACCCAAGACAGAACTGCTATCTGCCCATTGAGGTTTTTGGTCGATTTCACTAACGCCTCTCAAAGTGGTAGCTGGGGAAGCAGATTCATAACTTGGAACATGGCTGCAGATGTGCTAGTTGAAACCCTACCTGGAGCAAAAGACCCCATCAACAATCAGCTTTGCTTTTAGGACTATTTGATTGAACTACAGTAATGCACTCTAAAAGCTTCTGTTTTTAAAGACCACTCTGGAAATACAGTTGGTACATCATTTTTGTTTGCTAACGAGAACTAGACACTGCAAACATATTACATCTCTATTTTTGTTCCTGTGCTGATTGCCATTAGGATCTTGGGTGTGACTTAAAGGGCTGGCTATAATCTATAAAGTCTTATATGCCTAGGAAGCAAGGCACCTTCAGACCATCTTCTTAAACCAAGATCACTTTATCTGATATGCACTACATGGGGGAAATTGTTAGTAAAGCCATGTCATGAAATTGGGGGGGTGGGGGGTGCTGAGGTTAGGAAGAGGTGTTTCCTTTTTGGCTTATTTAATGGAAGAGTCCTCCAAAGAGGATAGGCCATGTCCCAAACCTGTTGAGTTTCCAGAAATGAGTCAAAACAGAGCTCTTCTGGAGGACTGTTTAACTGATTAAGAAATTACATAGGAACTATTACATTTCTCCAAAATTAAATTATTGTTAACATTTACTTTATGGTGCTATATTGCTTACCATCATATTACAAAATTTTGTCAGAAAATTATGGACACAAAAAAAGGACACAAAAATATGTCAAAGCATGCTGCACCCCAACACAGAGGTTATACTGAATCTTCAACACTGATATCATTTCATTTATCAAGTCCTTTTCTAAAGCCATTGAACATAGTGGTGATCACCTTTGCCTTGAAATAGTGAATTCCAAAGATTAATTGTGCTGGATGAAATATTTTTGCTTTTTCTGAAAGTGCTCAAAGCTAAAAAAAAAAAGAGGAATGTTGTTTCTTATGATAGTAAAGATACGAACAAATTCTGCTTTCTTCACTTTTTCTCTTTGTTATATTGATTTTGAATTTCCTGTATTGTACTGCAGCTCATCACAATGACCACATGTATTCTAAGATTAAGCTGAACTATTTCTGGCTAGTGCCTTAATTCTTTTTGAGGAAAAATGATGTCAGTGCCTTGCATCAAAATGGGACCTAAATTCTAAAAGTGACTAGCATTGATGATATTACCTAATCCAAGTAATGAAACATCTGCAAGAAAAACAAACAAACCCAGAGAGCACCAAGGATCTATCAAGTTCTAACAGTGCCTGCAGAAGGTTTCACATGTACAGGAAATAAGTTTGTAATATCTATTGCTCTGTTCTCAGTATTGGGCAACGAAGAGGAAAGTGTGGTTGCATTTTGTCGCTCTGCACGAGCAGGAAGTGCAACTGTTTATTATTTGTTCCACATGTGATCAGTTCTTTAAAACCACTTCTTTTTTTTTTGTTTATACTTCATCTTTTTCCCTTACAAATCTCCAGATGGAACCCGGTAAAACTAAACTATAAACCGGTTAAACGGATTAATGTTATTCAAAAGAGGAAGATCTCATTTCTTTTTCTCAAGTCAGAAATGCAATCCGGAGAGTTTTCTAAGAAATTTGAGAAACTGGGGAGGAGGGAGGCGAATGTTCATTTGAATACCCCCCTCCCCACTTCAATATGTAGAACAGAACAGAATAACAGAGTTGGAAGGGATCTTGTAGGTCATCTAGTCCAACCCCCCCACCCCACCCGCCGCCCAAGCGGGAAACCCCTACACCATTTCTGACAGATGGCAGTCTAGTCTCTTCTTGAAAGCTTCCAGCGTTGAAGCTCCCACAACTTCTGAAGTTAAAATATCCTTTCTGTCGGTGCATTTCCCCCCTCCCCGCTCCTTTTCGTTTTCAATATGCTGTATTGAAGGAAGAAGGAAACCTGAAATATTATCTTAAATCTTGGAATTATTCTTTAATCGATCAGTTAAAATGAATACTGGAGTAGCGATTTCTCGGTCTCTCTCTCTCTTTCGCCGTTATTTTCATATGCACTTTTTATTACTTTTCTACTATAATTTCACCTAACATGCAATGTTCTCCATGATGTTTTTCAAGTGCTGTTTTTGAGTCAAGGACTGAGCCACCTCCTTCAATGAAATTTGAAGAATATCTGTGTCCAAACTGAAACATTAATCTTACATCCTGACCAGTGGTGAAATCCAAATTTTTTTACTACCGGTTCTGTAGGCGTGGCTTGGCGGGAGTGGCGTGGCTTGGTGAGCATGGCAGGGGAAGGATACTGCAAAATCTCCATTCCCACCCACTCCAGGGGAAGGATACTGCAAAATCTCCATTCCCTCCCCTCATGGGGAAGCAAAATCTCCATTTCCACCCCACTCTGGTGCCAGCCAGAGGTGGTATTTGCCAGTTCTCCGAACTACTCAAAATTTCTGCTACCGGTTCTCCGAACTGCTCAAAATTTCCACTACCGGTTCTACAGAACTTGTCAGAACCTGTTGAATTTCACCCCTGATCCTGACAGTCTCTTCTCACAATCCCTCTTCTCGGTCTCTTTTAAGCACCAAAACACGTTTTTCTGGGAGGCATGACACAGGCAAGTCCCTCTCCTCCCTCCCTCCCCCACATCCAACGACTCTATCGTCGTTAAAAGCGGGGCAACCCCCCCCCCCCAAAAAGGGCTCTTGAGTATCGGATGCCTTCCAGGCTCCGTCCGCTCCGCGAGAGCGCGCGATAAACCCACTCCGACCCACGACACCAATAAGCTCTCAGGGACGTCCAGCCCACGTCGCTCAGGGACTTTTGAAACGCCCGGCCGGTCGGGAAGCCCCGCCTTCGCGGCGATGTGGCTCCCGTCCTCTCTCAGTCCGTGCCCGATGCTCTCCTTCCGTCTGTTTCTGTATCAACTCGAGAGGGAACCGCTCCTTTTTTTTTTTTCCTTCCCCACCTTCCCTGCCCCAGAAGGGCAAGGGGCACCTCGGCTGCGCGGGAGCTCCCCGAACAGCCCAGCAGCTCCTCTCAGCCGAGAGCGGAGTCCCCGCGGCGGAAGAAGCGGCGCCCCGGCTCTACTCCCAGCCCCCAAAGGAGAACCGGCGGGAAGAAGAGGGGCTTTTCCGTCGTTTCCCCCACCCCACCCCGTCTGGCGAGGAAGGGCCGCGTCTTTGTTGCGCTTCTGCCTCGCCGGAACGACCGCCGGTAGGTCTGGACGTGGAGTGGGGGGTAGCCTGGAATATGAATCGGCAATAAAAACAGGGTATCGCTAAGCATATGCAGAGTGCTTGGCTCTTCTCTCCCCCCCTCCCCACTCCTTCGCCTTCCCACACCCAAAAAAAAGGGCAGGGGCAGACCCTTTTCCTTCCAGGGCAAGGGAGGTTGGCCACGAGGAGGGGAACCTAAAGGACTTAGAAGGGTTCTAAGAATTGAATTAAAGATGAAGGTCTTTGTGGGTATGGAGGACTCCCCCTGCCTCTTCTTATTAGATTTGTGGGTGGGGATGGATCGCTGCTGGTTGATAAAAGCACAGACTTGGGACTTGTGCTCGCACCATGGCGTTTTCTGTTATAGCAATATTTTTGATTCAGCGGAAGCCGAAAAACGACTTGATGTTCTGTTTTATTAGCAGGTTACGAGCCCTCCTGTCTAGTAAGGATGGGAAGAGTTGGCCAACACTGGTTTTAAAGAGAAGTTAGATCTGCAGTCTGACTCCTCATGTATTTCCTCCTTTGTCAGTACTCCTTTGTCATTACTACAGTAATTTATTGTAGAATCGTTGACTCTCTGGACAGCTATAAACACCCTTCTCTTCAAGCTTTTTATTATCTAGAATAATAAAACCTGGCTTCAACCTTGGCAGATCTTCACTTTGCCAATTTACGCTTGCCTTCGACCATTAGCCAATTCTTGTAAGCATTTGGATCTGGCACAAAAATTCTGGTAGAGACTTTGACACTGCTGCTGAATCTCTATGCCTGGATAAATGTGACTTTCTGTCCTCAATGTACAGAGATAATCAAGGCACTAAATCCTGTTGACAGCTTTCAACAGAGAGCCTTTTTTTAAAAAAATTCATTTCATTTTTACATTTTATTTTATTTTAAAGATTTGGCTGTCTGTCTTATAACACAAACAATTGGCTCACAATTTTCAGTAAAGCTAGACAATAAGAGAGGAAAGATGTATTTCCAGATTTATTCATTTGTTGGTCCTGCCTTCTTTGCACTACGGGTAGTTCTCGACTTACAACAGTTCATTTAGTGACCATTTGAAGTTACCACAACACTGAAAAAAGTAACTTACGACCATTTTCCACACTTATGACCTTTGCAGCATCTCAATGGTCATATGATTTACATTCGGATGCTTGACAACTGACTTACTTTTATGATCGTTGCAGTGTCATGTGATCTCCTTTTGCAAGTTTCTGCAAAAGTCACTGGGGAAACCAGTCACTTAACATATGTGTGACTAATTTAAGAACTGCAGTGATTCACTTAACAAATGTGGTGAGAAAAGTCATAAAATGGGGCAAAACTCACTTAACAAATTTCTCACCTAGCGACATAAATTTTGGGCTCAATTGTAGTCGTAAGTTGAGGACAACCTGTATATCATTTGTTTCTGAATTTTATGTCAGCAGGGGTTAGGCTAACCTATGTAAATTATGGTCTGTTTAACCATGATTTAGTGAATACACTAAGTTCACTGATTGACATAATATACTAAGGCAAAAGCCAGTATTTGCAAATCCCTGACTGGTTTTATTTGATATGCCAAACTGAGAAAATACACTTTGCCTTGTAATGAACCCAATCAGTGAGCAGCAACACCTTCTGCACCCTTTCGCAGCAAAAGCTTAAGAAAGTTGGCACATACACTTCCTTCCTCTTGGGCTCTGGAAACTTAGATACTGAACTGAGATGAAGCTTATCTTTCATCTGCTGCTCTTTAGCTCTTGTAAATAACCCCAGAAGGAAAGAGACTTGGTCCTTAGGACATAATCCCTGTTGTCACCTTCCTGAAGCTAGTTGGATTTAAAGTTATCACCCCCCATCTAGTATGGGCATTTCTGCTTCCTTATAAACTGGTGTGTGTGTGTCTGTGTGTGTGTGTGAGAGAGAGAGACTCCAGCTCCCACTTAACCATCTTGGCAAGTGCACACTTTTTAATACTGCAACTAAAGGGTGGTGTCAAAAGGCAAGGCTGCAAGGCTTACAGCAGGTCTTGCTTCAGAGTCTGAACCTACTAATTGGTGTTAGATTTTCCCGGAAGTGTTATGGAAAAACAATTAAGTTCAATTAAAGGACTCTATTGAGTCCTTGATACGGCCAGTTGCAATGCAAAGGGTAAAACTCAGATCCCTTGAACTCACTTGAAATCACACTTGGCCAAATGGATAGCATTAGGACCAAGTGAATGATCGTATGAATTCTTTCTTTTGTGTATTGCCCTTTGGGATCTTCTACAGAAAAATGATGGTTATGGGAAATACTGCCTTCTATCTTATAAGCTTTGATAAGACAACAGATTTCTAAAACTGCATTGGGTTGTATTGAGATTATAACTTCTGTGCTAAATTGAGATTTTGTATACTTGGATATCAATGTATTGGGAAGGTATTAAGTTGAGCCAACTGTTGTAAAAGTTGCATTCTAGATTAACTTGATTTTTTTTTTTTGTATCCTAGGGTTTCAACAGTCTGATTAATGTATCTGTGCTGTAGTTTAAGTTTATTTCTAAACTTAACTTGCCTCCAAGTAAACTAGAAGTGTTGGCTGTGCCTTGATCTCTCTCCTTTCTTGTTTGTACTCTGAAAGAGTGTAGGAAGGAAAAACTGGTGATCTTGTATCTGTGCCGTCATCACTGGATAAATGAAGAGGAAACTCAGTGAAGGCTCAGTATCAATGATCTAATGATGACAAGGAATAATTACTTGAAGAAAATATGAGGAAAAAGATCAGAAACTTGAATTTCTGCCCTGAAGTTCTCCTGGATAGAATCTGGGACAAATGGAAGCATTTTTGTTTCCTTCAATGGTTATCCATAATTTATTTATGTCCTCGACTTGTGACCACAGTTGACCCCAAAATTTCTGTTGCTAAGACCGTTGTTCTTTTCAGTGAGTTTTGCCCCATTTTACAACCTTTATTAACACAGTTGTTAACTGAATTTGACTTTCTCATTGACTTGGCTTGTCAGAAGGTCACAAAAGGCGACCATGTCCTTTTTTTCAGTGCCGTTGTAACTTCAAATGGTCACTAAATGAATAGTTGTAAGTCGAGGACTACCTGTAAAAAGGTTTACAGATAAAGGGTTCTGAGGTTGGTTCGTTCGACGTCAAGAAGTCACTCTTAACTCCTGATAACTACATAGAGTTGTACTGGCAATCAGTGAAGAGACTGCAATATTGGTACAGGGTGTTCCTATGTCTATCAGCAGATGGGCTGATCCCTGCTGTATGATCTTCAAAGGCTTTTTCAGTGCTAGTGCTGTCTGGTAAAGAAACACCACTGGACTGGAAATTCCAGTGAACAAACAGTAATTCCCCCTTAAAGGTAAAGGTTCCCCTTGCACATATGTGCTAGTCGAGCACATACGAGCTGAGGTGGCGCAGTGGTTAGGGTGCAGTACTGCAGCTACTTCAGCTGACTGCTAGTTCAGCAGATCATCAGATCAGATCTCACCGGCTCAAGGTTGACTCAGCCTTCCATCCCTCCAAGGTGGGTAAAATGAGGACCCAGATTGTTGGGGGCAATATGCTATTTAGTATACTGTCTTTGGTGTAAGCCGCCCAGAGTCCTTGGAGAGTGGGCGGCATAGAAATATGAATAATAAAATAAATAAATAAATAAAAATAGTCGTTCCCAACTCTAGGAGGCGGTGCTAATCTCTGTTTCAAAACCAAAGAGCCAGCACTGTCAGAAGACATCTCCGTGGTCATGTGGCCGGCATGACTAAACACCAAAGGCGCACGGAATGCTGTTACCTTCCCACCAAAGGTGGTCCCTATTTTTTCTACTTGCATTTTTTATGTGCTTTTGAACTGCTAGGTAAGCAGAAGCTGGGCCAAGTAACAGGAGCTCACCCCGTTACGCGGCACTAGGGATTCAAACTGCTGAACTGCCGACCTTTCGATCGACAAGCTCAGCGTCTTAGCCACTGAGCCACTGCGTCCCTTAATTCCCCCTTAGTAAGATTCAATTTAAGCCTTTTCTCATCCATCTAGATTCTTACAGCCTCCAGGCACTCAAGCAGGACTTCAGTGACATCACTAGTGTCATCTGGGGGAGTGATATAAAGCTGGGTATCATCAGCATAGAGAAAATCTATATATGTGATCACTAGGAGTAGAAAATGACTTGATGACACATAATCAATCAGTAGCATGTTGATTATACCAAATCTCCAGAGACCTCATCCAGTGCCTTTCTGTAAATATTAGCTTGGATAGAGAAAACCAACCCTTGGGCACCATACAAGGAAATAGCTATTGGGCCTGTCTTCAAACACCCCCCCCCCCAAATAGGAACCAACCACAAGGAATGGAGTGGAACCTCTGCAACATGGTGCCTCCTATTCCCTCCTCCTATAGGGAGTCCAGAATGATGCTGTGATTAATAATATCAAATGCAGAGATCAGAAAAAGAGTAGAGACCCCACTTCCCAATAAAAGTAATGTACTAGTGCAACCAATGCCATTTCTTCTACATCCAGTCCTGAATCTTGATTCTAGACAATCATGGTTACCCTTTTCTTCTAAGGTACTCCATAGCTGCTTCCCCATCACTGCCTCACCTTTCCCCAAAACGGAAATTTGGAGACCAGATGATAATTGTCTAGTATCTCCAAATCCAAAGAGGGCTTAAGAAAGGGGATTCACCAGAGCCTCTTTCAAGACCACTAGTAGCATGTCCTTCCACAATGAAGTGTCAATATGTTTACCAGGTCCAGAGAATTGCCTCCCCCTTAGAAGCAAGAGGGGCAGGGATTCATCTGCAGGTGGCAGAGAATACCTGAGAGAGTACCCTAGCCAGTTAACTGATGATCAGAGGGCAAAAGGAATCCCAGGTAACCAAGCAAGATGTTATCATCATCTTGGATCCTGTCTATGTGGAGTCAAGATTTAAACCAATCTGGATGACTCTCAGCAAAGTCTTGCAATTGATTACATCATTTGGGCTAGAGCCCTTGACGTTGGTTCTTTCCAAACAGGAAATCGACCTCCTGAAGCAAGGCCGTAACATGTTGAGGCAATAAGAGAGAAGAAATAGTGTTGTTTCGCCTCTCTTATCACACACAGGGGCATGTACTTATGCTCAGTCAAATTCACTCCTTGACTTTCTGCATCAGTGCTCTTGATGTCACCTCTATCACTCCTGCAGGCTCTTTGTAATCCAGGTCGCAGAGCTGGACCCAGGCATTTTCTGCCAGAAGAAGTGGGAAAAAATAACTTGATGTCAAGATTACCGGTAATTAGCTTCTATGATGGGTTACTGGAAAAAGTTGATCTCACTCAACTAATAGTTTTTTTAAAAAATGATGATAACTTGCTATTTCATCACTTTTCCAATATGGGAAGGCCATTCCTGTATTGCATATATCCAGTAATTTTGTAATGCCGGAACATCCTCTTTCCTTATTTTCTCTCCTCCACTCCTTAGATAACTAGATTATTTCCATAAAACACCCTTTCATCGATGGGATTTGTAACCTGCCTCTCCCAACGGGACAGGTAAATATAACCTGGTAGATGCAGTTCCTCAAATAACCACTTTTATCGGGTTTATAATAATCAAGAAAGTAAATTTTGGAGGCTCTAGATAACTACTGCAATTTAACTGTTGCTTTTTTTCTTTCTTTCGGAAAACTCAACATTTGGAATTGGGTAGAAGTGAAAAATATTCCCTTCATCCAATCATGTCTGGTTTCCATATGAATGTTCAATCTGATCTTTAGAATCCAAGATTCATATCTGAAGGAATTTAAATACTTTGCAGTACAGTTCAAGAACAAGTTTATAACCCATGGATGAGACTCTTAGAAACTTGGACAACCTGGTAAACAAGTTTGGATGCTACATTTCTAAGTGAGAATAGGGAGGAGTATTGGATTTGTTTTGCAATGTGGAACTGATCTCCCATCAAGAACTAGATAAGGATTTTAATGCAAAAATGATAGTTTGAGTTATCACTTTACCTCAACCACCAGCTTCTTATATATTCTTAGCAAACATCTTTTGCTTCAGATTTTTCTGGCAATTTTCCAGATGTAAAACAGAGTTGCCTACACCTTTGTGAGATGGGGCAGTGGCAGCTAATATTTGAAACACAGCACAGCCATCTTGCCACGGCCAAGTTGCCACAGGACAATTTGCCGCAGTTAATTTGCTGTGGGACAACTTGCCTCAGGACAATTCCACGTGGGATAACTCAACACATTAAATGTTATCTACCGCTCTTTCTTTGACATTATTTTTTTTTGTCCATTTCCACAAAAATAGAAATAATGTTGAAGAAACATTTATCGTGTTAAATTGTCCCGCATAGAATTGTCCCATGGCAAATTGGCTGTGGTGAGTTGTCCTGTGGCGAGGTGGCTGCAACGAGATGGCTGTGACTAGTTGGTCATGGCGAGTTGTCCCATTCCAACTTAAAAGATCTCAATAACAATTCTGAATTTCAAGAAAAATTGAAATTCAGTGGTCACATTCTTTACAAAATGTGGAAGGTGCATTTAATGGACAGAAAGTTAAGGCAATGAAAGAAGAGCTGAGTGGATACAACAATAGTTTAAATAATACAGTTCTTGTTTATGAATGGTTCATCCAGTTCAATTAATGGTTTTCAACTTGCTCTGGAAGGATTGCTTGATAATCTTTATATTCTGGGTTGTTATGTATAGTAGCCACCATAGCCCAATTTGACTGATCTGCCATTTAATGCCATTCTTCTACTTTCCAAATGAGACATAAAGTTTGTAAAATATCATTTTCAGTTGGGCTACATTGTTGTTGTTTTTTTCCATTTTAAAAGGTTTAATTAAGCCTCTTGCCAAAGTGATAAAGTAACTTTATTTTAATTAGATTTGCAATATTTATGTTTTATATCTTTTGATTTCTTTTTAGATATTTAGCATTTTGTATACCAGCCAAGGACTTTGGTGGCAAGTCATCTTTAGATTAAGTGGATTACATAATTAATTCAGGGTGCTGTTTCTTTAAAAGCCTGTATTGTTTGGGAAAATCTGCACGTATATGTCTCTGGATCTGGTGATCTGAGTTGTACTCAGTGAGAAATTGCAAGCACTGTCTCTGCTATCTGGGGTTGGCAGATCTTCCAGAATCACTTGTGAAAAAAAATACAGACAAAAAATAAGAATGCATATGGTGAGAATATGATGACAGTTTCTCAATTGGAATGATCAAATCATAGAGATGTTGTTTTCACAGATGTTAAGTACCTATAAGTCCAAAACAAAGACAGGTAAAGGAGCCAATAAGTGGTCTAGGGTAATAGAGAATTTAATTAATAATGATTAGAGAAAGACGACATCATGGTAGCATGGCATTCTCTCTTCAATGCAGTATTGAGCAGGAGGTTATTCTCAAGTCAGGTTGCTTCCCACAGCTACTCCTAGAGTCCCTACTTCCAACTGGACCTTTGATTAATGTATCAGTTGAATAGATAGAGTACAATAAATGTAAACGATAGCTATATAAAGCCCTCTAGTCCTATGGAGCTTTAATATCTATTAAACAAATATATAGCTAGTCAGAAACATCCCTTCCTTGACTCAGGAGGATGACTGATTGTTTTGGATATTACATAAATAATTTCATGGTGGAATTATTTCATGGTGGTTAATCATAAATGTCTCATCTGATTTTTAAATTTTTCCATTTGGAAACAGATTTCTTTCCCAGGGAGAAAAATTCTCATCACTGCCAAAGGATTTTGCTTCAAGCTCAGGTCACATGCTATGTTGACCACGTCATACTATATCTCAGTAGAATCCTTATACTAACAACTCTCTCCTGCTGAAAAGCTTTGTAAACAGAGTATATGTAGTAAAAGTCAACCTAGCTGCAAACAGCAACAGAGGATACTTTTAAAAAAAACTTCAAGAAGTGCAAGAACACTGGATCCTCACATCTTTTTGACTCCTAGTTTGGATCCAGCAGTTAATCAGTTTTGTGGTCTTGGTTCCTTTTGTTACATGTTTGTATAATTTACACATCAGATGCACTCAAATAGTTTTCTGCCTCACATGACTCCTGCGTGGAAGACGGAAGAGATCTTAACTGTACCTGTGATTACAGGATATTGTCTGGAGTAGTAGGTAGGGAGAAAAAAATTACTCATTCTAGTTGATAACAGTGTAGACTGGCTTATCCTAGACAGAAATTTTGAATATCAATTTTAAATAAAATAAACCACTGTTATTTTATATCAAAATTATAAAGAATCCTATCACTTTAAGAATCACTATAAAAACTTTTGTAATGCGCCATAGATTTTTGTGAGCAGTTTCATAAAATCACCGATGCGTTAAACTGAGTTGAGGCTGCATAAACACATATGTGGAGGAATGAAATTGTAAACAAGTCAAGGCAATGAAATGAAATGAAATGCAAAAAATACTGTGTTAATTTTCTGGGCCAACCACAGCCGTTCAGAAGCAGCTGATAGGTGACAGCAGAAACTTTCCATGAACCAATGAGCTAATTTATGCATGCAATGTGATTTTTTTTAAAAAAGAAAAACCTTTATCTCTGCTCAAGTGACAGCAGTTAAAGACTGAATTTCTTGAAGAAAAGTGGTTAAGCATTTTCCCATCAAAACCTGCCTTTCAGTACAGATGACTTTAGTTGAGAAAGACCATCCTAAGGTCTATGATGTTCTAAAAAGTTAAAGTGTTCCTTTAATAGTGTATTTTTCTTGCAGAATTATAACACTTTGCTATCAAGTGATGGTTTGTATCAGGTTGGAAAACAAAGCAGAAAGTATGAATTTCCGACATAGTGTATGGCAGTACTGAGTCTGTGAAAATGCTCCTGGAATAGAAGTGGGATGAATGGCACTTGGTTTTGTCAGATCTAGCAGCTAGCTCCTATATCTGTTTATTTTAAAGCAGTCTTTAGTATTATACAATACTAAAATTTGCCCAAAAACTTAAGTTTTGCCAAAAGAAAATATCTAAGACAGACTTAGATGTCAGAACCTTTTAAGTGGGGTGGGGAGGAGAAATGTTTTGTGGCTATTCACTTCAGAGTTGTGTAGGAAGAAAGAGAATGAAGAAGTGGGACGGAAGTCATGAATGTGGTCATTGGTAATTCCAATTCAGAATCAGAACTGTATGAGTAGTTTTGACTGTAAGCAGCAAGTCTGACAAATTATGCAAATTATTGCAGTCATTAACCAAGACTGAAAAAGGAAGAAGCATGACTGAAATGTACACCCTTTGTACATGATTCCTAGGTAATGTGTGGGAAGGAACATCTCACACTATTCCTGTTTGGAGAAAGCCTTCTTCTAAGTTATTTGCCCTGCTGTAAAAAAGATGATTCCTAATTTGATCAGAGAAATATTGTAAGCTGGGAGGGGGGTTTGGTTTAATTTCTATCTTACCTGTATTTTTCTCCCATGTGAAACAAACTTCAGCTGTGAAATAGACAACTCGGATTTGTGAAACAATAAAAGGATAAAAAGTTAACTTTTTACCTCTGTACATTTTAACTAAATTCAGCCTTCCCTTCTTCATGGTTCTAATTAGGAAAAATAAAGCACAGAAACATTAGTTATTGAGGATGTGGTATGGTTCTGTGTCTTTGCTTAGATGATGATAATTCATCATCTTGCACCATGTTTAACTCCCTCCATATTATAATAATTCCGATGGCTTGTTTGAGCTTGACATTGATGTCGATAACCTGGTAGTTAAGATACTAAGCCTATACCAGAAGTTCTATGGTTAGAATTTGCTTCACTAGATAGCATTAAACAGATAGTTTGAATCTGAACACTTTTAGACTAGAAAAACTTTGCTTTGAGCTCCAAAGCCTCCTGAACTAAGGGTGGAACATTTTGGGAAGTATTTCAAACTCAAAACATTTTCAAAATAGCTTGTTCTGCACTTAAACATCTGTTTCACACACAGAAAGAGGACATTTGGAACTTGAAATAATTCAAAGATGAAATGTTTCACACATCTCTTAGATTGCCATATCTTTTAGATTCAGTTGATAATGTAATAAAAATTGTTCTAAATTGCATTAACATATTAATGTGTGGAGCCAAAAAAACAAAACAAAACAAAACAATCCACCCTAACGAGGAATGATTCTCAGCAGAAAAGAGTGAAGGGCCTTCATTTGAATCAATTTTGACAGTCATGGTTGGTTTTTCTCTCATTATGAAAATAATTGGCATCTGCTATAGAACAGCTGTGAATAATATGTGTTTTTCTGGGTTTGGTTTATTGTGTCTCTTCTTTTGGCTACTGAACAACTCTGAAGAGTTAAACATGTATAATGGCAGAATACTCCAGTATCCTCAACACCTTATGCTAAGGTTGAGTACATCTAGAGCTCAAATAGAGGCATTGCCTGAAAAAGACCTGCTTCTAAAAGAAAAGGAGTGGTGGGACTCCATATTCCTCTTCCTAAGTGTCAGCCACAAATGGAGGCACAGGGTTGTACTTTGCCTTCAGTTTTTCCATCACTTCTGGGCATAGGAACATTGATATGCATCTGTAATCTTCTGCTTTCTTTTTCAGGCTTCATTCTTGCCCCTGAAGTCCCAGGAGAATGAATCAGCAAGATGGAGAGCAACCAAATCAGTCTCATTCTCTCTTTGACGCCTTTCTGCATGCCAAGCAGTGCAAAGAGGTCTTGAGCAGATTTGAAGAGCTGTGCAGTTATCTGAATCTGGAACACACTGGCCAGATCCATTTCTATCACAAGCTCAAGTCGTCTCTCAATTATTGGAGTGCTAAAGCTTTGTGGACCAAATTGGACAAGAAGGCTGGACACAGAGACTATGACCAGGGAAGAGCATGTTCAAACACCAAGGTAAGAAGCCACATCATAGTTGCAAAATGACAATCTAAGAAGATTCTTTTTGATAGGTTTCCATATGAGATGCTAAGACACTAGGATCTAGACATTGTAATAACTGGCTTCATGACGTGTCTGATTACTAGTACTAACTTTCCTTTGGCTAAATTATGAAGATACTTTATAATTTAGTAGTATAACATACTTAGTTCTTCTACATGCAAAGGTATATGTCTATATGTGTCATAATTATAAGTCTAGACATTATAATAGCTAGTTTCATACTTAATGCCTGATTAGTGTTACTACTTTTCTTGCTGTTTGGTATGAAGAGATTAGTTTAGATCTGCCTTTAAGTGTTATAAGTTTCTGATTCCTTATTTACAGATGGTTTTCTTCATTCCTATACTCTTATCAAGACCCCACCTCCATAATGATTGCACTTTTTAAGTCTATATTTTCAAAGAAAAAAAGTATTTCCTTTAAAACTATGCACAATTCTGTAAAATGAAAAAAAATGAACTCCCTCAAAAGTGTGTTTCTACATTTAAAAATAATCAAAATAAAATTGCACTAATATAGCTGCTGATTCTTTTTTACAGTACATGAATAAGCATTATTTTTAGCAACAAAATTATAGTTTCTCAGGAGACCAAAAAAAACCACGAGACATAACAAAAATAAAAAGAAATGGGCATCTCAAAAAAAACTGCAAGCATTTTACATTTTTAAAAGAAACAAATATCCCAGGAAAATTGCAAATATTTTAATCTTTAAAACTATGAACATTAATATAAAATTAGAACAAAGGATTAATTAACTGCTCCATCCACTTTGTGACATAAAAGAATACTAGCCACGAAGCAAGTGGAGTCAATCTGAGGTCAAGCTATCCTGGCCTTTACATTTTTTAAAAACATAATGTTCATTTGTATTTCAGAAATATTGTCTTTTTGTTTTGTTGCTGGGAAGATACTTTGGAACTTTCCAAGTATTTGATAGTGTAGAAAGTTGAAATTGTATTTCAACAAAGTAAGTGGGAAATACTGTTTTAATTCTGGCTATCAACATTACTGATAAGAACTTGCAAGTTTATTCCCATCAATTGCACCATGGATTCTTTGAACACGGGTCAGCAGGCTTGTGTCTCTAATAGTCAAGATAAGCCTTAAATATACACTGGTCAAAAATATTAAGGGAACCCAAGCAGAAGACATCCGAGATCTGAATGAATGAAATAGCCTTTTCAATACTTTGTTCGTTACATACAGTAGTTTTGTGTTCCCTTTAGTTGTTTGAGCAGTGTATAAACTACGGTATGTAAAGAACAAAGTATTGAATAAGGCTATTTCATTCATTCAGATCTCGGATGTCTTCTGCTTGTGTTCCCTTTATTTTTTTGAGCAGTATATACTCTGGCTTTGGGAGCAGTTTGTAGCAGTCTCATCTGGATCTGCAATGACTTGTCAAGAGACATTTGGCAAGAGACACTTGGATATTTGATTGCCTGGAGGCTAGAAATATCATTTAATTTTTTAAAAAATGGTGGTCCAATTTTTCAAGCAACCAAGCATTTTTCAATGCTTGCACATTAAAAATATTACCTTTCAATTACTTCTAATGTTGCTATATTCCAACTTGCACTAAGATTAAAGTAGGACTTTTCTCTTCTTTGAGTAGAAGAGGATACCTGACTGAATGAGAGAAACCAATGCTTCCTTTAACCGTCAGCAGAATTCCTACAAGTAGTGAGCAATTATTATAAAGTGTAATTTATTAACAGGGAAGTTCCACTTTAACACGTTAGCTAACATTACTTTGTCCATAGAAAAGGAAAGGAAAAATGTGGAACCGAGGGAGGACTGTGTAATGTCTCTTTCTATCCCACAGGCCATATTGTGGCTCCTATTTTGATGTAATAACACTCAGTCTTGTGTAAAGTTCCCGTCTAGCTTTAGTGCCGTCGAGTATGCCTTGTCTTGCCAAATTCTTTATGTCTGGCGGTTCATTGTGACAATGTTTTTCAGTGCCTAATCATCGGGGCAGGACCCTGTGGTCTCCGCTCGGCGATTGAATTGGCTTTCCTTGGAGCACACGTTGTGGTGGTAGAGAAGAGAGAGATCTTTTCCCGAAACAATGTGCTACACCTTTGGCCTTTCACTATCCAGGACCTGCGGACACTTGGAGCCAAGAAATTCTATGGCCGTTTCTGCACTGGCTCCTTGGATCACATCAGTAAGTATGTTAGGGAGAATTGTCAAGGACAGAGGAGTGCCTGTAATATCACAGGATCGCTGTTAAGCAAGAGCCAGCAATATCAGCACAAAGGATTTGCAGAGGTCTTGGGGACAGGATAGGTTTCAATAGGGGCAGGAAAAGGTACTTGAAAGTTTGTTTAGCTATGTTATGCTGATATTACCAGTCTAACAACTGAACATGCAAATGAGCTGAAAGTTTTAATAAAGAAAGTTGAGCACAAAGTGGAAAAAATGGAATTAAGAATAAATATAAAAAAGATAAAACTAGTGCTAGCAGGTACAGCTACCCACCTTAGAATACCCAATACAGATGTTGAAGTGGTGGCTATTTCTGCATGTTAGTATCAGCTCTCAACAGAAAATAAAACTGCAGTCAAGAAATACATTGTAGACTTAATGGTCCATAGCAATGAAGGCCTTGGAAAACATATTTTGATGCCATGGCATATCTATATCTTCAAAGATCAGAATCTTGCAGGTAATAGTTTTCCCTGTGTCACACAATGAAAGCAAAAGTTGAATTTTGAAGAAGCAGGAAAAACTATTGAAACGTTCAAACTTTGGGATTGGTGAAGGCTCCTGAGAATACTCTAAGAAACAAACAAATGGATAAACAAACTATAATCAAATCCCGAGTGCTCATTTGTGGCCAAATGACCAGACTCAAATCATATTTTGAACACATTTTGTGAAAATCTAGCTTTTTGGAGATGTCTGTAATGTGGGAAGAGATGGAAGGAAAGAGAAGGGGGTGAGCAACAGCAAAGTTGATGGACTCAGTTACATCAGCAATAATGCACTATTGCAGAATGTGAAGGGCCAGGTTAGGACAGGTCATCCTAAAAAAAAGTCTGTCTATGTGGTTGCTAAGTGTTGACACTAACTTGATGGCATGTAATCAATCAACAGATAGATGCTGGTCTTGCATAGAGTCGAAAGCACTTTTTCTGAATTACTTTTGAACAATTTTGAAGAATAATTTTGCCTTTTTATTTTCCTGAAATAAAAAAGGAGGTGGCTAAAGCCTTCTGCTCCATTTGTAGCAATGAGAACTTACACATCAATATATATAGGTCATCTTCTTTTGTTTTGTATGCTCCTATTGTATCTGTAGGTATCCGTCAGCTGCAATTGATCCTCCTGAAAGTAGCCTTGTTGTTAGGTGTTCATGTTCACATCGGTGTACAATTTAAGGGGCTCATTCTACCAGTAGTGAACTGTCGTGGACAGGGTAAGAATCTCAATAATACACAGTTCTTCCGAGTATTTGAAGGCAGTGTATCTTACCTAACCTTGTTCTCCATCACTTATACAGCAAATGGATCAGCCTATCCTTCAGACATTTCAACGACTTGCTCCTTGTTATGTTTCTGAAGAACTACTGAAGCATAACTTTTCAGGAGAGCATTTGGGAAAGTATTATCCTACCTATGAATTATGGTGAAGAAGAGAAAAACTGCTGAGATTTATTAAACTATTATTTGTGCTGAGAATTGGCTTTTCTTCATAAATAATAGATTTTCCTGCTGTCTTGTTAAAACTGAATTGCTTTTCTGCTGTATTAAGATAAAATGCAGAGAAGCAATGCAATTGGAACACTTGGGGCTTAAAAGTCTTCAGTTGCACTTGGGCCCAGATATAATTCTAACCAGTGGTGAGTTGCCCCCGGTTCGCACCGGTTCTATAGAACCGGTAGTAAAACCGGCGGGAGGCTCCGCCCACCGACCCCGCCGTCACCAAAACGCTTCTGCGCATGCGCAGAAGAGTGCGAGCAAAGTGAGCGCGAACGCACGGCCCCACTGCGAACTGGTAGTAAAGGTAAGTAGAACCCACCCCTGATTCTATCATTTATCAGATGCTGATAGTACTGTGAAAGGACAAAATGAACTCAGGTTTACAAATGTATACTTGGGATGGTCCCTTGTCGTGGAAATCTTCCATTATTATATTCTGTTTGGTTTAAAGATGTTCAGACTTTGCATATAAATAAAACCAGAAAGAAATCAGCACTGGTTGCTTTTCCCCAATAATTTCTGATCTTTTTGATTACTCATGGCTCTAAAGCGTTAGCCTGTAAAACAGTTCTAGTTTCATGATTTTCCCCTCCTGATATTTTAAACTATAGCTAAAGGTCCCTCTGCGAGCAAAATTGCATCTTTCTAAGCAAATGTGTAGCAATAGCAATAGCACTTAGACTTATATATCGCTTCACAGTGCTTTACAGCTCTCTCTAAGCAGTTTACAGAGTCAGTATATTGCCCCCAACAATCTGGGTCCTCATTTTACCCACTTTGGAAGGGTGGAAGGCTGAGTCAACCTTGAGCCTGATGAGGTTCGAACTGGCAAATTGCAGTCAGCTGGCAGTCAGCAGAAGTAGCCTGCAGTACTGCATTCTATCCACTGTGCCACCACAACTCTGTAAATTAATTTTAATTTGGGACATGAATTCTTAGCAAGGGCCAAGACAGGTTGGACTGTTACTTACTTTTCAGCCAGCCACAGGTCTTTGAGCCAGTAAAATGTGCTTCTGATTTTTTCTATATACACACATGTCTGTGAAAAGGAGTTAATTTGCTGCCATCATGGCCAGAGTCTTGATTTCACCTTTATATTGCAGTCAGTGGATGGAGAGCTGACCTGCAGCCTGGCTCGTCTCCCTTGAGCCAGTATGAGTTTGATGTTCTCATCTCTGCTGGTGGTGGAAGGTTTGTGCCAGAAGGTAAGGTAAGCAGTCATATATGGCCTATCGCTCTTTGCATCCTCTTTTCATAAGTGTTGTGTGAACATTCACAAGTTGATAGATGGACAGAATTGGGGGAACATTATTGAAACAGCTCCAGATTTAGAGACTTCTTAGAGATATTATAATTTCATTATTTGGAAAAACTAATGCTACAGCTGAATCAGAACTCTAGCTTGTAAAAAATAGGTTCAAAGCTGAATGCTTATTGGTACCAAAAACTGAAGGTGAATGATGTAATTTAACTGATATTAGACAGGAGAATTCGGGATATAAAAAAGCCATAGATACCCGTGATTGTGGAGATTTCCCCAAATCTCATTTTTGTCATTGTAAATATTGTTCGGAGCAACATTTTTCCAGCCTTTCAGATGACAAAAGAAACTCCAATATTTGTATTAAACTTTGCATTGGAATATAAAAGTTTATGAAATGGTGACCGTAAATTGAAATTGCCTATTTAAGAGTATCAGTTTTTTTAAATTAAATATAAGTCATGAGGAGTATTATAAACAAACAGTGCCTAAGGAGTAAAACATTAGGCAGCGCATGATTTTAGAGAGAAACTTCAGTTTCTTTTTTTTTAGCATCTCTTCTCAATTTTGCTCAGTTACCCCAGCAGATTCAGTGAAATTTTAAGTAGGAAGATAAAAGAGGTTGTCCAGCTTTGCTTGGTTGTATTTTTTCCTTTCTAGTATCTGTGCTGCACTCGCTCTCGATAGTAGATATCATTTCAAAAGATTCCAAAATACTTATTTATTTATTTATTTATTTATTTATTTATTTATTTATTTGTTTATTTATTTATTTATTTATTTATTGGTTCGATTTATATACCGCCCTTCTCCGGAGACTCAGGGAGGCTTACAATGCGTTCTGTTTCCATCCATAGAAACATAGAAAACTGATAGCAGAAAAAGACCTGGGGGGGTCTATCAATTCTGCCCTTTGAATTGATTAATTAATTAATTTTTAATTCATTTACATTGAGCATTTCCAGTAATGGCCCAAATTTATAATAATTCCTTGCCTGGAATTGTTCATTTTCCACACTTATTTTTTTCAATAGTAAATTGTTCTCTTCTTCCAGATTCTTTTGTTGAATGCTAGCCATAAGAAGCAAACATGAGTCCTTCATACCAGGATGCTTCATCTTCTCTAAAGGCTTCCTCATAATTATATAATCCTCCTATGATGAATCCAGTTTTTAACATCAGTGTATTTTATTGTTATCTATCTTTTGATTCCACTTTGGGGGGGCATGAAGACAATTCATGCATACAATAAGAAAAGGAAGCAATAACAAGGCTTATAAATTGAGGTTGCAAACACCTGAATAACCACTATCTAACATCAAAGGGACGTGGTGGCTCAGTGGCTAAGATGCTGAACTTGTCAATCGAAAGGTCGGCTGTTCAGCGTTTCGAATCCCTACTGCCGCGTAACGGGGTGAGCTCCTGTTACTTGTCCCAGCTTCTGCCAACCTAGCAGTTCGAAAGCATATAAAATGCAAGTAGAAAAATAGGGACCAACTTTGATGGGAAGGTAATAGCATTCCGTGTGTCTTTGGCATTTAGTCATGCTGGCCACATGACCACGGAGACGTCTTTGGAGAGCGCTGGCTCTTCGGCTTTGAAACGGAGATGAGCATCGCCCCCTAGAGTTGGGAATGACTAGCACATATGTCCGAGGGGAACCTTTACCTTTACTAACATCAAAGCAAAGAAACTCTAACTCTTACTCATTGAACTATTTGTAGCCCAGATCTGCTAATCCTAAACAAAATTCTCAGTTACTAGTATTGTATTAAATACTTGCATTAGTATTACAGGTAGTCCTCAACCAGTCAAAACATGATGGTGCTAAAAAAAAAAAAGTGACCTACAATCAGTCTTCACAATTATGACTGTTGCAGCATCCCATGGTCCCATGTTAGTAATTCAAGCCGTTGGCAACCAACAGCTTGAATTGGGTTTACGGCAGTTACAGTGTCCTGGGTTACCTGATCATCATTGGCAATTTTCCCAGGGGGCTTCCAATAAACGGTCAATGGGGAAGCTGGATTTGCTTAATGATTTACAGCACAAAATATCAAAAAATCAGGCAGGGCTCACTTAACAACCACATTGCTTAGCACAGGGTCTGATCCCAGTTGTGGTCGTAAGTCAAGGACTACCTGTTATAGTAAATACAGGAAATGTTTGCTAAAACTGTGTGTAGTTAATTAAATGGTGACCAGAGTAATATTTATAGGGACCGTTTTAAAACCAAAAGGAATTAAGAGAGATTATTCTGGAGGTGCAGGGTCACCAAAAACATTGTACTGTCAGCTGGGTGTCCTTTCGCTACCGAAAATACAGTAACAAAGAAACCTGGATTTATTATATTTTTGATGAATTTGGATACATATAGAGCATGGTTTGCTCTATACGGTTTATGTTGCTCTTTTTGATTCTTACCCTGACCATTTCCTGTATGGTTGACTCCTCTTTCACAGTTGATGGAAGGCTCTCTTTTATGTTTTCTCACAGGCTTTAAGAGGAAGGAGACACGAGGCAAATTGGCTATTGGCATTACCACCAATTTTATAAATAACCATAGCAGAACTGAGGTGGAAGTGGCTGAGATAAGTGGAGTGGCTCGCATATACAACCAGAAGTTCTTCCAAAATCTCTGTAACAAAACAGGTGAGAGTTTACATTTAACTTTTAGCCTGCATGGTTTTTCATCATGCATTGAAATCTGTGGCGTTCCATTGTTTTTAGCAAGCAGAAACCAAGAAGGTGAGTCAGCAAATAGATCAAACTGTTTCTTGTATCTTTTGGAACAGTATTTAGGATCCCTCCATTTTTCCATGAATTTCAATGATGTAAAATAACATATATAACAATATATGTACTTATGTTGTTTGGGAAAACAAGTCAGGTTGGGTTTTTTTAAATCCTATAATTTATGTTGCTCTATATCACATTACAGTGGAATACAGATAGTCCTCGACTTATGACCACAATGGAGCCCAACATTTCTGTTGTTAAGCAAGACAGTTGTTAAATGAGTTTTGCTCCATTCTATGACCTTTCTTGCTGCAGTTGTTAACTGAATCACTGCAATTGTTAAGTTAGTAACATGGTTATTAAGTGAATATGGCTTCCCCATTAACTTTGCTTATTAGAAGATTGCAAAAGGTGATCACATAACCCTAGAACAGTGCAATTGACATGAATACAAGTCAGTTGCCAAGCAGCTGACTTTTGATCACATGACTGTGGGAATGCTGCAACAATCGTAAGTGTGAAAAATGGTCATAAATCACTTTTTTCAGTGCTGCTGTAACTTTAAACATTCACTAAATGAACTGTTGTAAGTCGAGGACTACCTGTGTTTTTGAGGCCAGTTACAAAAGGAAGACATAAATACATATGATCCCACAGGGATTTCCTTATCTCGTTAAGCTACCTGTTTCCTGCAATAGATAGCCAAAAATACAAGGAATTCTGCAATCAGGTTATGAGGACAATAGCCACTCACTATTGTTTACCAGCAATTATACTGAGCTGTAGACTGTGTGGCTGTTGCCCAGTGGCAGCCTTCTCTTTATGAATGTGACTATCTTCCTTTAAACATGTCTATCTATAACTTTCTCCTTGTGTTTGAACAATATCAGGTATTGATTTGGAAAACATCGTCTACTATAAAGATGACACTCACTACTTCGTCATGACAGCCAAGAAGCATAGCTTGTTAAAGAAAGGAGTAATCTTAAATGTATGTATGACAGGGTTTGGAAACCTTTTCAGGGGCCCATTGCATCATTCTGAGTGACGGTGCAGATGCTATGATTGAATTAATATTTTAATAAGTACTCATTTTAAAATTGCCAAAATCCTGTAGTATCTTTGTCATTTTGAAACTTACTTTTAATCATTGGGAGCGGTGGATCCAACGATAAATCATGCCTTATGTTGAACTTGATGACTTTTGAAAGTACATATGAACTGAGTTTTTAGCTAAGATGTATGTCATATAATATTTCACTTAATGCAGAAGAAAAATGTCTTCATAAATCTGAAATCTAAATTCAACATATTTAAGATTTACAGTCCTTGAGGTATAAAAGTGACATGTAGATGTACAACAAAGGCTTCTCCATGCTAGTTCCATGCTAAATTCCCAATCTGCAGATGAACTATTCCAGAAATCTTTAGCTATGTCGAGGTATAGCCACACTCATAGTGCAATGTAATGAAAACTTCACTGTTGGTATAAGTTGGTTCCTTAGATTGCCTTTAATAAATTGCCTTAATAAATGCTTTTGACAATCAGTTGAGATTAAAATTAAATTAAAATTTCTAAATTTTGACAGGGACACAAAAATAAATATTTAATGTATTACGGTAATTGTATTAAATTCATGATGAAACTTGATATCTTGGGAGTTCTAAACATTATGCCTCCTGCTTTTCCCAATTTTGGTTCAACCAATTTTTCTTTCATTTTGCCATTTTTAAAATAGCCCGTTTTTCTATGACTGCAGCAGAGGGAGGTGCTGGAGTAGTCAGATTGTACAGTACGAGATTAAGAGCCACATCTCACTCCAGAGAGTGTAGATTGCTCATCTGAGGCTCTCCAGCAAGTAGGCTCCATACGTAGTAGACCCATTGTCTTAAAGCTGCTTTGTGAATTAAAGCAATAGAATTCATGGCTCTTTAATTATTATGCTATATTATCATAGAATAAAAAAATTATCTATATATTTCTAGGATAAGCTTGACATAGAGAGCTTACTCTCTCCAGAAAATGTGAACCAGCAAGCCCTTCTCGCTTATGCCAAAGAGGCTGCCAACTTCTCCACCAACTACCAGTTGCCCACTTTGCAGTTTGCCCTAAACCATCGCCACCGTCCTGATGTTGACATGTTTGACTTCACCTGCATGAGCCGTGCAGAAAATGCAGCTTTGGTGCGTGACTGCAATGGCGCTAAGCTGCTCATCGGGTTGGTGGGAGACTGCTTGGTGGAGGTAAGTGTGGCCTTAGTATGATCAGAACTAACATCTGGAAGGGCTTCTCCACAATGGGAGAAATGTATATTTCAAACCTATCTGACTGGAACTCCCATTCAGTTGGAGACAGTCTTTCCCAACCTCGTATTAGTTTACAACTTCAGCCCTAATTTGGGAGTTGAAATCCAACACATCTGGAAAGCAGCTGGTTAGGGACAATCAATATGTGTTACTTCAGAATATATAGGCAGAGGAAGTTTGCATTACTGAATGCTCATCTGCTAAGAATTTTCTAGGTTAATTGACAAACCAAGGCCACAGCCAGTTTTCCATTACAAGTTTGCTGTCCCTATTGTTTTATGTAGGGGAGATTTTGCATACTTTTTAATGCAACGATTTCCCGGGAAGGCTTTTTACTTTTTATCAACGGTTGTTCTCCCATTTCTATTATTACTGAAAGTTACTCAAAAGTCATCATATGGAAACATGTAAATAAAGCTGAGCTGCTTGGAAAAAAATCTGCTGAATGTCAGCTGTGTTATAATGGGAACTATTATAAAAAGCTTCTAGCAAGCAGAATGGTTGTTTTTGAAAGGATTATGAAAATCCAGACCAAGCAGAATGCAGGGATTTCCCCCCCCCCCATGCACTTTTCTCAGACATTTCTTCACAAGTGCTTGACATGAGCCATATCATTTGGTGGTTTGTATATAAATATAGTTTTGCTTTTGGACTTTTGAGGCCAGAGTGTCTCCTTTTCCTGGACAGAATGCAGATGATTTTCAATTTTGCATATTTGTTTGTTTGCCTTTACTAGGTAGGTTTAACCCCCAGAGCTTGACTTGCCAGCTAACAAGCTCAATGGGAAGGGGTCCCATGGAAAGCAAGCAGTTCCCAAACTCATACACTGCACAGTGAGATAGTTGTACACTAATTGCAGGATCAAGATTCACACCCAAATCTGATTCTTCCTGCATTTGTCCAGTTTCAAAGTCTTTGAGTCATTGTGAGGTATCCCATGTTGCTGAGCAGCCAGACTGCTTGAACTCTTGTTTGTTTGTTTCTTTTGTTTTGTTTTGTTCTCCAGCCATTCTGGCCCTTGGGCACTGGTGTGGGCAGAGGTTTCTTGGCAGCTTTCGATGCTGCTTGGATGGTAAAAAGATGGGCCTCAGAAATATCCCCACTGGATGTGTTGGCTGAGAGGTGAGCATATTGAGAATGGGTACGGTATTTTCCAGAGTTAGGATTTGAGACGGGAGGGGGGGAAGGAGAAAGGGAGAGAGGAAGAGAGAGCAGGAGAGAGAGAGAAAAGGAGGGAGGGAGGGAGGGAGGGAGGGAGAGTGTGTTTCTTATCCTTGGCAACGTTAAGATACATGGACTTCAACTCCCAGAATTCCCCAGCCATCCATAAAAGGATGTTTAACGGTGGAGTTATTTTGTAATATCATTAGAGGTCACAGTTATTCTGTGCAATTGCGTAGGGGATATTAATTGTCTTCTGTGGCTGTATTATCTATAGCTAAACCATTTTCCAAAATATTTTTTTTAAAGAGCATCTTTGAATGCTGTAAATTTTAACAGGCAGAAAGAATCAAAGAAGAAAGGAAGGAGGATTTTTTTTTTAAAAAAAGAAAACCCTGCTTATCAACTTTTACTTTATATATATATATATATATATATATATATATATATATATATATATATATATATATATACTCAGGTTTTCGCGGGTGTTTGTATGTAGGTCTTTGGTTATTCGGGTCTTCTCCCACGTAAAATTGGAAGTGTCTTGGCGACATTTCGACGAAGTCTCATTCGTCATCTTCAGGCTGGTGTTCTCGGCTCCTGGAAGCACGAAGCCGTATATATATATAGTATATATATAGTAAACAGTAGCTTCTTGTTTCTCTCTCCAGACACAACTATTTGAAAGCTTGCAGCCCTTTGAAGCAAATCATGGGTGTGTTGCTTAGGGGCCTGTGGGATAGACTGATGGGCAGGCAAGGTTAAGGGGCCGTTAAGGGGATGTTAAGAGGACGCTTAAAATTACATGGGGAAAGTTTAAGATTATATGAGGAAAACAAATGAATGTTCCCCAAAACATAGGATAACGTATTGATATTCATAATGGCTGCAAGAGCACACAAAATGAGTTAGGAATGACTCTTGTGAAAAGAAGCAAAGGATAAGGAATATTGCTTGTATAGTTATGCTTGAGTTGCCTCCAGGCTGATTCTGATTTCCAAGTATAAAATATGCCCCTTCATTCATGAACTCAAATGGAATATTTTCCTGCTCAATCCCCATCTAGAGAAAGCATATACCAGCAGCTGTCACAGACTTCACCTGACAACATGAACAAGAACGTTAATCAGTACAGCATTGATCCCACCACACGATACCGAAACATCAACCTTCAGGCAATCAAGACCTCTCAGGTACTTTTGCCACAAGCAGGGATGGAGGAGAAGGTGCAGTTGCTTTGTCTTCCTGATCATTGGCTTTGTAAAGCCCACCTTTCCCTTTGCAACCTGACACAATATAGCAGTTTTGATCACTTTGGCGCTGGTTGCAGCCAGAAACATAATAGAAATATAAAGTGATGTTATTTATGGTGGCAGGACGTCCTCAGTAGTCTTCCCTGCAAGATGTTTTTGCTAGCTGTTCTGACATTTAAGGTTTGGTCAGTTGGATAATGGGTTTTGGTGCATTTTCTGAACAGGGAAGATGAAGGTTTCAGGAGTTGAGTGGATTTGGGAAGTACAGATATTAGCTGGAGTTCTGTTCAGGGTCTAAGTCATGTTGATGATAGCAAATAATAGGTGCCTTTGTTTTCAGGTTCATAAACTATACATTAAGGGAGATATAGAAATGGAGCAGAACAAGAGAAGAAGTCGTGCCAGCCCAGAGTTAGTCTGCAAAGGCAAGTTTGGTAGCTTTCTTCCTAGCTTCCAGCTGCAAGGATCCCATTGTTCCTGCTCATTTTTTTCTTGCTTTAACAAAATGGCATCTGCAGCCATGCAGATTCTTGCATATAAATGGTTGAACTGTAGAATTGGAAATAACCTTGAGATTCATTGGTTCCAGTCTTCCAATTTCCACTTAGTGCAGATTCTGCAATGTAGGATACAGTAACAAATCTGCTAGGTGGCTGTCCAGACTTCCAAATAGATGTGTTTCATCATCAAATATCTGAATCTACTGATATTTGCTTTCTTGCCACTGCTATCTCTAGTACTTTTTAATCTGCCTTATCATCCTGCTTGCAGTTTCTTCCTTAGGACTTGCAACTAGGTAGAATAGTTTTGGGTGTATGTTGCTTTAGGGGAATATCATGTGAATGTAGATAATTTTTGTATATACTTTTGTTGGCTTTCCTATAGGCAAGTTGCACAGATCTTCACCTGACTAGTTGAACCACTGTTCTATACATTACAATAACAATACAGTCATACAGTAACCTACTCAGGGGTATCAGTTACATAAACATTGTATGATTTCTGCTAATAACTATAGTGGTTTGCTTTTCAACAGCCATTAACAAAAGAAGAAAAATGTTGGTATGCTGAGAAGCTTTTCCTTTATAAATTGGATGAATGAAGGAATGAATAAAATTTGTATCTGAAGACATACTGGGAATTGGAACACTCTTATAAGTAAATATCAATTCTCTTTTTCTCTCTGCAATACCATACTCCTACTCCAGATACCAGTAGAGCCTATGAGGAGCTTCTTAATTGGTGTCAATCAAACACTGCCAGTTACCATGGCATCAAGGTGGAAGACTTCACACACTCCTGGAAAAGTGGATTGGCTCTTTGTGCCCTCATACATCACTTTCGCCCAGATCTTCTGTGAGTTTCCTTTGTGGGAAAGCTGAAGGGACAGAATATCTACTAATATTGGGGAAGGCTAAAATGGGCTGGAATAAAGCTTTCTTTTAAATATATTCAAACATGGGAGTTAGATCACTTTATACACTTAAGTTTTCACATGTACGTTCATTTTCGCTACCATCTCTCTTTAATTACCTGCCAGAAGCATTTTTAGGGATCCCACACACACACAAATAGATGTTGGACTAAATGATCTATAAGAATCCTTCATAGAGTCTATGATTCTAAAACTTTAGTTCTCCAAGCATTAATCTAGTTGTTTAAGCATTTGGCCATTACTGTAGATACTGTATGTATGAGGTGATGTGCCGTTATGAATGTGACCTCTTGTGGGGTTTCAACTATGAGAGTTTATTCATTTATACAACTTTATACTGCAGTCAGCAACTGCTGAATGTGTATGTAAGAATCAGGCTCAGACGCTCTGTACACGATCCAATGAACTAGTTGCCTTAAATAATTTCCATTCCCTACTGATTTTTCTCAGTTCTGGGAAGTTCAATACAGATTTGTACCAACTTTTTGTTTTTCTTTTACATTGGATTTCTAGGTTCACAATTTCCTATTGCTGCTATTCCAATCCAGATTTAGTTATTTTTAGAATGTGGAATCATAGGACTAAAAAGAGTCTCGGTGGTCTTCAAGACCCCTGCTCAAGGTCCTGGTCAAATGGTTGTCCAGTCCATTTTTGAAAACCTGCAGCAATGGAGCACCCACAACTCTAGGAGGCAAGCTATTCCACCGATTAATTGTTTTCACCATCAGGAAATTTTTCCTTAGTTCTAGGTTGGATCTCTTTTTGAAAAGCTTCCACCCTTTACTTCTTTTTAATTTGTAAAAGGTTTTCTCCTAAAAGACTTTACAAAACCAAATGCCTTGGGTAATTTTTTTTTAGCTAGAGATTTAGAATTTACAAAATTTATCATACGTGAGGGATAACTAGGCCATGTACGGACAAATTTAGACTGTGAGTAACTTTTGCTTTGATAACTAAAAGCTACTATGTCCGAGCTTCTTCCCTAGAATAAAATTTATTTCATAAAATACTGCTTATTAAAGTCAAAGTAGATACAAAAGTGATCTTAGGTACAAAATGTGGACATAAACTTTAATATAGGCAATTATTTATTTGTATCGCAAAGATGTTTTTTTTCCTCTCCAAATGTTTCTCTGTTGCAGGGAGATGATGGGATTAATAACTGAAGAGCCTGAGACTTCAAAGGAAACAGTCCCTTCTCAACCTGTCTGCCAGATCTTGATAGGATGACTACAGCATTTCTATCACCATATTTGGTACTGAAATGACTGTAGCCATCAACTTTTCCTTTTCATCTGGCCATAATTCTGTTACAGGAAGGAGGGCTGGTTGGTGTTCAGTTATTGAAACCTATCCTACATAGCTAAGGAGAAAGAAAAAAAAAAGCAGTTTCCAAGATTCCTTGCTGGTGTGTGGCCCACTCATCACACAGGTTATTAGGAGCTAGCAATAACTGTAGAAGCATTTCTAAAGAAACCTTTACAGGTTTACAATATTTGCAGACGTCTTTTTCTAGTTAAAATCATCGGTTGACTTTATTTAGAGCAGTATCTTGTGTGGTTAAAACAAAGGTTCACAGAAAGGCACATCTGTTTAAAACAAATCACTTTTTTCCACCCAGGTTTATGATATAAAGGAGGACCAGATTGTTAGGGGGGAATATGCTATTTAGTATACTGTCTTTGGTGTAAGCCGCCCAGAGTCCTCGGAGAGTGGGCGGCATAGAAATATGACAAATAAATAAATAAATAAATGAATGAATGAATGAATGAATGAATGAATGAATGAATGAATGAATGAATGAATAAATAAATGAGGCAATCAGGAATGAATTATGCTTCCTTTTTCTCTCTTCAACGGAGTCCGCAGAAATGGAATATTGATGGAGAAAACATCCTGATTATGAAAACATAATCTTTTACAGCTGGGCTGAGATTAGTCATTGTTATTTTGTTTCTTCCAACTGTAGGGACTTCGATTCATTGGACCCAAATGACCCTATTGGGAACAACCAACTGGCTTTAGATGTGGCTGAGCAGGAGCTAGGCATTTCTCCTGTCCTCTCCAGCACTGAAATGGCTTCGCTGTCTGATGATGAACAGCTTGGCTTGATCACTTATTTGAGCCAATTTTATGATGCTTTCAGGACTGCTCCAGGTAGAATGCCCCCAAAGAATCCGGTTCTGAGTGCAGCCAATGAATATTTAGCATAGGCAATTTGGTAAACCTTTGCAGAGAACTGACCCTTCTCTTAGATAACGGCTTGCAATGCGCACTAGATCGGAATGACCAGGGCTAGATCAAAATAGAAACCTATATATAATCCAGCATCCTTCCCCTTCCTCAATGATCAATCAGATTTTTATGGGGGCATCACATGTTAGACATGTCATTTTTCCCCACTGTGCTATTATAACAGCTACCATTGAAAATTGCATATCCTGATCTTGGAAATAACACCCAACTATCCTAACTGGTAGCCATTGGTGGCCTCATCCTCCATGAATTTGTCTAGTACCTTTTTAAGTCCTAGTTGGTGGCCATTACCATACTGTGTTGTTGTGAATTCCACAGTAGTTGAGGGACCAGTATTATTGGAAGGTCAGATAAAATAACAATGGAAGTTTACAACGGTTCATTCATTGAATCTCTGGTCCTAGGCCTGTTATCTTCATGTTGCCCCTACAGTAGAAATAGAGACATTCTCATTTAGAGTACTCTCCACTTTAATAGGTTTAATAATGAAACTATATCCCTCAAGCTTGATTCAGTACCAAAAAGTACAATATTCTCTCTTGTAGAATGGAAGGAGAAAACAGAGAAACCTATTGTCCCACCTGGCACCAAAAGCGCTATTCTCTTTCTTAGCAAGCTACAGAAGACTTTATCTCTCTCACGTAAACGGAACTTGGTAAGTCTTTCACAGCAGAGATTGCAAGATTGTAACCAAACTTTCCCAGTTTCTTCTATTCCTGCCATTTTATTAGGGATTAGGAGCATGGGGGTTTAAGTATGTTCTGGAAGAGTCCTGAACCTTCTCTCTTTATTGACATTTCAAAGATACAACTTTTGATTGTAGGAAAAGTCTACCTGGGATGCAGAATCCAAGAAGTTAAAGCAAGAGGCTGGGGTAAGTTCTCCCATCATTGTGTTTGTTTCATTTTTTAGTATCATTCTTCTTGAAAAGAGATAAGATTAGTAGAACAGTAAATATTTAGAGTCATTAGGTAAACTATTTATGTGTATATTTATATCCTGCCATTCATGGGGGTATGCATAGGAGTCCCTCTTCCCCACAGAAATGTTTTTTCCCCACAACAGGAAATTTATGAGATAAAAATTATATTATGTTTGGTCACATAGCCAGATATTAGCATTTAGCATTTTTAGCCACCTTCCCAAGGACCTGTATTTAAATCACATCTTTGTTTTGTACAACTCAAGGAAGAATACATAATGCTTCTGACTCCTATTATCCCCACCACAATGCTTCTGTGAGGTGAATTGGACTGAGAAAGAAGGATTGGTCCCAAATAAGTGAGCCATGGAGTGACTGTCCATGGTTGAGGGAGGGCCTGAACTTTGGTTTCTCTGGACCTAGTTTAGAGCCTTAACCACTACGGCATGCTGATTCTACCCTAAAATCAGTCAGCCAGAATAGGGATGGTGAATCTATGGCCCTGTCATGTCGATTCACATTATTTCTAGTTGGAATGATCTGGGTTCATGGAATTGACATCCAACATATTGAACTAAGTTTATTTCATTTGTGGTTATTTCTGTGTGAAAGGGGTTATGCTGTCAGTTGTGCAATCACCTTTCAACAATCCTTCATAATCAGCTGTAGAATTTATCATAGGGAAGGATATTGTGATTGCATGTAAATTTTGTTACAATCTATCCTGAAAATCCTTCTGATGTTTGGTTTTAAGTAATATATCAGATCTAGAATAGAGAAGGAAGGAAGGAAGGAAGGATGGCTTCTGTTATAAGCCAATGATGGAATAAATATTCCTAGCAGATAATTTATGGAAAACATAATTCCTTGTCGTATAAATCATTGTAGTAAATGGTATGAGTTTTCTGACTTTGGAGCACAAAGATGGAAACCCCAGTACAAATAATTTATGAACTACAGCTTTTGTGTGACTAATATTTTGAACCCTGCATTCAAATTCTAATCCCAGTGGTTAAGCTCCACCTGTAAAAATTGGAATTCAAATGTCATTTGACAAATTCCATCCTCCAGCTTGCTGGTCACTCAACTCCAAATTAATTTGGCAAAAGCAGTAAGAGATTCATTTTCAAAACTCAATTGAGACTTGTTCAATTCATTTCCCTACACAAAACTATTACAGTAAAATTTTGGCTTGTGGGAAATTCTTGTGGATGAGATGTGCCTATGTGATTGCACAGAACAGCTGCCAAAAGTTTGGATGGTACCCAAACTATTAGTTTTTCCACCAGAGGTCAAGACACTTGTTTCCATGTTTAGCAAGAGGCTTTCTGAAACAGCTGTTGAGCCAGGTGATGAGGAAGAAGCTGGATTAATCAAACAATGAATGGAGTTGCTATTACATCCCACTACATGCTGTCAGGAAGCTCAACAGCATTGTTCAGGTTCAGACATTCCCAGGAAAGGATTACCTTGATGGAAGTTTCAGGGGATCTTTAATGGATCTGTCTCCCTAAGGATTTTGTTGCCTTATTTTGAGCTAAATTACTGGAGTTTAACATATAAGGCTGTCTGAAATATGTCTTTACCCCATAAATCTGACCATAGGTTCATCTAATCTGGAATTGCTATAGTGACTGATAGCAGCCTTTTAGGATTTTCAGACATTGTTATTTTTTCAGTCCTTTCCATAAATGCTAGGAATTAAATGTGGGACTTCCTTCAGATTTCACTCTTCCTTATCACATTCAAAATGAGAAAGCTTATGGTTAACTGTCAGATTAAAAAATCCAAAGGACATTTCTCTCTCATACACACCTCTATCAGATACTTTTATAATTGGCATCCTTTACTAAGTGTTTACTTGGAGAACAGTTGAACTATGACCTCTGTCCTCTGGATAACAGCACTGGGGTTTCTGGGTGGTAGACAGAGCAACTATTGTACTTTTCATATTGTTAGCACCCGAGTTGTTCACTTTGCAACTCATTGCAACTACCCATTTTGCACATTGCTCTGGCTTCTACCATCTCTTACACCCAATTGATTGCCACACCCTCATTCTTTGTTGGTTTTCTGACCTGGGTGATCCATGAATCCTGATAGCACAGATCAGCACTGACCTGATCTGAGGAGGGAGTCTGCTTGAGGTTTAAGACTGCTCAGAATTCATGGCTCTAAGGGAAACTATTGATCTTCTGATAGACTTCGCCTGTCTCTCCGATGAGGAGCAGTGATGCCTGCTATTTCTGTGGAGATCACGTCTACATCCTGGAGCGGGTCAGTGCTGAAGGGCGCTTCTTCCATCGAGGTTGTTTCAAATGCCATTACTGCAAAATAACATTGCGACTAGGAGATTTTGTCTTCAATGAAGATGATGGTAAGTACACTGTGCACTGAGCTTGAGTTGAGAGCTTATTGTAAGTGCCTGAACTAGCTATCCTTGCTTAGGCTAAGCTACAGAACGTTTCAAAACATCTGGCTTTTCTTCCTCCTACCAAAGACCTTCTGGGGTTCTTCACAGGAAGGGAGAAAGGAGAAAGGGAGGGAGGGAGAAAGAAAGAAAGAAAGAGAGAGAGAGAGAGAGAAGAAAGAAAGAGACAAAGAAAGATAGAGAAAGAGAAAGAAAAAGGAAGGGAGAGAGAGAGAGAATGCAGGTATCTCTTAACAGAGGCTTGAACTTGCCTGAAATTAGATCAAGCCCTACATCACTTAACCCAATATATCAGATTAATTGTTATTGAATTATTTTTGGTATATATACTACATTCTCTTGTGTAATTTAGTTATAGTGTAAAACTAGTCTATTATGTCTCAAAATAAAAGGGAGATCAAAAATCCAATTAGTGCCATGTAAATTCTGGAATCCCCAAAGACCTTTCCCATTGTATTTATTAAACAAATTTATATAGCTACCCAACTCATATACAGTGACTTTATCACTTTAGTGTTCCTTTCATGTAGTTCTCAATGTGTCAATCTCCTTGCTACTCTATTTCCTCCACCAAAATTTTATTATAAATAGTATTACCACACATTACAGCTCTAATTTTGTGTATTTGTGCCAGTAATTTTCAGAAAAAGATTTATTCCTCTCTTACATAGTTATTTAGAAGTAGCTTCATATGTCAGTTTACTTTTACCATTAAAAAATGTTTTGTTGCATTATATGACTGCAAAAGCCTTTTAGCAGTTTTATGTAACAGGAAATATCCAGTAACAATTTTGAAAGTAGTTGTCATAGCCACAAACACCCTTCCCCCCAAAAAGACAGAGAAAGAGAGAAAGAAAGAGGAAGGAAGGGAGAGAGAGAGAAAAAACCTGTGTTATTATTTTTAATTGTTCCATTATTTATCATGTGTTAATATTTTACACTGTCCCTACACCTAGAATGATTTTACTGCCTTTCTTTTGCCCAGAGCTACCACATATTTTTCAGGGATTTACATGCATTCAATGTCTATAGTCCAGAGCATAAATATGTATGTGTTTATTTTGTACATCAGGTTGCATAAGTCCATCTTAATATGCTATTCCTGGTATGTGATGTTTTGTATACATACAGAGAAAGAAGCACTCTTGTGATTTTTGACTTTTACGCTTGCTGTCAAACATCAGCCATAATACTAATTACTGTTTTGAACAATATGCACGATTGGCTATTTTATATGTGAAATTATGACTGAAATATTTCTGCACCTATATTAGTTCTCACTGTCAGGAAGTTTGTCCTTAGTTTTAGGAGAAAAATTAACTTCTCTCTTTGTTCAGTTTCCATCCATTGCTTCTTGTTTTGCTTTCTGGTGCTTTGGAAAATACATTGCCTATACATTCTTTCTGGCAGCCCCTTAAAAACCTGTTGCCTATCACACTCTTGGGCAAAGCATGTGAGCCATTTCTTCCTTTCAGTGGTCCATGAAAGTACATCTATAGTATGTAGATAATAAAGTTGAAAAAAGGTGAACAACATTTTTACAGAACTATAGATACATTGAGGCTGTATGTGACAAGGAATGGCTGGGAGGGGAGGGGCCAGGCAAGGGATCCCTTGATGTTAGTGACATTGAGTTGGCCATGCCCACCCAATCACATGACCACGAAGCCACTCCCACTGTCACATGACCAAGCCATGCCCACAAAACCAGTAGTAAAAAATTTTAGAACCCATCCCTGGTGTGTGTGTGTATTAAATAATTGATTGAAAAGGGATAATGTTGATTATTTTTCATGAATGATATATGTAATCAAATCAAAATTAATCCTTTGGCGTGTTATCCTTGCTACCCTTCTCAAAGGCCAAGTGTGCCCCTCAGGCTGGAAAATACACACCCTTGTTTCAGATTCTGCCATTGCCACATCCTTCTTTTATTTAATCCTGAAGATTCAATCTGCACTCCAATAGCATTTCTGGTTGGGCCAAATGAACTGCGGTCACATACTAACCTGATTGTTTCTTCCTAGGTAACTTCTATTGCACGTTGCATTCCTCGGTCTCATCAGACATGACTACCCCCAGCAAAGCTTCCTTCAAAGAAGCATATGAGGTAGGTAGGATGGCTGCCTTTTCAGAATCTGGCTGAGTGTTAGAGCAGAGCAGGAACAAGTGGATAATCTTGAAAGTATTGGAGTATGTGAGAAGGATCTTTTATGTGGTTTTGAGTTAGGGATGACCAATGTTTTGTTCAGATTGCTGACAGTCCTGAGGCATGTGGATTGACAAAACAAAGTGCTTTAGAACAATATCTTTAGCCATGCAATGGAAAATATGATATAATATAAGCAGGTATACAGTACGTCATTTGCATCTTGGGCAACACAAACCTAATTTCCCACGTATTCTGAACAAAATCTCAGTTGGGAGTCACTGACCAGGAAATTGATTGTGTGTGTGGGTAGCAAAGTAAAACTGATGATTTGGGGGTGTGGCTATGCAAAAAAAAAAAAAAGGAATCCTGTAAGAAAAAAATCAAAAACAAATTAGCTGGCATCATAATCCCTTTACAAAAATCTACTATACTTCTGAACATTGTGTCTCTCCCTCCCACCTGCCAAAAGAAATGATTGTGTTTGAACACCACTGTAAGAGTTGAATGTTAATTTATTGTGACAAGCAGTCTGCGGCTGGTACTGCTTGTTTGCCAATGCTTGGTTCCACTTTCTTATGGGTGTGATTAAACAAACTTGAACAGCAAACATAACATTATATAAAAACTGTGAACAGTGGCTTTGCTTCCTAAGCCGGAATCAATGCAAGAACAAAATGTAGCATATGATTCTCATCTGTAAAAACAAACCATACTTCTTTATTTGCATGCAGAGTTGAATCCTGTTTTGCAAGACGCTGCTCCTACTTTCATTCAGAGCTGAGAGGGAACAATTATAACACTGCTTTCTCTTTCTCTGTAAAAGGTGCAAGAAAGAACAATCAGAATGATAAGAAACTGGCTTCAAATGCAGAGTTTTTATATTTTTAAATAATTTTTATTTATTTTATTGAATAATTTTTAACAAAGTAAATAGCCTAAAAGAAAATAAAGATAATAAAGAAAAATAATAAAAAGTGTGTGTATGGGAGAAGGGGAGAATAGAATTGGAAATGAAAAAGATTAGTAAAGAAGCAGCTTCTGATCTGGGTAGCAGTTATAAATATATTTATATTTTGCCTTCTCTCTCTCTCTAATGTTACATCATAATACTCTTCTTTTCATAAGCCCCCCTTTCTAATCTACAAACTGATAAATCACAAATTATTTTTTTCTCTTTTTTCAGCAAAAAAAGTCTATGGGGAGTTCCCAGTACTGATAAATCTAATTGTTAATGTTTCTCTAATCAAAACAAATTAATTTTGCTATGTTAGTTCTGCAATGTTCACAAACCCCATTTCTCCATTGTGGGTGTTTCAGAGTCTTTCCATTTTTTGCATATAATAGTCTCATAGCAATAATCGTTTATCAAAATAATTTTCCATGGCTATTTTTAATTGGCTATCCATTAATCCCAGCCAGAAAAGTTCCAGTTTCAATTAAATGTTGATCTTTCTTTGTATCATTATATGTATTTGAACCCAGAAATTTGGGACTTGAGGTTTAAGAGGTTGAGGCTTGAGGTTTTATCATTCCCATCAGGGATGATAGAAATGATACTTCATGATGTCCATATTTCCAACATAAATTTGAAGTAACTTTATACATTCAGACAAGTTTTCTGGAGTCATACACCAATGGATATATCATTTTATAAACAGTCACTTTTAGATTATAACATAATGTAAATTTCAATCCTTTTAAGAATATAACTTCCTACTGTTCCATCAGTATGTTATGTCCAGTTTTATCAGGCATCATTAGTCTATTTTTTCATTTGTTCTTTTTGTGTTACAAATGTCAGTAAAAGTTTATACTATACATTTTGGGAGTTACATATTCATCATTTGTAAATAGTTCAATTTCGAATTCTTTCATCTGCTGTTCAATTCCAAATGTTCTATTATCTACCATAAATCTTTCTCTTAATTGTGCATACAAAAGCCATTGAAAACTCAATTCCTCTGCAGTCACTTTCTCTCTTGATTTCATTTTATATTCTCCATGTTCCTGTTCTAACAACTCTCGATAGGTTAACCATTTTTCTTTATGTACTGTTTTTTTCCTATAAAATGCTTCTTGTGCTGAGACTCATAAAGGAATTTTCAGGCACAATCTGAATTTATATCTGTTTCATATTCTCAGTATGGTACTTCTAATATAATTAATATCCTTAGTTTTATTGTACCGTAGAAAACCATAACATCTGAACATCAGATTGTGCACTTCTTACTCTAAAATTTGTTTATTTCTCAACAAAACCTACACTTTTATCCAAACTAAGCAGCAAGCTGCGAAATACAATTTCAGATCAGGCAGTTCCAATCTTCATTTCTTTTCATCTTGGACGTATTTTATGTTTAATTTTTGTTGTGGGGGAGGTGTTTCTTAGATATATCTTTCTGCCATTGTTGCTAGCGCCTATAAATTTTCAATAAATTTGATCACTGGCTGATTCTGGTCATGTAAGATAGGAAATGCTTTGTGTAGGATATGATCAAGTCTTTGAGCGCTGTACCACAGTGGTTATAACAAAAAGAGATTAACAGATGCCTGGAAATTAATGTTCTCAGTGGTTTTATTTATCATGATGTATGTTGTTTATCATATTATTTATTTCTATTTTTTTATTAGCAATAGTCTTGGAAGTAGTGTGTCTCTCCATATTATTTCTTTGAGTTATACCTCCCTTTAATTCAGGAGCCTCAAACAGCATCAATAACACTCCCTCCTTCTATTTTTCCATATGGCATTAACTCTGGATCAAGAAGAATGACCACGCTTTCCTCAGGCCTAGGTCAACATCTACATCACAATCCCACAGTTACTTTAATTGTTGGATACATGCAGATACTGTTGCATTAATGGGCAGTGGTATCTTATAGGCTTTCTATTCAGAGCCTGCTTGACTACGTTGAGAACAGAATATCAATTTGATAGACTCTTCAGATGTTTTCATATACTTGCAACTCGTTTGCAAACTTGTTGTGGTTTGTTTCTGCAGGATTCATCCTATCTGGACAGTCCACCAGACAAAAACATTTTAGACGTGACTACCGAAGAAGAGAGGATGGTAAAAAATCCACACTGGCAAAGCCTGGATGAGATTATGTCTCCCTTTGTAGATCAGCTGCCAGAACGTCAGGCTGAACAACTTCAGAAACAAGGTAGTGAAGGCCCCAGCCTATTCCCATCAGAAAAGGAAGGTGCCAATACAATAAACTCCTCACGGCGTCCACATCGACTGTTTTCTCTTGTGGGAGATGAGAAGCCGAGTGACTCTGTTCTCAAGGCTGATTCAGCTTTTCAGATTGATGGAAGTAGAAGATCACCTGAAAATATGGCACAGGACCAAACAATTCGGAGTGGTCACTCTAAGGGAGAGCCTTGTCTAAATCTCCTTTCACGAGGACCAGGTCTTACTAGTCCTGGAGAAGGTTCAAACCCCACACTAGAACAAATGGAAAGTGAAATCATCCACAAGAAGAAGATTTGTTTGTCAGACTTGGAAAAGCTTGAATTATCCAGGCTGAGTCCAATTTCAAACCCGCTTGATGTTTCATATACAGGGCTGGAAGAATCCAGCTTCAGCAGAGAATCAGGTTATTTTCCTTGCTTATTTCTTTTTATTATATCTCATAATTTTCCAAACAGATGATAAAAGGGAGAAGGAGTAAAGACAAAAGAGAATGAATGAAAATCAGATGTCTGTGATTTACATCCTCTCCTCTCCTCTCCCCCCCCCCCGCCCTGTTTTGTGTGGAATTTTCCATAATGCAAGACAATTTTTGTCATGGTATTCAACCTATGGAACATTTCTTTTCTTTGCTGCCATTTAAAAAGATTATGAACTGTGTTCCTTGCAAACAAAAAGGTCCCTCATCATTAACCACAGAAAGTTGTTTTCTAGCTCTTTTCCATGACATTGGATCTCTTTGAAAATTACAATAGGCATTGATGTTTGAGGCAGTTTCCAGTTTGCCCATATCAGTTCAAGCAGCTTGCCACGCTCTTTTCTTCACTCTTTGATTTATTTATTTATTTTTTATTATGCAATTTTCCCATTTCCTGCATCCTGCAGCATCTCTTTACCCACTTCATGCTTGGAGCTTCTCAGAAAACCAAGGTGCCGGTTGAGAGGAGGCTGTTCAGGATCAATCCTGGCCAGTGATGTGATTGCCTCTGCATTCCAGACTGGTGAAATCCTCTAGCATTGACTAGAAATTTTCCAGATCCATCAGGTGCCTGAATGAGCCATGTTAATTGGCCTTTCATCCCTGTGAAAGCTATGGGTATAGTTAACCCTATGATCAGCAGGAACAGACTTGTCCAGAACTAGTTGGGCTTTCATCAGTTCTGAGATACAATCCAGATCTAATGTATGACTAACAGGGGTTAGTCATACATTAAGGGTTATAGGCCAGGAATGACCTGGGACAATTTCAGGGTGCTCATGTACTCCTAAACTGCCTCCAAGATTAAAATCACTTGGCACCACAATCTGGGTGATTCCAAACCAACCACAGCAAATGGAATCAAGCTGTCACACAATGGAAATGGGAAGAGGTGCAGTCATGCAGCTGGGAAGACAGTACAACTGCAGCATCTCCCGCTGTTCTTTTTAGCCCAGCCTTTCAAACATAGCCTCATGGATGGATTTCAATGGGGAGGGTGTGTGGGTCTCGGTGGCATATCTACTCATTCTCAAAGAAGCTATGAATGAGGATAGGCCTGGGATTCCAAAGCAGCAGTCAAAATATGATATATTCAGCAATCGAGCTATCTGGCTCTAGAGGTGAAACAATGGGACTAGAAAGAGAGAGACTGGGACAATAGTTCCAATTTCTCTTTTCCTAGAATGACTTTCCCTCATCTCCAGTCATGTTTTTTCTGCTTTTTATTGTCATTGTCTGGATATGCCTCATTCATATCCCACTTCACATAATCTTTGCATTGTTCATAAACACAAGCTGTGCATTATTCTTATTACGTAGCACTTGGCTGCATATTGATTTTTGTTAGATGAAGTACAGACATCTATGCATGTACTGTATTTCTGTATGTGACTGTTGAGTGCAGCCTATGTTGAAGATAGACTTCATCTCGTTATCTGCAAATAAAAATTCCCCCACCTCCTGCACTACTTCAACTTTAGAAAGCAGAAACGATCACTTCAGTCAATGAACCATTAATCCTTCATTAAAGTTTGATGGATTTTATCCTTTGAATCTAAAGTTTGCCCTCAAAAATTTACTATTGAAGAGTTTTTCCCTTTGTAGAATTAGATTCTGATTTTGAATGGTGCAGAAATGTCAAAGCATTTGCCTCATTTAACTTTATAAAAGCAAGCCTTCTTTCAAATTGTGACAGAGAAAATAGTACCGCCCTAGGTTAAAGCTTGCAAGTTTAACCTAAAGTGACCCTGTGGCTCTGTTACATGCAAAGTGCATACAGTATTTTTGTCATCATTGCTGTTTTTCTTTGGCAGATTTTCTGGAGGTTGCCAGTGACAGTGAGGAGGAGGAGGAGGAAGAAGAAGAAGGGAATTTAGATCCTGGGACAAACATGGTGAGTCAAGACACCTGATTTCTAACAAAACAATGTTTGGATGCGTAATTCAAATATTTCTGAGTTACTTTTATGTATTAGTAATCCAGGAGAATCATATTATCACTAGATTAGTAGGTAAAAAGCATTTGTCATATTTTCTTAGTGTTATTTTTCACTTTTATAAAAAAAATCTCCTATGCATGCTCTTTCTTCTGTATGCCATCAAAGGTTTTAAGCTTTTTCTTTTTCTAATTATTTTCTTTTTCTGATTTTTCTATCTATAAGCTTCTTTGTTGCCTTTCTTTTCTCTTTATCATGTACATTTTTTCTCAACCTGAGCACTTTCCATGAGTGGACTGCAGAATTCTCAGCTCCAGCAGTACTGAATTCTGGGGAACATCTGCATTGGGAGGACACATCCTTTCACTACTTTTTCTACTAAATGTCTGCATCATTCTGTGATCCCAGAATGCTGTTTTCCTTGTATACATCACCTACTCTTTTTCTTCTTCTTTACACACAAGGTTTAGAAGACCCATTTCTATTCCCTGTATCTTTTTACATATGATTGCTATTTTGTTGTGGTCACCCTGGCGTTCTTTTACTGTCTTCTCTTTACAACTGTTATCAAGGGTTTGAAATGCCCAGCAACTCCTTTCAATAAAAGACTCACAAAGTGCATAAATACAGGCTGGCACAAGTCTCAACACACTTCTTTGAATCCACTGGGGGATAGGAGTAATGTGAGGAGCAGTTACTCAGAGTTTGATATCCTGTTAGCTGGTGATACCAATCTTTAATTTTTCCTAACAGGGAAGTAAGGGTTAGAAAATGGCCATAGGTAATTTCCAATCGGCTTTTAGGTCTTTGAAACAAAAGCAAATGTTTCTGTACTAAAATATTGATTCATAAGATTTTTACAAAGTTCATCAGGCTATCTACAGTGAAAACAGGGAATGCCTCCATGCACTTTACAAGTTAAGACTGTGTAGTTAACAGACTCTTTAAAAGGTCTGCATCTTTCTACATCTTTAAAAAGATGTAGAATGGAACTTCGTTGGTTATTCTTGAAACTTTGACAGGCCTTTCATCTTTTGCCCTATGATCCAGACCAGGAAATCTCAAATCATGGTTTACAATTTGGGTTGTGAGCAACTTTTTGAAAAACTGATTCTTGTGCAGGCAAAGCAAGTGGCATTGTTCCTATTACCTAGTAATTTCTGACCTGCTGTGTTATATATCTGTAGTTTTTGGAGTATTAGTGAAGTTCACTATATTTATTCATTGTTTTCAATTTTTGGCCTTTCAAAATGGAAAAAAAATTGTGAGGAGATAAGAAATAAAATAAGCTTAAATCATAAAAACATCATGAGTTGTATCATCATATCAGTACATATATTTCTTGTTCAAGTTTTATTTGTGGGACTAACAGGCATTGTATCTATCAGTTCATCATTGGGAGGAAGGTTATATTGCAGAGGTTGGGAACTCTACTTCAGCTTGTTCACCAGGCATCTTGATTTTGGGGGAAATTTTGAGCACATCCCATAAAGAGTATTTTATATTTGGGATGCAGGAGCCCAGTTGATTTTAGCAGCCATGTAAGCAGCAATGGTTAGTCTGAGTCAATTACTACAGATAGACAGTAGCTTTTAAGTCTTCCCGCATGACCTTCTCTTGTTTTTACCTGTGGATATTGCGGTTTGCAGCATTTCCTCAGCTTAACTGAAGACACTCAGTATCCAACTTGGAAGAAGACGCTGTTGCGACGAGCCAAAGAGGCCCAAATGAAGAGGTTTTGTAAAGCTCAGGTGATTTTCTTTGTCAAGAAATGTATGCAGAATTTATTCAAATAAGGAAATAGATTATAAAAAAAATAGAGAAGTCCAGGCACCATGTGATCTGCAGGTTCACTTCCTGATCTCTGCAGCTATCAAGAATACTATGTGCAATACTGCAAATGTGTGTAGCAGCATCTTCCACAAATGTGATTCTCATTACCTTGGACAGCAACCTTGTTTGGCTGCTTTGTTTCCATGTCATTAGAACTGTGCATGGGGAGGTGGGGAAGGAAGAAGGGGCATGGCTGGCATGTAAAACCTTTTCTCTTATGAGTATAGCAATAGCACTTAAGATTTATATGCTGCTTCATAGCGCTCTCTGGGTGGCTTACAGAGTCAGCATATTGCCTCCAATAATCTGGGTTCTCATTTTACCCACCTCAAAAGGATGGAAGGCTGAGTCCACCTTCAGCTGGTGAGGACTGAATTTCTGGCAGTCAGCAGAATTAGCCTATAATACTGCAAGAGCCACCATGGCTCTTGTAATAAGGAAGATATAACTTCTGAATGTGATATTCCCAGAGACGTATACCTATGTTTGAAAATGTATAGGGATGTTTCTTTATTATCCATGCTTTCTGTGGTGATTTTGCAAAACTTCTTCTGGAACATCATTAATGCCTTAACCTTGAAGCTACCTGGATCCTAGTAAAGACTTAAATGTGATGTCATCGCTGACCTGTCTTAAAAGGGTTCCTTTTCCTGAAATTCCCGCCCCTGCTATAGAATCTGGTTGCAGTTTCCTCTTCTTGCATTTCAAAACTTTTGTTTTAATCAATGTTTATTTTGACCAACATTTTTGCAGGCCATCCAGAGGCGATTAGAAGAGATTGAAGTGACTTTTCAGAAGCTTGAGAAACAGGGCATAAAGGTGGAACAGTCTTTGCGAGAAGAGGCAGGTAAGAATCTGAAACTTCCTTGAATAGGATTGGTGTTTGGAGATCGCCACGTATAAAGAACGGGTGCCACAAAGTGGTGCAATGGTTCTTCTTGAAGCTAACGTGTCAGATTTAACTTCTGACACACTCCCTCGTCATATTCTTTAGGAACAGAGTCTGAACTGAAGAAACAGTGGATGAACCAGTTGCTCGCGTTGATCCAAAAGAAGAACAGCCTGATGTCTGAAGAGTCTGACCTCATGATTGAGTAAGGAACTCTGCAAATTATGTTAGTTAGGATCTATAACTCATTTTGATCATAGAAAATTGATCCAGCGCTGCTCTTTATTGTGCCATAGGAATTATAAGGGAGATCACAAGCCATTTGTGGTTTCTCCTCCCACTAACATAACCTTCAATCAAACAAGTGGACTAGCTTCTCAGTTTATATAAAAAACGGTCAGAATGACCCCTAGATAGCATGAACAGTATTATCACCCCAGTTGTGTCCCAGAATAGTGTTAGAAATGTAATTTCACACTCCAAAGAAGGTAATCTGTTTGACATGGAGTATGAATAAAAGCATTCTGCCCCAAAGAGAAAAAATATAATAGACATCAACTCATTGTCCTTTGTTATTTCTGTTACCTTTTACCTAGTTTCAAACAGCCTTCATAATGTTTTGGATTAATAGCTCCTATAATATTTTATAATACTGTTTCTTCTAACATTGTGAAGCCACCCAGTATCGTTTTGGAGTTGGGTGACCCACAAATGTGATAAATAATAAATAGTAGAAATCAACGCAATCTACGTATGATTAGAAATTATGACAATCAGAATCAAAAACAGGAAATAGGTACCACCTTTTCATTCTATTAACTCAAAGCAAAATCAAAAAAGAAAGAAAAGCTACACTATAATAGCACTCAAAGGCTACCACCCAGTGGTGCTATTCAGCCGGTTCTATCCGGTTCGGGCAAGCCAGTAGCGGCGGCTGCGGGAGGCTCCGCCCACCCACCCGGAAGTTATCACGTCCCATTTTTTATGCTCTGTGCATGCGCAGAAAGTCCTGCGCATGCGCAGAGCTGGTGCGTGGGAGCAAAGCGTGCACGCACTCTCCCATTTGTGAATTGGTAGTGAAGGTAAGTGAATACCACTCCTGCTACCACCCGTAAGTCGAAGAATGAATTCAAGTAAGTTCTGTCATTTGTAATGGTGACGAGATTTGCATACCATGCTAAATCATAAATTTCCAAACCACAGTGGCTGAATATTAAGCCCCGATTTATCAACTATATTTTGGACAAGATGTAACAACTACATAATGACCTATTGCAACATGACTCAATCACAGAATGTGGCTTAGACTAAAATGAAAATTCCGAACGTGAATCCCTGGACAGGCAATCTATATTAGAGGATCCCTTAGGGTGAAAGATCTGCAAGAAAAATATAAAATAAATATTCCACTGGTAAAATGACGAGTAGTTAGAAAAATAAGTTGGAAATACTTACTATCTTGCTAGGATACTTCTGTTAGCAAGGCAAATATGCCTCAGGTATATTGATGTCATCTACTGCATGCTCTTCCTCATTTAGTATGGAGCTTTTAAAATGAGTGTGTGTGTATGTATATGCGTACATGTATGAATACACAGACACACAGACACATACACACATGGAGGACAACACTTTGCAATGAGAGAATCAGTACAAAAGCTCCGGGGAAGGGAATTCCTTAGGTTATCAGGAACTTTTTCTTAATTGTGGATAGTAACAATGACAATTTTTTTTAGTGTGCAAGAGCTGAAGCTGGAGGAGCAGCAGTGCCAACTGGATCAAGAGCTACGGCGCTACTATAATCTGGATGGTAAGAAAGAACACAATAGGTTTTTGTGGGGAAAGAGGAGGAGGAAGGTGTGTTGGATATGTTCTCCACCTTGAGTTATTTGTAAAATAATAAAGGTAGGACACAAATGAATAAATAAATAAATAAAGAGCTGCCCAAGCTCATGATGAGATGAACAAGAATAATTTTTGCCCTGAAAATAGCTGATATTTAATCAGCTCAATTAATTTATACTCAGAATTGTTTTTGAATGGTTTTAGATAGCCAAGAAATTTACTAATGTAGCAGCCCTGCTGTGATTGTAAAAAGCCAGGAATCTGGTGGTCATAAATCACACAGCCCTGAAAGACCCAACGTTGTGAACGTTCTAAACAATGGACATGTCCATTGGGTAACAAATATACTCTCAAAGTTGAAAGAAAAGCTTTGTCTGCCAAGAGGAGTTTCCCATTTGCCTTCTGTGGACAAATATGCATGTTTTGTCAAAGTTTGGCTTTGGCAGCATATTTATTATGGTCATTTGCAGTCTGATATTCTCAGGATAGGAAATGCAAATAAAAGAAAGGTCGTATATGCTTACCTTCTGGTCTTAAATTTTTCTTTTTAAATAATAAAAGAATTTGGTTGAGAATAGTCAATAGCCCATTCAGCAAGAGGCCCTGTACAGCTAAAAACAACATACATTCATTCCATGAATGAAAAAAAAAAAAAAAAGCATTTAGTTATGTTTGCTCTGCGTGTATCGAGTGATGTCACGTTGGGGCCGAAGAACTAGGAAAGTTTATGTTCATGTATTCATTCATCCCCGTTACGAAAGTATAATGAAGTTTTTAACTCCTGGGTTTCCAGGTGATATATTTTCACTTTGACAAAATAGTAGATAAAGGATAGGGAACTTGCAGCTCTTCAGATTTGTCTCTTTCCAAAAACGGTCAGCCTCAGCATAACCAAAGAGGTTTGAAGGTGTAATCCAGATATTTGCAGTTCCACCAGTTCTTTTTCTCCTTTATTATGTAATTAAATATTATGATGGTTCCTTATACTGAGCATGTGATTTTTATTTTAAAGATTCTTTGAAAACGTCTGAGGACCATGAGTCGGAGAAGATGATCCTGTCCCAACTGGTTGCAATAGTGAATCAGCGCAGTGCTCTCATCGAGATGCAAGAGAGGAAGCGACTCAGTGAGCTTTCTGAGCATGCTCCAGTGATGGAAAATGCCTAGAATATTTGAGTTCCGGTTTATCTGGTGGATAAATTTGCTGAATGCCCTTCATATCTGGCATGCCGTCCCATTCTAGACTCTGCTGAACAAGCCTGAGCTTTTGCAAGTGACGCAACTTGCTGCATTTGATGCAACTACGTTTTTTAAGTATTTTAAGGAATAATAAGGAAACTATGTAGAACTGCTTTTCATTGTTTGCAGATACAACTGTTGAAGGCTTTAAGAAAGCAGTCTATTTGCAGCATTTGGAGGGAAAATAATATTCAGAAGATGTACATATTTTTTAGCTATTGTTGTATTTATTTGCAGTTAGCATGCAAATTTTGACACAGGGCCTCATCCAACAAAAAAGATTTATTTCACCCTACTGCTACTGTTGATCCATGTTTGTGATCTAGATGTGGTAAATTAGGAGGGACTATATTGTTTAAGTAGAGAAGTATTCTAAAAGCAAAAAAGCATTATCCCTTCATGAAGTTCGGAGGAACCTTCAAACTGTCCAGAGTTGTATTCTAGAGGACGACGATTTGTTAAAATCTCTTGAAGGATACACAGAATCAACAGAGTATTTCAGAGGAAAGAAGTAGATGCCTTACAATAAAAACTAGAAATGCCATCATCACAGGCCTTCTCTTATAATAAATGTGCAAGGAGAAATATACATCTCTTGCACATTTTTTTTCATGTGCCTACAAGCATAACAGGTGCTATAGGACAGGATCTTGAAGCTGGACCAGTACGGTTGGAAAATGTATGCTCTTCCTGCAAAATAAACAATGAATGTGGATGCAGATCGCAATACACTGCTCCTGAAGAAAAACTTCAAGTGAACAGATGTTATTTGGTAACTAAAGTCAATTTACAATCGGAAAGCTTCTACTTCTGTATGGATATAAGCCAACTGGTTTTTCACAGACTTGCTCCAATAAACATAATGGAGTGAAAAGAAAATGCTCTTCTGTCTTTTGTCATCCAAGCTAATTTCACAATAGAAGAAATATCCATCAAACCTTTTCAAAAATTTTTTGGTCTTGGCCCAATTTCCTCCCAAGAAGTGGCCAGGATTATGTTATTTGGCTTTAAGTAAGATTGCAAATGGCTGCAAAGGCAGACAATACAGTTCTTAGCTAGAGGTAATTAAGCCAAGCCTGATCCTGAATTTGAACTAAAACTAGTTAAAAATAATTTTCACTTCAAGTATTTTTGAATAAAAGAGAAATTTAGTAGATGAAAGAAATACATGTACCAAAGATGCCGTTCTAGGTAGAGCTGTGTGCCTACTTCTTTACAAACACTGGATGATTTATAACTAATTTCTATTATAGAAATTAATAGAAAGTAGGGCGTAGGGCGGTATAGAAATCAAATCAAATCAAATCAAAATAAATAAAATATATTTTTAGTAGTATAATCTAGGTTTGGGTATCGCAGCTTTTAAATCATCTTTCAAAAATCCCTTTTTGACTCAGCCTATCAAGTTCCTCCCTTGTCTTGGTTGGTTCTGATTAACCCCACCCTAACATAAGTATAATAGAGGTTTGCAAATGTTTCCGTCATTGATTGTTCTGTGCACCAGATCCAGGTCTGACCGGTCTGTGCCCAGTACAAAAGATGCATATATCATTTGGGCAAAAATAAGGAGGGCAGCAATGACTAAAGGGAGGTAAAAGGGAGGAAAAAAATAGAAAGATCAGAGGAAGACTGTGTGCATGTCCCATAAGGAGGAGACAGGAGGGAGGGATGGGGTATATCATATTTACCCTACACATCAAATAAGACTTCACTAAATTGGCCTTGGCCAAAACCCAAATGTTTCATATTTTGGTTACACTGGACTCTGACACTCTTGAGAGAAGAGGAGTTAAGACCTAAGGTAACATATATTGCTCTTCTCTGTGAATTTAGGGAAAGGTGGACTATATATGATATTCTGAAGATATCCCTTCCTATAACAATTAAGCACCAGGAACTGGACAGCTCCTAAAGCTAATGCACTTTACACAGTCATCTTCTAAAGTGTAAAGACTTGTGTGTTCAATCCCAGTAAAATGTTTGAATCAAGAATAACATCTGACTACCTGTGACGGGAAGAGTCATGGTAAAGCCAAAACTCTCATGCAATGCCTCAGTGTTGTAAAATGAAGCAAGATAGACAAACACATTTCTATTGGATATAGCAGCTCTTCTTTCTCACAAGGGCAGGTGGAGTAATTTATGGCTCCTGGAGCCTGACTATTGACATTCCTCAGGCAAGGTGACACCATGAAAAACAAAGTCAAAGAATTTCTCCCTACCACAAAAGAAAACGAAAACGAGACCCACCTATTCCATTCCTTAAATTCTCCCCAAATTTTAAAGATAACACCTAATCCCTGAAGCATGCCCCCAATCTATTCATAAGGATTACTAGTTGCAGTTTTATAAAAGATTCATATCCCAGTTGCAGTGGCATTCATACATGAACTTAGAGACTGAGAAAGACAGAAAAAAACTTCATGTGTAAGTTGAGATAGAATCCCGTCCATCTCTTATTAAAGTAACTCAGTTAATAGTGCTAGAGAACAGCCATCTGCTCTAGAATCTGGACAGTGTGAACAAACATTAACAGAAATAGACTGGTTTGTTTTACAACAAATTTATATACAGGTAGTCCTTGATTTACCATTAGCTTAATGATGGTTGGAAATTACAACAACCCTGAAAAAAGTTGTTTACAATTGGTCCTCACACTTATGACTCTCCTAGCATCCCCACAGCCACATGATCATAATTCAGGCACTAGGCAACCAGCACATATTCATGCGATTGCCACTTCTGACCTTCCCAGACAACTTCCAATAAGCAAATCCAAGGAAGCCTGATTGCATGGCTTAAGACCATGTGGTCTGCTTAATCACCATGGCAAAAGTAAAATTGGTTGGCCACATAGTGACTCACTTAATGACCACATTGCTTAGGGATGGAAGTCCCAGTCCCAGTTGTGATTGTAATTCAAGGACTACTTGTAAAACTTATTCAGTTGACAATTCAGCTTTAGTTTTGCTAGCCCAGTTCTTCAATTTCTGTTTCCCCGTCAATGAATGGGAGCTACAGTGGTCAAAGATAATTGTATGCTAAAGTGTTATACAAAAGTGTTTTTCATAAGTGGTACATACGAAAAACAGATCTCCATCAATAATTGTTGCCATTTACTTAGTAGAGCTGAGAACATTATTGTAGGAAAAGCAGCTGTGTACAATTAATAATATTTTATTTTACACATCTGTTCTTACCTGCTTTTTCAGTACAAATTTAACAGACCAGTATGTGTTTAATTCTATTGAAACAGTATTTTATGATAAAACTTGTTTTTTAAATAGCCAGGTTAGTTTCAAAATTCACCCATCAAAATCCATTAAAATCAGCACAAAAAAGATCTAAAAAAAGTTACTGCTCAAAAATTCAGCCTATTAACACCCCCCCCCCCTTTTACAGTATCAAAGGTTAATTACCATTCCTTATTTAAAAACCAGGGAACCGTTATTGCTGAGAATCACAGAGGGACTTGCTATTCCCACCTCTGCCCAGCCTCTTGGTCCATAACATCCATCCAACCATCCAATGTTTCACCTGCTATTGAATTTCTCCTGGAGCGTCTGCAGCCCCACCCGCATCTGTTCCTCTGTTCCCCGCAGCACCTTTACTTCAATGATGTGGAAGAGATACAGCACAGCTGAGATAAGCAGGATTGACACAGAGAGTAGACTGAGCAAAGAGAAGGAGAACTTGGGGAAGGGCTGCTGGAGAGTTCCACCAAACATGGAACTCATTGCCATGGCTCCTTGTATGATCAGCAGGAGAAGAGACAGGACAGCCATGCGGCCACAGGAGTACTGCTGTCGTTTTGCCGAATGTAACCCCACTTGCACCTCCAGACGGGCTTCGTTCAAGACATCCACCAGACCTGGTTCTAAAAGCAAAGAGAATGGTGAGCTTCAACCACACGAAGCTGTTAATTCTACACGGTCAGATCCAGCTATCCCGGACTGATTGCTATTTTATTGAGAGAGGGAGAGAGTTATTTGGCTACTCCAGTGGACAGTTTTCTTTCTGAAATTAACAGAATGGGAAATTAGCTTCATATAAGTGCCTGGGTAGAAAATTATAGATGAATAATGATATAGGCTGTGACAAAGTAGAGAAGGTAGTAAATAGCCTCTACTATCCTGCTACACGATCTCCTAGATTCAGGGGTCCCCAACCCCTGGTTGGTGGCCCAGTGCCAGAATGGAGCTCATTCGCAACCAGAACCAAGGAAAGTGGTGGGCGTGCAAAACTGTATTTGTGAAAGTGGCACACACGTACACATGCAAACCATCCCCCCTCCCCATCCCGCCACCGCCGCCTCCACCGGTTTGCCGAGCCAGAAAGGTTGGAGACCCCTGTCTTAGATACACAAACTGTATATGAGAGGGATCACTTCAAACTAAACACGGGATATGGTAAGAGGCTTTTCATACACAAACTTGCACAGAGTTGAATGAGCTGAAAAAGCTGGCAGAGACTAATAGTGCTCTGGTCGGATTCCAAGCAAGAGAAGAAGAGAATCGGCAAGCAAGCAAAGATTTAACAGCCCCAGGCAGGCTCTGGGCTAATTGATGATCACTGAAAAAGAGAATTATGCAGCCAAGCACAGGTATACTCAGCAGAGACATCCAGAGGAAGAAGAAACCAGAGAAAATCAAGTCTGTGTTCATTGCAAGAGATCGCCAGCTAAAGCTTTAATTAAAGTCCTTGATTAACTCTCTGGGGAACTTACTAACAATTGCATTTTAAAGGAGGTATAGTTAATTTTAGCAGAAGCACTGCTACGGTTAATCCCAGAATGTTAGAGCAATTAGGCCATAAAGCAATTCACTATATTCCCCTGAAGACAGAAATCAAAAGAAGGAGAGGAGATGAAGCTGCTGAAGATAAATGTGGATATTTGTTATGCTGCAAATAAAAAAAAAAAGTGAATTAGTTCGCAAGAAAGTCATTGCACGCTGTCTTTTGTCTGACTGATCCTAAGGACCCTCTCACAGAAGTATAAGGAATCTGGAGATTCCAGTTGTTGCTTAATGTCACAGCTCCAAGAATCTCTCAATAATAGCTCCCCTCTCTAGGAACGATGGTCATTGTGGTTCAGCATTAACTGGCAGGCCACACATTCTCTGTTCCTGCTGCTTTTGCTCTGCTTGTGGGAAACCAATGAAATCTGAACACTCACCAACTGGAAGATTGTTTTCACTTTTATTTGATCGGACTGCAGAGAGTGTCACTTTGACAGCTTCATGGTCAGAGTAAGGGAAATCCTTGCCAGGAGCAGTTCCTGTAGTAGTTTCATGAATATTGCATCTAATATCATATTGAGATGAGCCCTGTAAGAAAGGACAGACAAGATGGCAAACTCTTTGTTATCTGCAGACAGCATGACTAAAGAACCCCCCCGCTCCCCAAAATGTTATAGCTAGATTATGAGCTGCAAATAATGCAGAAAAAAATGGAATGTTATTTTCTTAGTTTGAAATGTCCATAAAGGAACTAGATTTACCCTAGGGAAAAATTCACTCTACTTGAAGCTTGTTGCCATATAATCTGTCCACAAAGGTAAGTATCACCAAGGAATGTGATTCTACAGCATCTCCTGGTAGTTTGTTCCTTTGGCTAATTTTTTATCTACTGTAATTAATCTTAAATGTCAACAATTGCCATTTAAAATCCCCTACCATATATTCAGATTTAGGCAATGCGTAGCTTCTTGCCTCTGAAAGGAAGACAGTTCTGATTTAAGGTAATCCTATCTTACCCCAAAAAGATTAGATAGTAAACAGTTGAGATTTTTCTCAACAAATCTAAGTTGACCCTCCATTTTAACGATAAAGATCAGTTAAGTTAGAGAACAGCAAATTAAAGAAGAACTTAAAAAAGATTTTCAGTCTTTCTGTTCTGACAAACGTCTCCTGAATGTGTTTCAAGAGGCTACTTAGAAGTGTTCAGATTCAGACTAAGAAAGCAGCTGTAATTGTATTTCCCTTCCCGCTGAAAAAACAGGTTAACAGGTTAAAGCTGATCTTTCCACCATAAGCAAATTGGATTGAAATGGGAAGAAACAATAGCTGTGGGCCAAGTATTGTTGCTCTGGGTTCAATTAGGTTATTTCAATGCTCCAGGATAGCAATGCACAGACCTACATTTTAAGAGTGCACAATGCTTCAGAACAGACGTGGATGCTCAGGTGGCATTTCTCTGCAACTTCTAAGTCAGTTTTTCTTGGGATCAGGGAGCTGCTCCTCCCATACACACCCAACCATCACATGCCCTGGTAAAAAAATAAAAGGGTGTGTGTGTGTGTGTGCATTCAATTTAAGCAGTTCGGTCAGGTGCCTTTGATTCTGGCCTTGATGTTGAAGTGCCGCACAACCCTTCTGCTATTAGCTTTGCACATATTAGCACTGCCTGGACCTTCCTCGCCTGAAAAGCCACTCTCCTGAGAGCAACTGTCAAATGAACACATCAGTAAACAACAAGTAGCTGAACCAAAGGATAAAGATGAAAACATGGAGCAGCTGCCTTGTTCAGTGGGAAGTGTTTTTCAAATGAGAGCTTTCATTCTCACCTGCTTCCCAAGCTCTCTCTACAACACTTTGCTCAGTCTCTGTTTTCTAGAATATTAACTTGCACGTACTTTATAAAGAATGTAGTCAATACGAATCCCCTGGGGATAACACTGCAGTTCTTTCTTGCTGATGTAGCAGTTGGCTGGCACAAGGGTACAGCCATCTTCACAGCCCTGAGAAGAAGATCAGAGACAACAGAGACTCTTAACACAACATTTAGAGTAGTTGCAAGAACTCTAGGTGAACTGGATTTCCATGGCAGAAATCTAAATTTGAGGGAACAAAAAGGGAGACAGTGAAATGGATAAAACAGGTCACTTGTACATCAAGCTTTTGAATGAGTCAAAATAATTATTTCCGAGTCTCGATGACAATATCAGACATGGACATATTCATGTACTTAATGGGCATGCAAAGAGGCTCACTTTAATTTTCTCTGCGGCTATGAAGGAATCTTGCAGCCCTGTCCATCCTTTCAATAGCCGAATGCCAACATCTTCTGGGTGCATATTCAGATCCCCTCCAAGCAGTACCACATCAGCTCCTTTGGAGGTATGCCTGGAAAGGTGGGAGAACATCACAAAACAAGAGACAAGAGCTTTTTGAAGCGAGAGATATGAACGGTGTCATATGAAATGTATCTCTAATGAATAAACATCTTTCTCAATCTCTCTCCCACTGGAGAGACTGGCATGAAATAAACTGAGTTTCCACTCAGCTAAAGCTTTTAACTTAAAGCTAACTAAAGTTAACTTTAAGGGGACACACAGGGCACAACAAGTGGCACAGCACCTGTCATTGGATTCTAATAAAGCACAAACATTTTTTGAATCTTACAGCTATAGTTCTTACTGTATGAATTGGCCAAGTTCCCAGGCCTGAACCACTCGATGGGGCAGGTATGTATCCTTCTCTCGGCAATATTCAGCATGGAGCTGGATAGGGGGAATGAATATATAATTATACATGTGCATTATCTATGAAAGTACACAACCATTATTCTCACATTCGTTTTAGCTGCTAAATATAAAATAAAAAGAAAAAATCTTGGTTCGTGGTTACAAGAGAATGGTGGAAAGAATTTAAGTTATATCATGAGCTTCTTTTAAAAAGCCTCATGATAAAAATGGACTTTTTGATAGGTATAGCATAGAATTGTTTGATTAATCTTAGATTACAGGTAGATAATCTTAGCATTAATGACTGCTTTGTCTCCTGAATCAGAAATAATGTAAATGTGAATATTTATACACACCAGAAACAAATATTTGATATCTTGTTTTTTTTGGGGGGGGGGAGGGGAGCCTTTGAGTCAGTGTTGATTCCTGGTAACCACTAGACTAGTCCCAGCAGTTTTCTTGCCAAGATTTTTCAGAAGTGGTTGGCTACCACCTTCTTTATAAGACTGAGAGACAGTGGCTGGCCCAAACCTGACTTCATGCCTAAGGCAGGACTAGAACTCAGTCTCTCAGTTTTTAGCCTGGTACCTTAACCACTATACCAAACTGGTTCCATTCATATACACCCAACACAGTAAACAGTATATATTTGTTCAATCTTCCTCCTTTTCAGAAATCTTGCTCCAATTTTGTAATGGCAGTACAAAACCATTGATCTGCAGCACTAAAGACTAATCACACTTTGTCTAAACACCCAGAAAAGCCCTGATTTTGTCCACCCAGATGTCAAGATTCAAAACAGCCACTTGTGCAGAAAGATGTGGAACCCAACAGCAAGGTATTACTGACGGTGTGAATTCATAAAGATGGCCTCTTCCTAACTCAAGTCAAAAGATGGAAAGTCTAGACCCTTCACCCCTTTCCAAATGATTTAGCTATTTTGATAGCCTGCTCTAAGTACTCAATGAGGGATTTGAGAGAAGCTTTCATAATTTTAAAGTGCAACAAAATAAAATAAATAAAAATGCTCACATGAGTCACATAGACGTTGAAAATAATGCCCTGGATCTTTAGCACTATGAGACCCACAGATTTGCCACCGAACCAGTCTCCATGCTGGAACTGTGAAAGAATACAGCACATATAAAACACAGGGGCAAAACTGAAACAATGAGTTCACCAGTAGAAATAGGTGTGCCTTGGACTCTTTCCTAAGCATGTTACTCACCATGTATGGGTAACCATTCACAGAATATTGGTACAAGAAGGTGTCCAGGATCTGATGTTTGGAGAAGATGCAGAGCCCGCTGCCGATCACCCCACTGCAGAAGAATAGACGCCAAATTATTATTTTCCCTATAGTGGGCAGTCTTTGAGAGTTTGGGACCAAACTTTTTGTCAGTTGCCAGAGTTCTGGGAGTGACAATGTCACTGGAAGAGGTGAAATAAGAATCCCCACTTCTTTCTCTCATTTCTTGGATTTTTCAAAATTAAATAGGAGCATTAAGACCACTGGAAGCTGTATGCCTTTAATTTATCTGGCTTTTGCAAACAATTGTAACAATACCATTATTTGTCAGTATGCCATCAAATTTTGGCAGGTAGAGTTGATTCTCAGGATTGAAAGCAAAAAGGGTTTTTCATATCTCTGACTGAGAACAGGACTCCATTCCTACCCACTATGTGAACCTAAAGCTGAACTTTCTGGAATATAACTCTGTGACAAACACAGGTAAAGGTTTCCAGAGAAAAACCAGCATCTAGACTGTTTGGAATTATTCCTGGCTCTCTGAGAATGGAATGACATTTTACAAAACCACCAGAAATTGAAGCTTGCCATGAACTGCAGTTTCAACAGCTACATATACATTAGATGTACAAGTATGTTCAGCTTACAACAGTTTGTTTAGTGACCGTTCAGAATTACAATGGCACTGAAACAAGGGATTTATGACCGTTTTTCACAATTACAACTGTTTCAGCATCTCCATGGTCTCATGATAGTTGCAGTGTCCTGGGATCATATGATCACCATTTGTGATGTTATGACAAATAAAGTTAATGGGGAAGCTAGATTCACTTAACAACTGTGTTACTAACTTAACAACTGCATTGGCTAGCAAGAAAAATATAAAATGGGGCAAATCTCACTTAACAAGTACCTCGCTTAGCAACAGAAATTATGGGCTTAATTAAGGACTGTACTGTATATACTTTAAGTCACATTACAACTACATTTTTTGATCAGCATCTGCAATCGCAGGACAATTTATCTGATCCATGTGCCAAAATATTCCTTTTATTTTATACCATAGCAGATCTGGGGGTTTAGTTACTCAAGAGTGAATAGGGTTCAAAGTAGTACAGGAAATTCAACCGGTCTCCCAGTGTGATGCGAGTATGACTCAACATCCTGCTGCATTTGCATGCAAGCTATCTAAACATCCTTAGTAACCAGTAATAACTCCAAGTTCATTTGTGTCATTTTCAAGAGCAAGTAGCATAACAAATGAGACACTTCCCATTAAAACAAAATTTCAGGCAGTTCAATTAAGCTGTGACACCTGGTAGGCAGGGACTACTAAACTCAGTTGATAAGCAAAGGACAATCATTGTTAGGAAGGTAAGTCCAACAAAGTTTAGGTATAGTTAAGAACACATATTTTTGCAGAAAACGTCTGGAAACGCCTGTGGCAACCCAACACACCTCCTCCCAACTGGCATTTTCCAGCTTAGAGACAGCGACAGGCCCAAGGTCAACCAGCTGGCTTCACGCCTAAGGTGGGGCTAGAACTCAGTTTCCTGGTTTGTAGACTTGTACCTCACCCATTACACCCAATTGATTTCATTTATATATCCTCAGTAAAGATGAATATGTATATATATATATTTCTCCAATCTTCCTCCTTTCCAGAAATCTTGCTCCAGATTTCTAATAATAGCACAAAACCATTGATCTGTAGCATGATTACTGGAAATCTGAAAGAAGTCTGAACAACTGGCCAGTGGGGGAAACAGGGCAAAAATGCAATAGGTGTACTTTTCCCTGTCCTTGATTGGGAGAAGTAGAGTTGGATCAGTTTTTTAAAAGCTCTGTTAAGCTCATTTTAAGATTTAGACTACAGTTGTGTATGATTGTCATAAAATCATACCCATGTAGTTGAGTGCCATGATCAATGGAGGCTCTAGGATCCTCAAGACCCAATGTGCCAACTCTTGTCTTTACCTACTTTTAAGTCTAATCACACTTTGTCTAGTCAGACAAAAAAAATCCAGCTAACTGTAAAATGGAACAACAACAAAAAAAAAGCTTGTGTTATTCTTCAGCCATGGACACAAATTGAAGCTAATTCTCAAAATTAAAATCTTGCAAAAACTTTAGTGATACACCCCAAACAGAATAATGACTGTCAACTGCTTTCTAGAGATGGTAGAAGGCAACCGAACATACTTTGAGCACCAGATTGGACAATGCTACCTGGTCAAAGTGACATCATGGGAGCAATAGCAATACCACTTAGAGTTATATATTGCTTCATAGAGCTTTACAGCACTCTCTAAGCAGTTTACAAAGTTAGCATATTGCCCCCAACAATCTGGATGGAAGGCTGGAATCAGGATGGAAGACTGGAAGGCTGAGTCAACCTTGAGCCAGTCAGCATTGAATTCCTGGCAGTGGGCAGAGTTTGCCTGCAATACTGCATTCTAACCAATGCCCCACCAGGGCTCTTGATTCTGAACTAGGAAGGCTTTTTCTGCCTTATTAAATAGTATCAACTGGATATCTATGCCATTCCGAAGTTAAACAAATGAAAACTTATTACCTGAACTCCATTTTTACCTTTTGAAGTAGTGGGAAGAAGGGTAGTGGATACACAGTTTCTTTTGTAGCATGAGGTAATCTTTTTCACTCCACACCTGAAAAGCAAAATGCTATCATCACAGTGACTGTGAAAAAAGTAACAAAATGGCATGTTGATCTGGGGACCAAGGTCCCTAAGCTTATCTTCAGTTAATTGCCAGTCCCAAAATAACTCTCTTTCATTTGTTATGTTTTTCTGTGCATTATCCTTTAAGATTTCTCCAGAGCATAGCAAGGAGGCCTCTGCTGAACTGTGTCACAAAAATTGGCACACCTTTCCAGTGACTGAATTTACCCATTACACTAAGCCATAATATCATTTGTTGCATTTGGGCTTGTGACTAGATACTGTATGAAGCAGGTCATGATGGTTTCTTCAACAAAACAAACCATGCCTTTAACATCATGTATAAAAATGTAATATGTCATCAGTTGAAGTAGGATTAAAACCCCACTTTTTGTTCCAACCAGATCCATTCTAGCATGTGAAATCTTCACCTCCTGTAAGAGTGCCAGGTCAAATCCCTCCTGGTTAAGGACATCCCCAATCAATGCAACACGCTCTCGCCGCAACTTGCTCAGGTAACGAATAGCCCTAGACAAAGTGAAAAGGAAAGGGAAAGCAGTGAGGATCGCCACTGTGGTGGATTGGAATATGAATTCGCATTGAATCAATTTGTATGTTTACTTATATAAGATTAGTATTACTGCGTGTTCCTTTAACTTCATATGTGTCTCCCTCTGTTCAGCTCATGTAACATCCTTGATAATCTGTGTCTGTCAGGGACTACCTGGTCACAGAACGCGTGCCTGTGGGGACACAGAACTCAAGAGACATGGGCTACCCAAGATACTTATTCCTTCCTGCTGTAAAATGCAGGTTGGCTTGTTATTAAGGCCTTGACTGAACATATCAAAGCTATTATACTGCATTTTTAGAAATGTGCCTATAATGTATTCACAACCAAGGATTGTATGCTTGTGGTTATCTTCTACTAGTATGTGTACATACTCAAATTATTTTTAGTCATCTTACTAAATTAGATTAATGTAACCTTCTGGCTCTTGTTCTTGGCACTTCTGGGTACAATAGACAAGTGACTCACTATAACCTCCAACCTAGTACTAATATCACTAATGTGTGAGTCTTCTCCAGTTTGTTGGTTTTTAAGCGATTTTTACCATGACACAGCTTATTCCAAATACTTCATTCTTTACAAATGATGAAGAAAGAAGCATCATATTAAGGGCCAATCTTAGCCCCAAAGAATTTTGTTTGTTTATTTATGACATTTGTTACCAGAACATTTTTGTGAGTGTCTATGAAGATATAGCCTACTTTTATCCCCCCAATGAGGTAAATTGAACTGAAACTAGCAGATGGTCCAAAGCCATCTCAGTTCACTCCCAACACCTCAACCATCAGATGGAGTTATTTTTGCCTGGACCATAGTAAAGGAGTTAATTAAAGCCCTTATCCATTGTAATCCCTTTAAATATAAATATATGTCTATATACCACCAGTGTCACCAATTTATGCACATACTGTATACTTAAGACCAATTCTTCTTAAGACACATCAAAATCTCTAGAAGCATTGAATAAAAAAAGCCCAGTAAACCTTACTTCAGGACCAAGTCCCACCATTAAAACAGAGAAAATTTGGGTCCTTTCAGAAAATAAAGGATAGCTCCTAGAAATAGATCATTAAAACCTGAGTGGACAAACCAAAAACATGAACACTCAATTAGGCTGACAATGTAGAATGATAACTAATTCCTTTGGGTGCCAAAGGTACTTTCTTGTTTTGCTAGAAGACGTCTCACTCCATGCAGAAGTATGAAAGGATTTCCAGAAAAAAAATTTCGGACAGACTACAGGGTTCAGGTGACCCTGAGGGCACAGATAAATCTCCAAGTGACTTCAATGATTCTCAGAAAGAGAGCTAATGACCAGGTGACTGCAATAATATAAATCCTTCCATTGTCCACCATCCAGTCAGAACTGAAGAAGCTTCTTGGATGAGAAGTGAAATGTCTTCTAGCAAAACAAGAAAGTCCAGTTGCCTTTTGAAAGAAAGCACCTTTCCGACAATCATGATCTAGATGACTGAGAATCTCCATAGAGATCCTCTATGTGTCTTCTCACAGATTCAGTGTGTCTTCTCAGAATTATGAAACACAGAGACATACCTAAAAATGGGAGCTGTTTTGTCAAATATACAGTCTCCCTAAACTCAAATTCAAGGGATTAATCTTGGTATGGCCAAAACCTTGGCTCACCTAAAGCAACCAAATCACTTTGACAAAGCAGCAAAATTTTAGCATACAATATATATTGGGCACCCAGAAAATCCATGACACTTTGCTAAGCAGTTATGATCAAAGGAGAGCCATCATTTATATACCCTTGGCCTACAACACTGCACAGGCAAGATGAACAAATAAAGGCAGACACAATGGAAATTACAGCAGGATGCTAGAATGTTTTTGATAAAACTCATCCATGTGACCTTAGTATTATCTATTTATTCCTATTAGGGAAAGCTAGCTATACAATCTTTGAGAGACGATCAGTGACTATAAACGGTTTGGTTTATTGGGCCACAGGTTCCTGACTGGCTCTTCCCCTTTTCGCCATTCAGGGTCAATTCAGGTTGATGTAAATGCAGTTGAAGCAGTTAACGTGTGTGGGAGGAAGGGGCATCTTATAGGTTTGATAGTGAATGCAGCTCAAATTGTGTGTGGGAGGGGGGCTATCTTTTACCACAACAATCTACAGATGTGCTATATGTGCTAAAGATGTGCTGATGCTCGTGCATTTTCTAAAAGCACACTTCTATCCTTGCCTCCAAATGCTATATATTTAAATGCATAATAGCAAATAAAATCTCCTAAATATTAGAAAACCAGCATGTTGAGCCAGTTTGGTGTAATGGTTAAGGTGCTGGTTTAAAACCAGGAGACTGTGAGTTCTAGTGCCACTTTAGACATGAAAGCTAACTGGGTGACTTTGGACCAGTCCTTCTCTCTCAGGCCAACTCACCGCCCAGGGTTATTGTGGGAAAAATGGAAGGAGGAAGGCGTATTATGTATGTTCTCCTTCTTGAGTTACTTATAAAGTAATAATGGTAGGATTAAAAAAAAATATAGAAAAAAGCAAACCATAGGGTAAAATGGAATAACAATCTGAAGAATGAGACCTGGTCTATACTTGCACTAGAAGGAAGATCAAGAATCCTGCTACGGTAAAAGAGATTTTTAATTTTTAATGTAGAGCTAGGAAAATGATAATTTTTTAAAACACAGTTTTATGAAAAAATACTTTAGAAGTCAGAGAACTAACACTGAAAATAATTGATTGGAATAAGAATTGTTCTCTGTAATACGCAAGCATATTTTTATACTTGCAAGTATTACAGGGGACAGGAACAAAAACATAATCCTGCCCCAACCCCATGATGAGCAATTAAATTTTTACCACTCAGCTATATTTGCAAGCTAGACCTAGATCAGCACTGGAATTTGAACTTTCCCCAACAGAGGGAATTCTTTAAAAAAAGCCTCTCTGAATATTATTTTTGTTTTGTAAATAATAGAAATGGGATTCAGAGGTTGGAGCAACATGGATCAGTTACCCCATCTCATTTTGGAAAGTGTAATAATCATTTTCCAAGCAAGTGACTTCTGCACCTAGAACAGAAATGATGTCAGCTGATAGAATGTACACTACTTAAAGCGTAAAGAAGAATAAAACTAGGAAAAACTTATGAGAATTATATTATTTAAAGCAGTTTAGCTGCTTAATGGAGAAATAAAGTTGAACTATCACAACTACAGGTAATAATCAATTATCAGGAGATTTGTGTTTGAAGACCTTTTCAGATATGCATTATCTAACTAAATTTTAATCCACACCATCATTTTGGCAATGCTGCCCGTACAACCAAAACTCTATTGTAACTATTGTAAAATTGTAACTAAGAACTTGTGGTCCAGAGAGCAGGAGAGGAAGAAAAGAGAAACTGACAGCATTCAAGGAATAATTAATACCAACATCACACACTAAAATTCCAAAGCACAAACACAGAGCACCTGATAGCCTGAATTGGGATAACAACTATAAACCCCAAAGTGTAAAAAAAGTAAAAAAAACCACAGTTTTTAAAATAATGAGTACAATTCGGAACTCTTAATAATATCTTACAAATAAGTCACAATGAAAAAAAGCTGTTCTGATCAAAGCTGCCCCAAACAAATGAAAAAGATAAACTCACCAGCAATTGAGGTCAAAGATACGAAGCTGCACTACAGAATCCTCCATTGCTGTGGATGCAAGACAATGTACAGGTGAATTCTAATCAACACTTAACAAAATGAGAAGTTCTGTTTCAACTTTTTAAGCCAGCTGGGACTTAAGCTTGATCTTCCCCCCACCCACCCCTCTGCCAGAAGAACAGGAATTGTAACTAAGAACTATGGTTTTGAGACTTGTGAGGTAAAGTTGGGGTGTGGCAGTTGGAGGAACTGATTCAGCCAGGAACCTAAGATTTGGTGTACAAGGACAGAGGAAGCCTCTGTGATAAACCTCTTCTCGTCACTTGAATAGTTCTGTCTCTTTAGTTAGTAATAGCAATCAGAAAAGCTTTTGAAATCCACAGCTGCGCAATACATTTTAATCACCAATGGAAATATGCAAGATTTCAAGTTCTCCAGGACTATTCATTATGGAAGAGAACTTGAAAGCTTGCACACTGTTGTGACGTTTTAGTAGGTCCAGATAAAGGAAATGCCAAACTATGGCACAACTATCAAAGTGAAGGAGATCAAAGTCATCCTCCCTTTTACTTGATGCCCCTTAGATATGGTAGATATAAATTCCCATAATTCCTAGATAAATGGCCAATAGCAGTCAACAGATTATGGAAAATTGTTCTAGATAGTACATCTGCTCACTATGCTCATCATTTTTTCTGACTTTTGGGGTTAGTATTTTTGAGTTCACTGTCAGAGCCATACAAAATGGCAGTGGTAAATGTTATACTGTATGAGTTTTAAACAGGAAATAGCAACTACATTTTGAATATGTGCAGATCTTCATTTTTGTGTAATTTGTGATAGTTCTGCAGTTTTGGCCATCATATGTTTCCTACTACTAGACTTGTTTTTTTTTAATTGGCATTTTGCTTCCTAGTTGTTTTGTGTCAGAAATTTCTGAATTCTATTCTAAATTTGCTATAATGACCATTTCTATGTTTGGAAGGGTTTCTCCCATTGATTGGTAGTGAGACATTTATTCGAATTTTCTTAGAAAGTACACAAATGTTGTTCTGTAGACATGTGCATCAGTTTGGGTGACAAATGTTCTCAGCCTTGGGTTGGGTTTATATACTGCACAAACCTATAACAGGATGTGCTTGTTAATGGCAAATACAGTACACAATACTAAAAACATCTGAGATGACTCTCACATTAAAACATTATCATTTGACAGTTTCCTATACAACTAATGAACAAATCTGTCAGTCACTGTCTTGTCTCTTTCCAACAAAGACTTACAATTTAATTTTAACATTACTCTTTATTTCGTGACCTTAAAAAATTACATATTTTATGGAGCTTGGCTTTGCTACCTGGATACATTTTATTATCGTGATCTCTTCATTATATAGCAACAAGATTGAAATTTACTACATAGTGATATTAATATACCATTGAAGGATTATGATATCGCTAAAATATAATTTGACATATTTAGTGAATATTGAATAGGAAATCAGGAAGTGATCAAACACATTCTACAACATGTGCATGTGCTAGGAAGCTAGTTTAGCTGCTGTCTAGCATACTCCATTTTCACACAAATTACTGTGGTATGCTTGCTATATAGGTTATTTATGCAATCTCCTACATGGCTTAAAGGAAATTAGCCTTGCAGCACAAATCATAAAAAAATAAACGGAACATTAAGAAAGTAAATTACAAAATAATCAAATGCTTACTATAAAATTACCACTGCTTTTATAGCGATTGCTTTATCTGAAAGTGGGAAAGTCTTTGAGCACCATTGTGTTTATAGATTCAGTATTGGCTTTTCTTAAATTTGCCTTCAGGTAAAAAAGCAATGTGAGAGGAAATTGACAACTCTTCCTTCCTTCCAATCGTTTGGTATTATGGTGTGATGACAATGCCAGCAAAATACAAGAATTCAAATCTATGACTGCCAATCTGTGAAAAAATAGACTTGGGCTCAAGTTCTACAGACACAACAAAGAACTATATAGCAATAATACATTAACAAAATACAGGAAGTAACTGTTATTCCTTTTCACAGTATCGGGCAGAGACAGTAAACATTCTATTATATAAAAAAAAACTTCTTGAGGCGGAGGGAATACCCTCTTATCCTAAATCAAATTCCAAAGAATATTATAGAACAATTAAGAGTCTTATATGCCTCAAATTATTACAAATGTGTCATAATGCAGATTTTCACAGAATTTAACAATGTCACCTAATTTCATGAGTTCCTAACATTTTTATCCTTGCATGTTAGATATTTCATCAATGCCAGAAATCAAATATCAGAAGAGGCAACATTCCAAAATCACTGGGGTAGGGAGGGGGAGGAAGAGGGAGGATATTTTAGCCAGCCAAGACAATTTTGCCATTGATCCTTAAGTGGCCACTCTGAAGCAAAACTTTTAAAACAGATTGCCAAATGAAGTCCCCTAATTACAATTCAAGAAGAGAACTATACAGCTTCACTTTAGTAAATGTTGCTGAACAACCCACTTCCAGCATCAACCATTCTGGATGATTCTTTTAGTTCAACATTTAGAATTTATCTTCCCCATCCCTGACCAAGACATTTAGCCTGTTTTGACTTGAAGGGAGATCACAGATTTAAAAATGCACTCTATAAGCTCACCAAAAGTTTGCTCCTCTGTTTAATAAACATATGCACAGACAGAACAAGAATGAAGTTTACCCTGGTTGTTTTGCTTTTTGCTGTCCAAATCTAATGGACCTTTATCTTTTGCATCATGATGGCATTTTGTGCACCAGTTAAATTATTGGCTCAAATAACTTTTTGGAACTCTTGAGGCAAAAATCCAAGTCCTTTGTTCTGCATTGTGTGGGAAGCTTTAACATCCATTCTGAGCAAATTTGGGAAGGGGGTTAGGGACAGTGCAGAACAGGGCAGCTCATTTCCCACCCCACTGGAGTCACTGAACATTTCCAAAGACATTAACAAAAGAGTTACCAGGAAGGGAGCCGTGTGTGTCCTCTTTTTTGCTGGAAGAGAATGCTTAGTCGCTAAATCAGATTAAACAAATTCGGCCACACTGAATTCACCTTAAGCCTCTTTTTTTTTTCCATCTGACGCTCAAGGCACGACAATATTAGCACGCTCACCATTCCCAGCACTGTATTTTGCCCAAGAGACGTTTGAAAAAGAGCAATAGCAGTCGGAGCTCAAGAGTGTCTTCGACTTCAGTCCTGATCGATTTTAAAGCAGAAAGGCTGCCAAGCATTCTACCTGAACAGGTATCAGTCTCCTATTCCAACGTATTGAGGGGAGGGAAATCAGCCAGGGGGCAAAAGCAAGAAGTATCCCAGCTTCGGAGCAGCTTTTAAGCCAATACTACAATTGCCGCTTGTGACAGCAAGAGAAAGAGGAAGGAACAAGAGAAAAGCTACCGTAGAAAAAAAAACGTTTTAGGGTGCAAGGGATATAGGACTCCGAAAGAGTTTGCAGAGCCGATGCATACCTGGCAGTTTCTATCACCAGCCAGCCGAGCCCACCTCCAAGTTTCACTCCCTGCCCTCCATTATTCGCGCGAATATTCGCGTCCGGCCACCAGCAAAGCAGCGACAACTAAAACGGGGAAGGAGCGCCTAACTGTGCGGCGCGCAGTGCATCTCGGGTCTTGTAGGCCTTCGTTCATGTCACCATAACTTTGTATTTAAAAACCCACCTCCCTCCCTTCGCGGGCTGGAAGAGGCGCGAGGAGACGCCGTTGGGTGGAGTAGTGGGAAGCGGAACTAGGAACGGGGAGCTGGGTGGCAATGTAACCTTTGGAGCTTGTATCTGCTTTCCTGCGAGTAAGCTGAATTTAACGCAACAAGTTTTTGTTTTCCCCTTTCCAGAAAAGGACGGTACTTGCAGTGCGAATTGGAAGTGCTGAAGGGTTTTTGCATTAGTTAATGATTTAAGGACTGTTGCAGCATAGAAAAATTAAAACTTTGAAAAGCTGGTTTTTGCCTTTCTCATGAACACAATCCCCATTTAACCCAATGTGTTAAAATCTAACACATCATTTAGATTTTTGCTTTTGTTTTTGACCTTAGAAAAAATACAGTGGACAACAATTTTTTACAAAAGCGTTGCTTCCTGAAAAATTTCTCTTTTTTTTCTTCAAATTTTTATTGATTAAAAAGTACAAACAGACATACATACAACAATAAAACTTACACAACAAATAGACATGAATCAAGTCTTTGCGACTTCTTTTTCAAAATTTGTCGCATTGATAGACTATATGTTCATATTTATGTATATATTTATATATAAACTGATTTATATATATATATACATTTTTTCTTTCTAATATATCTTTTATATTTCCATTCCTAGTACATCATCCCTTCAGATTTTCTTGATCTACGTATTTAATTTAGCATATTCCTTAATTGGTACTTAATTTTTTATCCTTTCCTTTGTATCCCTATTGTTATTTTCCTTTCTTTTTCTCCAACCAGTTATACCATTTCTGCCATACTAAATAATACTCTGTTTCTTCCTTTTCCTGTATTTTCTTTGTAAGTTTGTCCAGTTCTGCACATTCCATAATTTTGCTGATTATTTTATCTTCTGTTAGTATTCCTTCATATTTCCAATTCTGGGCAAAAACTATCCGTGCTGCTGTTAGTATATGAATAATTAAGTATTTTATTTCTTTTTCGTAATGTCCTGTGATTATTCCTAATAAGAAGGTTTCTGGCTTCATTTCTATTTTCTGTTGTATTATTTCCTCTATCATCTTGCATGTTGTAAGAAGTTCGTCATCTAGCTGAATGTACTTTGCTTCTCCGTAGTTGCTAAGAAAATTCCCAATTACATCCTTTAATGCTTTCAGGTGATTTTCTCCAGTCCCACTGACGGATCTTCAAACTGGTTGTCCTTAATGACTTTTCTGATCTGTGGACCAACAAAAATGATTTCCTTAAACTTGGCATCAGTTATTCCTGAAAACATCTATCTCGAATAACAAAAACCTTCACCTTCCTTGTTCGTCATTTTCACAAAAAAAATTCCTTCAGTTTGAGTTTGATGTGAAGTGGAGACAAAAAATACCTTTGTTGGGTCAACAAGTGGCTCATGTGTCAGATATTCTTTCCTGGAACCAAATTCGGGGTGGTAATTCTTTTTAACATACTGCAGCACTGCAGATCCTTTTGCAACAACAGTAATTGGTATATCTATCTACATTCCAAGCAGCAGAGCCCGCTCCACAGATATTCCAGTTGTATTTGGTGTACTGGATGTGCTTCAACAACAGTTACATGTTTTTGTATGTTTCATGTGTACAGTGTTGCCAACAGATACTGAAAGGTGTACATTGCAAAAACAAGCTTTTTTTAATGAAATGGTATGTGATAGGTTAAATTATTTTCATGATAAGCAGCCAAAATCAATAAGTTACACCCACAAGTGTTCAGGAAGCAAAATCCAGTGATATTAGTGATAAAATATTTTTCTAGTTGTCTAATGTTTTCCAACTTCCGTAACTTTATGATGTGTGGACTTCAACTCAGTATCTTAAAGTTACTACGGCTGAGGAAACACTTTGTCTAAATCTATAAATGAACAAGACTACACATTTAGCTTTCTAGTGGCTCTTGTTTAAGGCATCAATGAAGCCAAAAGAAATTTCTTTGGGTGCCTTCTCAGCTGCCTGAACATGTCCAGGTAACCATAGATGGCATTGCTTTGTCACATCCTCAGCACAGAGCTGAAACCTCTTGAAGTCATCTGTGAAGTCCCTTCATACTAAAAAGGACTTTTGGTGTCTAAGGAGGTATGCAGGGTGGGTTAAAAACTGTTAAGAAAGATCACAAGCCCACAACTGAAGCCTGTTTCTTTTTCCATATGTTGCACAAGCAATTCAAGTAAAAAGGAGTAGGTCTTCAGGGAGTAGGTCACAAAGTTGTGGCTGTCTTCTTGACTTAGTTCTGATGCTCATTTCAGATGCACCTCCCGGGAGAGAAATGGAGTCAGGAGCAGTGGTGAAATTCAATTTTTTTTTATTATTGATTCTGTGGGCGTAGATTGGTGGGCATGGCAGGGGAAGGATACTGCAAAATCTCCATTCCCACCCCACTCTAGGATCAGCCAGAGGTGGTATCTGCTGTTTCTCCAAACTACTCAAAATTTCCGCTACCGGTTCTCCAGAACCTGTCAGAACCTGCTGGATTTCACCCCTGGTCGGGAGAATTTATGGATTGTTTTGCTTAACTTGGCTTTCATTAAAATAGAAAGGAAAACATCATTCATTAGCTTGTAGGTGGGACAGAGGAGGACTCAGTAGTGGGTTATGCCAGCATACATTTCTGTTAGTATAAAGACTGTGTCAACTTGCAAAGTTTTCAAGTTGCCATGAGCAGGAGGGAGGGAGAACTGAAGTGAATTCCATACATTCTTTCTGACCGCAATCAGAAGGAGGGTGTTAGGTTTCACAGCCAGCCAAAGTGGTTAATTGGAGAATGTGATTTATGACATGGCCAGAGAGGAGGGGAGAGACAGGGTCATAGGGGAACGTAAATCTACGTAGGATCAGTCCTAACTGCATCCGAGTATTGCCGGAATGTTGCTCCTAATAAATGACTATATTTCCTTTGAAGTTTGGATCATGACTCATGAATTAATTAGGGCATCTTTCGGAAACTTGACAGACTGCTAGGTAGCACTTTAACATGACTGCTTAGCTATTCCTATACTAATTTCACGGTAGAGAAGTAATAAGGATCCATTTATGTCATTGCTTTATTTATCATGAATCAGACATATTTTTCTTACCATACTTCAGAAACAATCCTACATATTCTTATCACCATTTTTTCTCTTCTTTCTCTTTCTCTTACAAGTACAATATATACAGTACACTTACTGTATACAGTTTCTTTCACTGAAATTATATTACTTACATTTATCTCATTCCCCAAAAATTACAACTTTCAAAAGTGGTCTGTTATTTCACAATAAAATTATAATACTGTACTTACATAATAATACTTATGAAATATATGTAATATTTCATAACCGGATCAAAGTGAATAAAATTTTAAGTTAAACATCTTTAAGAGCCATTTTATTGCACTGATTTTACTGCTTTATGTCATTAATTCCATTTATGATCCTGGCATCATAAAATAAAAACTAAAACCAAGAACATAACATGAAAATAGCTGGAAATCAAAAGTTAACTTGGGTAAGCCCTACCGCTTACAGCTTCCCTGGGCGTGCCATGAATTGCAATGAGTGATGAATTATATAATCAATCCAAATATTCAGTCGTATTTCATGATTGTTTTTCTATCAGGATTATCTTGAGATTTAAGTGTTATCTTCCCACGGTATAGAAAAAAGAATATCTTAATTTATCTGGAGATACCTTGAGAACTGGATGAAAGCCAGGATTTCCAAATAACTGTGGACCTTAGGCTTTTCATGCTATCTTCTTTTATCAAAAATACAGTTGTACCGGGACTTCCTGTTTGCTGCTGGCCGCCGCCAGACGTTCCTTAGGGATCGTCAGCTTCCACTGCCTGTTAGAGCCGCCTTCACAACGGAACGGCGGCTCGAAAAAACTCCGTTCCCATGAGGAAACGGAGATAGAGCCGGCAGGGGTGGGTAGAACTCTCTGCAGAGTCCCAAAAGTTTTTCTTTTACTTTTGGGATGGAGCGGATGAGATGCCCCATATCCCCAGCCGTTGCTCCGGGCTTTGGGAGACCTCTGCTAATGCAGAGCCAGGCGTCAAAAGCAAGCTTGCGAATTTGACAGATTACTCAAAGAAAATGTGAGCTGGACCTGTAATACTGAAGCGCAAGTATTTTACTTATCTTTTAAAAATTACTTAAGAGAATAGAGGAAGAGAAAGAGGAAAAAAGTTTCTTTTTAAAATGGCGTCTGCCGCGGCTGGAGAAGAGTTTGAGAGGGAAAGTTCTTCCGTTTTTTATTATTACAATGTAGCGGAATAAATACCACTGGCTACATTTGTAGACAAAACTCCGCTCCTGTTTTTGTTTTTCTCTTTTTTCCCTGGAGGCTTGAGTGTTGCTGGCTGGAAGTCTTTTGTCTTGTTTTTTTTTTTTCTTCTTCTAACAAAGCCTGCTTAGGCGGAAACATGGCACTGAGGCTTGTGAAGTCAGACAAACAAATAGGTGGGGGGGATTCCCCCACCAAGAATTTAAAGCAATATGTTTTAACTCTTCAGTCCCAGAAACCTGATTTTAATATAATAGAATTTCTCTTAGAGGAGATTGAAAGAAGGGATGAGATTGTGAATCAGCAACTTGAAAAATTTAAGCAGGAAACTAAGGAATTGGTGAAATCCAAGTTTGACTTTTTGCAGCAAAAAATTTTAAAATTGCCAGAATTCATGATTCGGTTGGATACAAATACTAATTTACTAGAGTCAAAAATGGATGAAATTCAAGATAAATTGGACAATAGATTTCAAAAAATTGAAAATGATTTGTTAAATATTCAGGATTATAGTTCAGAAGAAAAATTTAAAATGGATGCTGACCAAAAGTCTGGTAATGTAGAATATCTGGAACAGAGGATTCAAAAAGAGGTTCTAAAGATACAATATAATTTCACAGAATATGCAATAAGACTTAGAGGTTTGCAGGAAAATAACAGAGATGACTTAAGGAAAATATCTTCTGAATTTCTAGCTGGGATTTTAAAGATTCAACCTGAGGAAGTGTTTTGTAGGATTGACAGAGCTTATCGAATAAACTCTTGGATTGCCAAGCAAAGGCAATTGCCTAGAGATGTGGTAATCTATTTTTCAGATAAAGAAATTAGGAATAAAATTGTGCAAAATTCCTTCAATTCTAATTTGCAATTGTATGGAAGAAAGATTTGGATTTACAAGGAACTCCCACCTAAGATATTAATGGAAAGGAAGAAATTTGGCTTTCTGGTGTCTGAGTTAAAAAGGAGAAATATTCAATTCCGGTGGGACGTCCCAGTTGGTATTATATTGAGATATCAAGGAGAAAGATACCAGTTAAATACTGTTGAAAGGGCGGAAGAATTTTATCAAAATAGGTTGAAAATGAATTTAACGTCTTCAGATATAATACAGGATAAGCAGAAGGAGCTGGAACTAAAGACAGAGACTGTACCAGATAAATTGCCTTTGGATTTATCGGATACCCCAGCTGGATTATCTACAAATTTGAGAGAAGTGCCATCTGATTTTAATGTGATGACTTATCAAGGCAAGGACAAGCATGGAAACCAATTAGAGGATATACAAGGGATAAAAAAGAAATGCGAGACACAAAAAATTAGGATGGAGGTCAAACCCACAAAAAGAAAACAAAAAAAGAAATAGGTTGTACAAAAATAGAAATTTCTAACCCAAGCAACAGTGAAGCCAGTGATTTTAAAATATGAATGATTATGTGAAAACATAGAGGAGGCGACATATTGGTCAATATCATCCTGAGGATAGTGGCAGATCTCTGCATTGCCGTAATTTTGGGACATGGAAAGAGCCTCAAATTGATGGTTTTGAATTATCTATTTTGAAACTTCTTTTTGTGTTGATAAATATATTATAATTATCTTGAATTATAAGGCAAGAGAATCACATTGGGACATGCAGAAGATCGGGTTGTTACCCAATACGATGATGGAAATTAATAATCCTGATGAAACCCACAATTATTATTATATGGAATACAATTATAATGTCACTCGGGTGGTTGTTTTTACTTTTATATATATAAGAAGATGTTTACTACTGATGGGGGCAGATATGATTGGAGATCTTGAATAAACTGTTGCATCCGCAAGCTATGTCACCCTATTATGGATGTTGGTTTTAACAATCCAGTGGAAAGACTTCAAGAAGATATTATATGGACTATAAATTTAAAGTTATTGTCTTTTCTTTTTTTTATTTAGATATAATGGAATATATATATATATATATTTTTAAGTAGTGTGGGCAGTGAATTAAAGATATCAAGAATTGTTGTGTATGGTAAATTTGTAAGACAGTGGGTGAATAAGCTAGCTACAGACTGATTAGTTTAAGAAAAGGGATTTTTAAGTGATACATTTAGGGGAGTGGAGGAAATGGATAGAGTGGAATAAATGTTAAATTAGATTTTATGGGGAGCCCGCTTTGAAATGTTATTAAAGTAGGACTTATTGTATAGTTTTAAAGTGGAAGGTGGTTTTGAATTGTTGCAATAATGCATAGATATAAAACACTATTATGCTAAATTAGAGTTATTTTATAATAGTTATAGTATAATGTGTTTGTCTTTTTTTGTTTTGTTTTTTTTTTCTCTTCTTCTTTTCTGAAATGTATGGATAAAGGGGGATTTATAATACTTTTAGTAAGTAAAGGTCAGTATTTTGAGGAGGGAGTAAGTAATCTGTTATGAATTAGGGTTTTTTTTTGATACGAAGAAGTCACAGGGGGGGAAGGGTGGGGAGGGGGGTTAGGGAGGGGGGGGAGGGGGGGGAAAAAGGGGGAAAAATTTGTATTTGAAAACCTTTTCAATAAAAAAAAAAAAAAAAAAAAAATACAGTTGTACCAAATTGCTATTTTGCTTATCTGAGATCTAGAACATCAAAAAAGCAGAACTTTTATTAGGAGCAATCCAATGAAGTGCTGCAAACTATTGCTAAATTGTTATTTGCCTAAAATGTCTGTTGGAGGCTTTATCACTATACTGTATATGTCATTATACATCATTTTTAATTACCTACTTTATTTATTTATTTACTCACTTACGTATTTACTTATATACTTCTTTATGATGAGATGATTAAAGAGCAGAATCTACTGGAATTATTGTAAGAATGTGATTAAAGTAAGGTTAATTTCTTTTTTATCATTAATATTTTTATTGAGTTATAAAGTATTATAAAATACAAAATACAAAATATATAGAAAAGCAGTGGGAGGGGAAGGGGAAAGAGAAGTGAGGAAAGATAAGAAAGATAAAGAAAAAGAAGCATTGACTTCTGACTCTCTGTTACAGTAAAATAAGGCATTAACATTAAATCACAGCTTTTTGCTTTTTCATAATAATATAAACAAGCCATTTCTATAAAGATCTATCAGTCTAATCAGAGTTAGAGTCAGAGTTTCATTCTTCTCCACATCAAGCACAAAGTTCAGAAATTGTCTCCATGTGGAAACAAAAGTACTTATATTCCTTTCTTTAATCAAAGTGGTCAGTTTTGCCATTTCAGCCAACTTCATCAATTTCTGCAATCATTCCAGTGGTGGGTTTCTACCACCACTGGTGAACCGGTAGCAGTGGCAGTTGGAGGCTCCGCCCACCTGCCCAGACGTCATCAAAAACGCTATTGCACGTCTAACAAAATGGTTATTGAAGTCAACATTAACTTTGCATTTATCATACCATAAGTAGCCGTGCCATCCATTCATGGTCCCCTAATTCAAGTAACCTCTTATTCTGGAGGCTCACCCATTCTTTCACCCAAGTCAAACAACATGCATCAAAATACAATTTTATATTTGGCAGACCCAAACCCCCTCTTTCCTTAGCATTTTGCAGCAGCTTATATCTAATTCTTGTTTTTTTTTCCCTTGCCATATGAACTTAGAAATATCGTTCTGCCATTGTTTAAACGGATTATCAATTGTAAGTATTGGTAATGTCTGAAATTTAAAAAAAAGCATCTTTGGTAAGATATTCCTCTCGATTACAGAAATTCTACCCAATAGTGATAAATGTAATTAATCCCATCTTTATAAATCCTGTTTAATATCCCTCCAAAGAGGGACATAGTTATTTTGAAACAGTTTTATATTTGTATTTGTCAACATAACCCCTAAATATGCCACCTTTTTCTCAACCCTAAAACTCGACTTTATATCATTATCCTAAGAAGACATATTCTTGGTCAGCATTATTTTTTTCTGCTTATTTATCTTGAAACCTGCCAAAGCCCCAAACTCATTTAATTTCTTCATCAAATATTCTATATTATAGAATATACTATATCCTGTAAAAATATAACCAAATCATCAGCAAATGTCCCCAATTTATAAGTTTTTTCTTAATATTTATACCCCTTATTTTTTCATCTTGTCTAATACTTCTATTCAGGACTTCCAAAACCAAGGTAAACAGCAGAGGGGCAAAGGACACCCTTGTTCTGGACCCTTTTGAATTTCACATGAGTTAGTTAAGTCACCATTTACAACAATTTTGACATTCTGGGACATATAGATCACTTTAATTCCTTGGATAAAATTCAACCCTAAATCCATGAAGTAAGGATAATTTCGAAGGGGGAGGCACAGTGAATGATGTTGGTCTAAAGCAGATTAAGTTAGATTTCATTTTTCTTTCATCTCTGGTCTTTACTTTCTTTGACTTTCTAGTTATTTTGCTTTCCTGTGTTTTGCACATTGCTTATCCCAAAGTTTTTTTTTTGTTTTTTTTTGCTTTAATTTATATGCTGTCCTTCTCTGGAGACTCAGGGCGGCTTACAATGTGTTAAGCAATAGCCTTCATACTTTTGTATATTTATACAAAGTCAGTTTATTGCCCCCACAATCTGGGTCCTCATTTCACCTACTTTTGAAAGGATGGAAGGCTGAGTCAACCTTGAGCCTGGTGAGATTTGAACTTGCAGTAATTGCAAGCAGCAGATGTTAATCTGTTAATAACAGTGCTTTAGTCCACTGTACTACAGGCTCTGCAATAAGTTGATTTATAGGATGGGATGTCAAATTGAGGGCATAGACAAAACTGTGACTTGGAAACAGTGGTGAAATGTAAAATTTGTTACTACCGGTTCTGTGGGCGTGGCTTGGTGGTGGTGGGGTAATATGACTGAGTGGGCGTGGCCAACATTTTTTTTTTAACTTTTAAAATCATTTTTTCTACAACCTCTTCGGCTGAAGAGGTTGTAAAAAAAATGCTTTTAAAGCCTCTGACGATCTCAGCTGACTTGCCTGATCGGCAGAGGCTTTTTTTTCCCTTTAAAAACATTTTTTCTATAACCTCTTCGGTGATTGCGTGATGATTGCGTGGCTCAGCTGGGCAGTGGGGGGGGGCAGGGATTTTTGCTACCGGTTCTCCGAACCACCTGCCTCCATCGCTACTGGATCGGGCGATCCTGTCCGAACCGGGAGTATTTCAACCCTGCTTGGAACGTGTTGCATTTCCTGAACCAATGTCAGCAATAATAATTCAAAATATGAAGAGAGCTGTCCCTCTAGGGAGGATTTATTTTGCTCATAATTTAGAAAAGAATATGTGGCATGGTGAATAATAATTTTTAACAACAGGTGCATTTCACTTTGTGATGCTGCATGTAAGAGGTGTTTTATTAAAGCCCCATCAAAGTGGAGCATTTTTTGCAAAGCTTTGCCCAGACCATGTTTTCTACAATCCTTGTAGAAAGGAATCCGTTGTTATCGTCAGCCATTAAATCATGACCATCATATCTCCACCTCTCTTCCTCTTTCCTCCTCATCCCAGTTTAAATTCTACATCAGTCCAACTATTCTATGATGCATATGATGAATCTTAAATCTAACCTATCAAGACCTAGAGAGTTGTGCTTGACAGAAGAGCACAGTGAATGAATAGAGGGTATAGATATTAAAAAAAGCAGATTAAACTTGTCTACCCTGTGGAATATTTACTGAAGATAGGGAAATTAATGGAGAGCAATTAAGGTATGTGCTGTGCTGGTAGAAAGGTTTGGGTAGTGTGCTGTTTTTTGTCAGAAATGAATGCTTATCAAAGGAAGCTAGAATGGCTAGAATAGAATGTGTATAAGAATACTATATGGAAGATAGATTACAATTATGTTCCTATTTAATAATTGCAATATGTGAAAAACCCTTCTTGTCTGTTGAGACCTTTGAGATAGCATGAAAACCTTTTGATCTACTGCAGATAAGTCCAACTTTCATTCCCTGGTGCTGTTAAAAGTTTCCCATTTTATTGAGATCTACAATAGATTGTCTCAGAAGACTAAAATACCCTAATGTTATTTTGACCTTGTTTCAAGTCCTTGACTTTTGTTGATTAATTCTTTTGGATAAAGCTTGTCTCATTTGTCTTAGGTGGAATCCAGAGGGGTATTACTTGCAAAGGAGGGCATATATCACAGTACGGGAAGAACTTGTGAAGGCACCTTGAATCTTGCGTGAATACTTGTTGGGGCCTGCAGTGAGAACTACCTGTAAAAGTAGGATTACTTGTATTCTTATATAACGTTCTGAATTTATCAGAAAGAATACATTCAGGATTTATCCACTTGTTTCATTTTAAATCAGATTTTTATCTTTAATTCCATTCACTCTGCTTTGGGAACCTAGTTAAGCTGTTTTCAATTAAGTCAATAATATATTTATTTGTTCATTTGAAATTTCCATCAAAATTTCTCTGCATTATCTTTTAACTATATTTTTGCAATTATTTTTCACTGTGATGCAGTATCTTTTTCTAAATTTTGAACATTCTTTTAAATGTATTTCTCCTCATGTAGATCTTCTTCATCAATCCACCAAGCATTTTTCATATTTCCAATTAGCAAATTTCCACATTTCTGTGACACTATGATATAATTATTACTATGTTCAAGTAGCTTCCATATTATCTTTTTCCTAGATCTATATGCTGTTCATTTCAAGGGAAGATAGATAATTTTTTGAGTATTTTTTCATTCAGAACTTGCACTTTCTCTTTCCTCAATTATTCAATCACTCTATTTTCATTCCATTCCTCCCAACTGTTTCTATGATCTGTAGGTAGTCCTTGACTCACAAACGGAACTGGAATTTTGGTCACTAAGCGGTGCAGTCATTAAGTAAATTATATGATTGTTAACCAAATAACATAGTTATTAAGCAAAGCCAGCTTCTTGAATTGACTTTACTTGTCAGAAGCCAGCTGGGAAGTCGCAAATCAGGATCATGTGACTGCAGAAGGCTTCAATCTTTGTAAATGCAAGCTGGTTATCATCTACCCAAATTGCGATCATGTGACTGTCTTTTATTCGGTATAAAAGCAGGATTTAACCTGTTATAAAATTTTATTGGATAGCTTGCCCAAACCATGATTTGTGAATTCACAAGGTTAAATTATTAGACCACGAAACAATTAAGTTGCAGATGCCATGAGCAGAATGAACTGTGAAAGAGCATTTGAACGCAGTCTTTCGTATGGCTTTATCAACTTTGACTGAATACATAATGCAGAAATATATGCATTTATTTTACACCATAATTTACACAGTGGGCTGCAGCATGCCTATATGCATTGCCCATTACCATTTCAAACAAACAAAAAAATGTGTCATACAGAACTTGAATTATGGCATACACTTTTATGGGCTGTCCCAAAAGTGCTTTTCCAAATGACAACTGGACTGAAGAACTGAAGAAACTTTTTGAATGAGAAGTAAAATGTCTTCAAGGAAAAAAACCAAGAAAGTCCAATTGCCTTTTGGAAAAGCACCTTTTGGACCACTATGACCTGGATGATTTGACAATCTCTATATACTTTTACGGGCTCATTTATTAGCTTATCTTCTGCATGCTACATACAGTGTAGATTGTAGAAGGGCAAAATCTGAGATCAGAAATGACCACACTAAAATTGGCAAGTATTCCCATATGTAATGGTGATTCAGTGTGCAATTATTGAAGTAGTTTATGAATTAGCATAATTTTGATTGGGCCAGAACTAGATTCACTATTTGCCTTTCATGCAATTACCACTGTATTCTTGCTACAGGTAATAATTCCGTCATATACAAATGTGTGTATGTGTGTGTGTGTGTGTGTGTATGTGTGAAATTTCTTGCAACTGATGAAGTGATGCCATAATTAACACATTTATTGTAAAAACCTAAAATGTTAAAATATTCTTTGTTAGTTTTGCTGCAACAGATTAATGTAGCTACCCTTATGGAATATGTCAAAAATTCATCAGTGGTTCAGTATTGTATGTGTTCTTCTGTGCTCTGCTTCCTCTACTTGTCGGTTAAATTTTAAAGTAAAGAACATTTATTCAGTAATTGCCATATTAATAAAATAAGATTCAGAAACTTTAATAAAGTAAATTGCATTTGGTTTGAGAATCTGAGGATGGGCAGGAAATGAAACAATTAGATGTTTGTCAGCCAGTATTTTACTTTTGCAGCAAACTTCACAGACAATTTTGTCACAGCCTGATGCTGTTGTAAGGCTGCTTCCAGAGTTAAACAACTCTATGGCCAGAAAACGAAACCTTCACTTGAATATTGTAGCGATAATCTCTTCACACAAGTTTTCATATACATTTTTTGTTACAAGTAAATATTTACAAGAACTGAATTCTGAATGCAGTGCATTTTTTCCCTTGTGCAGGAAATTGAAGCCTAAACGGGATACACACAGAATTTTACAGAATGTGCCTGGTAGAACATTATGGATAAAATAGTACGGTAGCTTGAGACTTACTTATATATAAAAGCAAACCCATTGAAATCAATGGAACATATAAAACACAAAGTTAAATTATGTTATGGCTAAATGTGGATCAAATCAAGAGTCAGACTAAAGCTGCTTCTTGAAAATATGCTGTGAACAAACAAGAAAGCAAAAATACAAATGCAAAAAGGTTTTTGAGCCAACCCATGAACAATAAGTTTAATAGTTTTCAGCAGACCATAGCTTTCTAGAAGCTCCACTGTCTCATCTAGTTGAAGATGGACATACAGTAAACACAATAATATATGATACAACCCATCACAACTGGATTAAAAAAAATACACAAAATATAATACATAAAAATGGTTTTACATTGTGGACTGACAGAGCTCTAAAAAAAGGTGACCATAACCCTGGTAGGTTTTACAAAGTCTTTAAAAAAATAAAACAGTACTTCATGTGAAATTCATAAATACATAGGATGTGGGGGAGAGTTGGTTGTTGAGATTTGTGGTATATCCAACTAAGAAACATTCATGAAGCATTCTTGACATTCTTTCCTTAAGCTTGCTGTCACTATCTGAGGATACCAAATAGGCACTTGTAAGTATAAATCTACCTGAAAGTTGAGGCCAGGGGTGGAGGGGAATCTGAAGAGGAAAGCTGAGGATAGAAAATCTAATATTATAGCATGGGAGGACTAAAAAGGAAGAGAAATGTAACAGTCTGGTTTAAGAGGAGGCCTATTTGAAAGGCTTTAGCTGATGATTGTCAGTGTAATACAAGAACCTGCGTTTACATAAAGACCTTTGTTCTCCCCACATCTTTTTTAACAGAAGATTATTTTATTATACATGAGCTAATGAGAATAGGGAAAGTTTAATCTTAATTCCTAGAATTTTTCATTTAGGAATGAAAAATGCTACATATAAATCAGCCAGCACTCCTGTCCTTATAGATGCTGAGGGCTGAAACAAAAAGGAATTCAACATCCCAGGCTCTATTGATTTTACCTTCTCCCATATTAGCTGTAATAGCTATTATTTGATACCAAGGATGCTGTACCTCTCTCCCCAAATGCTTGAGGAATCTCAAAACGTACCTGAATGTCAAAGCTGGCATTTATTGTCCAGTCAATTCTTCCTAAGGGTAACATTTAGGACTGGAAGGTTGTGGCATCACAGTGACCAGTTTGCCCAAACAACACATGAGGAACATTCAATTTACCAAGGACAGTGGAGCAGAATTAACATGAGGCGAGGAGGAAAGGAGAAACATGATTTCCACTTGGCATTGCTTGATATAATTTTCAGCACGTTATGTTGCTCATCTCTCCAGAACACAACACGTTGCAAAATAAGGCACAGTTCTGAGCAAATTGTGACTTGATTCTCTACAAATTCCATTTCTGTGTACCATTCCATTAGTGTGACCACCTTGGGAACTCCTTAATACAAAAAGGAGTGTTTGTTCTAACATTGTAATGGAGTTATCTAGAAGTTCTTGGGTGGAATCAATTACAATCAATTCATGGGGGGGAGACCCCACAATCTTACTTGAATTTAAAACATCCTTCAAAGGGTTGGGAAACGACTCTGTCAGTTTTTCTTACGTTGCCACCTGGAGTTGCATGTGTCACTCAAACAACAGTCCAATGGCTCTTAGGAACATTCTTATTCTTCTGATCAAACACTGAATTAGCCAGTGCCTTTGTACTGGTCCTTCCAGCAAAAGCTGACCATTCAGGTAGTGAAAACGGTACTAGATCAGTAATGTAGTGGTCATACAGGCCAATAGTGAAAACAAGGCCCACGTCAGTTATGAAAAAGAGATCATGATTTTATGAAAACAAATCTACTATCTACCCTCTCAGACAGACAGACAGACAGACAGACAAGACAGTGGCAAAAATGACACCTCCCCCCCAATCACAAAACCCCTTGAAAAAGAAGGAATAACCAATGTTAAGGCAGAAGTTTAACCTGAATATTATGTGACCCAGTGCCATGAACTAAATTCACAACTCATCTGTTTTAACGTATTTTTATTCTGAAATTTCCCATCTACTTTTCACAGTCTCTTTGGGGGCTGCCCTCCATACATGCTAATAATACTATGGTGAAAATAACATTTCATTGTGATGAAATGTCTCCTTACAGCACCTTAAAAAAAAAACCCAACCCTCCATTTAAAGTGGGACAGATACCCAAGCATGAAAAAAATAATAGCGGAAGGCTTTGACCTGTGCATTCCAAATCGTTCTAGAAAGGAGTAACCTCCTGTGCTCCCTTTTCCAACAGTCACACCCTTGCCTTGCCTTGTAGTGTGCCCCTTTCCCAAGTACCTGCTTGGGAATTCCTCCATCAGAATTCTACTGGCTTTGGGAAAGTTCAATGGTCTAGGGCAGTGTTTCTCAACCTTGGTAGCTTGAAGATGGGTGGACTTCAACTCCCAGAATCCCCCAGCCAGCGTTGCTGGCTGGGGGATTCTGGGAGTTGAAGTCCGCCCATCTTCAAGCTTCCAAGGTTGAGAAACACTGGTCTAGGGGTTAGTCTTGCTAGGTTGATCAGAAGGAATTGGACAAGAAGAGGTGCTTTTTGTTTAAGTAAAAAAAAAACAACAACCCGTAGAACAAGTTAGGAAAAGCTCAGTGATAGAGACTCAATGGTAGGGACAGGCAAAAATCATACATTCTGTTAAATCCTCTACTACTCAAAACTACATGCTAATAGTTAGACAGGGTATAGTTGAAAGTTATGGGCCTCAGTCCAGGAGATGCCATGCATGATGATCTTGACGCTATTTTCTGTAACAGAATTCCTAAAAGCACCAATCTAAATTAGAAGGCAACTATGTTAAACTCTATGTTTAAAATCAGAGGCCTGTGTTTAGACTTAAACGTCAGCATTTTCAGCAAGAAACAATACAGCTTTCAAGTGACGTGGGACTGCATTTTGTCTTTCAGTATCTCCTTAATTATTTTGATACTAGTAAACCATGCAAGAATTTGCCAGGGAAAGATATGTAATACAGAATGGGGAAAATGTACCTGGATAATTAGATTCTGCCCCTTTTTCTGTGACTAGCACAGAAGCAGAAGAGAAATTAATACCTCACCAGAATAATGCTTTGGTCTATGCTTTTCCCATGTTTTTGGCAAGGCAAATGTAAAAACAAAAAGAAAAGAGAAATAGCTTATGAGAGTTGTTAAATTCCCACAGACGTATCGGAATATGTCCAAATTACTAAGCCTTAGCCAGCCCAAACATTTCCCTAGACCATTATGCCAATGTTTCTCAACCTTGGCAACTTTAAGATGTGTGGACTTCAGCTCCCAGATTTCCCCAGCCAGTTGTTTGCAAAATCTTGAAAGTTGTTAAGGTTGAAAGACACTGCCTTAAGACAGCTATCTCGCAATTCCCCTAGCCTAGTCAGACTGTTAATTTCATTATTACCTGATCTGCTTTCCTCCCAGTGCCCTCCTTCTTCTAATACATACTCTAACTTATAATATCCCACAAATACTTTTAAGACCTTCTTTTGCTTGCTGGGGTTCTCGTTCTTTTTTTCCAAGTCAGTCAGTCAGTCAGTCAGTCAGTCAGTCAGTCAGTCAGTCAGTCAGTCAGTCAGTCTCTCTCTCTTGCAAATTCATACCCTTGACTTCTTCCCCTCCCCCAATCTCATACTACTATTACTCATCTCTTCTATTCAAGCATCTGGGACAAAATTGCCACACTTTTTGTCATAATCATCAGCAGAAGCCTTCCACCAGCTTCTCAGCTTGGGTGGGGAGGTGGGACGATGCAGTAATCCTGTATTTAAAATGCCCAGAGTATTGAGGGAATAAAGTTATTTCCTTATAATTAACCAACAACTCCCCATGTTGCCCCAACTCCCTATGTTGGTACTGCACACAGACTGAATCAAGAGATTTTTTTTTTTAAAAAAAATTCATTATCTTCCTCAGGGACTAGATCGGTTCAAAGGCAGCATCAGATTTCCCACCTTTCTTAGAACAAGCATCTTCAGCCTGCCCATGTTAATTGTTCTCGGTAGATCAAAGCCACTAGGACAGAATCTGGAATTTGGCATGGAAAACATAGGCACATATGGATATTAACAAGAGTCTCGTTTCACCAGATGCTGTTAGCATTCTGTTGCTGGGAAGGCATCAAGAGGTACCAGACCTTGGCACCGACATCTCCTGAAATACTGATGACCTAGCCCCCAAGATCAGTTCTTCCTGCTACCTCCAGATACAATTCTCCTTTCACTTTATGCTTTCTTGTAATGCTTTTTTTCTGTTTGTTTGTTCAAAATGTTCCTAAGTAGAAAACATCTGTGATTGTGAAAGTCATTTTTTTGGCATTTTTTTTTCTTTGTTCATTTTCAAAGGATGTGTGTCAAGGCATCCTATAGAGGTGGCTTCTCTGACAAGACTTCTCTTTCCTCCCTCTTCTTTAAATTGTCCAGTCAACCCACAGGGGCCTTTAGTCTTTGACCAACTTGTACACATGATGCTGAGCTCCATGCTCACTGGTTGATACCTCGAAAACAAACGCTATGCAAAGTAATGTTTCCTGGGTATCTCTGTTTGTAACAACCTAGTTAAAAAAGAAACACATACAGGGAGATCAGAGAAAGTCAAACTGAATGGAAAGTCAAGTTATAAATCCAGAGAAAGGGTAATATATTTTGCATAAAAAACAACCACTGAAATTTATGCAGGAATTCCTCTATCCAACTCAATAAATTTAGATTAAGTTAGAGAACTCAATTTAAATGATAGCATTAGGATGATGTTTTCCACAATTTTACTAGACACTCATTTCTTATTTCTAGGATTTCATGTCCCTACAGTGCCATTTTATGTGGACAGGAACTTTTATTTGGGTTTCATGTTTTCTTGTGAACAGCTTAAGGCTTAATGTATATGGAAAACGCTAGAGTATAGTGGAACCATAATTATCCCTACTAACTAGTCAATTTCCTGAACTGTTATCCATTTAGGACTGAGTATGAGGAGCTGTTTTATTTTAGGAATTGTTGCCTGAGTTTACTTTTTTTACTTTTTTCTGCCTGTCTTTGTCTCTTTTGAATGAAGTTTTTAAATTGTAAACTCACAGGCAGAGGCTGATTGGTATGAGTGGATGAGAAATAATATAATTTACAGAACAATCATGTGTGTTTCTAAGAAACCATAGATAGTTATAAGAGTTGCAGAGCTAGTGACTTTCATTAGATTAGTTATCACATAACAGATGCACACCTGCACTTTAAATGAAAAAACTTAAAGAACTTGTTACCAATAAATTCATAACATCCTGTTTCAAACAGGGAAAAGTGTTTCAGAACATATTAGGAGGTGCTGTCAGAGGTCATGGGACTACTCCATCATGTCCTGAATCTCAATGGCTACATAGTCCTAGGAAGTAATCATGTAACTTGCCAATCATTAAGCCATCCTTTTTTTAAAAACAAAAAATAAATAATGAGCACTACAAGAGGAAAACTCTTGAGTGGAAAAGAATGAAACTATTATTTATACTGGTAGTCCTTGACTTATAACTGTAATGGAGCTTACCTGTTACAGTCGTAAACTGTGACAGTCATAAAATGGGTCATCCACATGGCTGACCTGATTTTACAATCTTTTTTGCGGTGGCTATTAAAGCAAACATGGTGGTTGTATAGTGAATGCCATGGCCATTAAACAAACCCATTGTACGCTATAGAGTAGTTTTGCTGAAAACTGGAAGTAAACACTAGTTTTCAGCAAAAACATAGTAAATTGGGGTCATGTAAAATAGAATCAAGGACTACCTGTAAACCAAGAACAAACCACTCTGATTCCTTAGAGAATTTAATTAATCTTGATGTGCTTCTCGTCCTTTTATAAAGATTAGTTTTAGTATCTGGACAGCAATAACACTGAAATGATTGAGAAGTGCTTTATTGAGCATCAGTGAGAAATGAAGGGGCCAGTTAGGAAACAAAACAGAAGAAGGAAGAGATTCTTTACCTGTAGGATGGTGAAATTCTCCAGGACACTATTCATCATGTATTTTTCTGGAAGATGTTTCAGTTTATGGATGAAGTTGATCATATACTCGCACATGGGAGACCGATGGATTCGATACACACATCTTCCATTCTCCATCCGAGCAAATTCAGTCTGCAGAAATACATGTAGAGATCGTGTAAGGCTATCAATGCTGAATCTGAGAATACCTACTCAGAATGGCAAAAATAATCAATGGATTATCTCTTCGTTCCCCATAGAGAAAGCATAGGACTCACCTCCACTTTTTCAACAACTTGTTTTCCAAAGGAGCACACTTTAGTGGAGACTGTGATGGTCATGTTTTCAGCACTGCTATATTGACTGCTTACACCATAAAAAGCACCAGGACCATCCTGTATAGTGCTGTTCAGATCCGCCTAGAATAGAGCAAGAGGTTCATGCAAATTAAACATGGATTAGAATGACTTATTGGCTCAGAATAGTGATCTAATTCATGCTAGTTAAAAGAGCGTGTTGATCAGTTGGACAGGGGAAAAGGTGGCTGGGGTCCACCTTTCACCCAAATATAGATGTCAAATCTACCTAGCATACAAAAGGAATAAAACCATAGCCAAATTAAGATTGAGAGGTCCTTGATGCTCTCTGAGTTTGCTAGAGCACCAATGAGGTTACCTAGTTTGAGTAATGAAACAGCTGCAAGAAAACAAGCAAGCTCAGAGAGCACCAAGGACTCTCATTTCAACCCTGAGCTACAACTATTCTCCTTTATTGGTACCAAATTAAAATTATTTAATACTCCGTGGATACTACATTTGATACTGCTTTAATAAGGTATCTTTTCCTATCTAACTGTATATTACACCCCCAATTATATCAGCCTTCTTCAATGTTGGATGCCAGTTATGGAAATTGGTCCAACTTTCTGGAAGATTGAGGCTAGAAAAAACTTATTACAGGAATAGGCTAAGAAGAATAGCAAGATCATCTGCCATATTCTCATGTAAAGAAATATTTAACAATCGCAGACACTGCTTAACTTCAATCTGCATGAAGTTCTTACCCAAAACTTGACAAGGAAAAAGGAGTTTTGGGGTCCTCTCTCATAGAGTTCTTTCAGGCCACCTTTTTTCTCAGGAAATTTGTCATAAATCTGGCGTATGTCCACTGCTTCCAGGAGTGGGTCACTGTATGAGGGATTCGTCTGTCCGATATGCACAAAAAGGTGTTTGCTATACTGTAATGGGAAAGAGAACAGAGGGCATCGTTACTCACTATGTAGGTTGAAACATTGCCAAAACAAAAATGGGATACCCTTGATGAATTTGCCCTGGATGACTCAAGTCTTTTTTTGCCAATTGCTACCATCTGAGCAAAAGCAGACCAAAAGGAGCCATAGTAGCATTTATATTTCACAAACCATTAAAAACTCTCAGGATACTGCTAGAGTGAAAACTCAGTTCTCTGGATCTTGATGTAATAGACCAAATTAACTTGTGTGATATGCCATTTGTGTAATAAAGCCATCACAGAAATTGGGATAGGATGGGAATAACAGATAAGTCTTAAAAATGACACTTCATTGCATTCTGTAGAATAAAGCAAGATCTATCATTCTCTCCTCCCTCTTGTATGAATTTCCACTCTGAAGAGTTACCGTTTCAGGGTCACGCTGTACTTCCATGAATGCTGAATACTCAAGGAGCCGCAACTTGGCAGAGGCAATCGTTCGGTCCTGCCAGACTGGCACAGCTGAGGCAGAAGGTGGAAGAGGAGCCAAGGGCTCATAGCCTAGAAGAATGGACAGATAAAACATTCTTGAACATTTTAGAACCAAATTTTAGTTGCAGGAGAAAAGTATGGAAAAAAACAATCTTTAACCACTGAGAAGAACAGGCAACTGGGCCAGTTTAGTTCAGTTTGGTTCATTTATCAATCTTTCCAGGCTCATTGTTATTCTGATTACAATAACATTGCATTACATTATATTCTCTTAAATCAAGAGGTCCCCCCCCCTCCATTTCTGGGCTGTCTATGGACTTAAGAGATAGCAACATGAAACACGTTATCTCTTAAACAATGAAGAGGCCATCATTAGACGTTTCCATTCTGGACAATTACCATTCAGTTTGTTCGGGAAGGTTATGGAGAAGTTTCTCTCTATTATCTGCTGCCACCTTGTGGGTCGGAGGAAGCATGCCTTCTTTTTGCTGCCCTTTCCCTCTAGAACAGCAGTCCTCAAAGGATATGAATGGCCCCATGTTCTTGGGGTTCCAGAAAGTCCTTAAAATCTGCCTTAATCCCAAACCTGGGGTTAACGGGTTTACTGATGTATTTGTGAGAGCTCTGTTGTATCTATACATTTTATTGTTTTGGTTGTTTTAGTTTAAGCTGCCTAAACAGGCAGCTAAACAATGTGTCTGCAATTGTTAATTGTTTTTTTCATTATTAATCAATTGTATAATGCAACAGAGTGAGCAGCCACAACAAATTTAGTAAATTAAATTAAGGGAAGGTTATTCATGAACAAAATAGAGGTATTGATTAGAAATCTCAGACTTAAGAACAAACATGAAGAGTGCTATAACTTCCATGTATAAAACACAACTTAAATTCTCACTTACTGCTATAATAATACAAAAAGTCAGTGTTCTGCTTTTACTGAGTCCTTAGAGGATCATAGAACACAGAATAAAAAGGTTGTAAGGGACCTTGGAGGTCTTCTAATCCAACCCCCTGCTTGAGTGGGAGACCTTATGCCCTTCTGGACAAATCTCTTCTTGAAAACCTCCAGCAATGGAGCACCCACAATTTCTGGAGGTAAGCCATTCTGTTGATTGATTGTTCTCACAGTCAGGAAATTTCTCCTTACTTCTAGATTGAATCTTCCTTTAATGATCTTCCACCCATTATTTCTTGTCCTGCCCTCAGGTGCTTTGGAAAGTAGATCAACCCCCTCTTCTCTGTGACAACACCTCAAGTACTGGAAGACTGGTATCACGTCACCCCTAGTCCCTCTTCATTAGGCTAGAGATACTTAGTTCTCTCAACCATTCATTATATGGTATAGCCTCCAGACCTCCTATCTTTATTGCTCTTCTTTGTACTCTTCCTAGGTTCTCAGCATTATTTTTTATCAGAACTGGACGCAATATTCCAAGTGGGGTCTCACCAGTGAAGTATAAAGCGGCACTATTACGTTAAGTAATCTTCATATTATCCCTCTTTTGATGTAGATTGTTATGGATTAGACCAGAGAGGATAAACGAATTTCGTTGTAATATGATGTACAATGACAATAAAGGTTATACTACTACTACTAGCCTAGGACTGCATTGACTTTTTTGGCAGCTGTAGTACATTGCTGGGTCATACTTACCGGTAAGTTCTAGTCCATTAGGATACCAAATCCTCTTCAGGTATACTGTAACCTATTGAGCCAGGTATAACCTATTCCAGTGATGGCTAACCTTTTTGCCATCGTGTGCCAGGAAGGGGGGGAGTGAGGGAGGTTCGCGCGCGCACGTACCCACACCCATAATTCTATGCGCCCCACCCTGTGCATGCACGTGCAACCTTCCCCTCCCACCCGCTCTCTAGGAGTCTCTGGAGGCTGGGGACAGCAAAAAACGTCACTTCCTGTCCAACCGGGAGTTGGGAAATGGGCCGTTTCAGGCCTCTGGAGGGCCTCCAAGGGAGGGGGGAGGCTGTTTTCACCCTCCCCAGATGCTTAGAGAGGATCTGGAGCCAGGTGAGAAAGAAAAACGGGCCTTCCCCACCACCCCAGGCCCTCCGGAGGCAGGAAACAGCCTGTTTCCCTACTTCTGGAGGGCCCAAAAGGCCCTAAAATCAGTTGGCCGGCATGCGCATGCATGCCACAGCTGAGCTGGCATGCCCACTGATATGGCTATGCGTGCCACCTATGACACGCGTGCCATAGGTTCGCCATCACGGACCTATTCTATACCTGTGCATTTGGGTTTTGTCACCTAAGTGTAGAACCTTAGTGTTCTCACCACTAACATGCATTTTATTGGAGAGGACCCAGTGTTCAAGTCTGTCAAGATCCTTCTGAAGCTTCAGTTTATCTTCCAAAGTGTCTACTCCTCCTAGCTTGGTGTCATCTGAAAATTTAATGAGCTCCCCTTCTATTTCCACATCTTGATCATTTATGAAAATGTTGAAGAGTACTGGGCCTAAAGCAGAACCTTGAGGTACTCCCTGTATGGAATGTTCTAAGAATCTAATAGCTGAATAAGTACTAAATAATATAAATTATTTTTTCTGTTGAATTGCATCACTTCCTTCTCTCAACCAGTTCATTTTACAGAAGAGTATCTATAGAATAAAACCAAGACATCAAAGTGCAACCTAGAAAAGTAATATAAAGACATACATAATAGGAAGCTTTTGTTCCAGCTGTCAAAACACAATTCTAGTCAAAGCCTGAGTATAACTATGGCCCTAAAGCATAATTCTGTAATTTCTTGATATACTGGCTCAGCATTCCTTCCATGTCAATTTGATTTTAGTGCAAAAAGCCCTGTTTCCATATGTATAAGTGTATTATGAATGTCACTGTGAACATATTGTCTTACATGCTGATTCTGCTTTTATTTTGCCTACAGGTAAGTGAACTGAGGACAAGCAAAAACTCATTTTAGAGAACATGTAACTTGGATGAGCAGTCTGCATTCATATCTGCATATAAATTACAAAATACACAGCCTAGTGGCACTATCACTTTCATTAAGATGATAATTACTCCAATTAAATTCACTATTGCAGTTGGTTAAAAAAAAGTTCTTGAGAGCAGCAATAGAAGAAGAGAGCTATACCGTGTAAACAAATATTTGAATCACATGCAGATGGTGGTAAAGGAGACAGGAGACAAAAAAAAAAAAATTTAGGTTGAGCATCAAGAGGGTAAATTGGAGAAATCAAGTGAGACAGACCACTTACTGGCTAGTGATGGAGGCATGGGTGGCTGAATGGGGTAGGCTGGTTGTGCAAAAGGTTTAATGCTGAAAAACAAAATAACATCGAATAGATTAAATTATTTTGATAAACCTTCCTCTAATCTGCATATCTCAGGTACAAGCTTTACTCTGAATACCAGATGCCAGGCAATACGAGCAATAGCAGAAGGTGCAAGGATGAGGGAAATGATGAAATGTGTGATAGTACCATAATATAAATATCATGTATCACATATTTACATCAGATGTTGGGGTACAGGTAAAAAATTGCAGCATTTGTGTGACAATGTCTTTGGCTGCATGTCATTATTTTGCCAACATTGGGATTTGCTGCATATGTGACTGGGCAGAAAGGTGCTAGTTCATTCATATCGTTGGGCTTCTCATAGTCACTGGTCAGTCAATGTGGAAGCACAGTGCTGGACCTGATGGATCTTTTGATGTGATCCAGCATAATCCTGGGTTTCTGGGATTATATGTCTAAAAGTACTGACTCTCCAGTACTTCTATATCTATCGTAAATTTAATACAGTTGATAAGGAAATATTGGTGGGCTTTGCTAGGGCAGGATTTCTTAAGTGGAACATTATCTAAACAATGGAAGAGTTCACACAATGTCTTCCACATTTGAGTTGGAGCAATCTCTGCGTGCAACTTGTAACCAGAATTCAATTATTCTGTTTTAGAAAAATAGAACCGTGTTTCCCCCAAAATAAGACAGTCTTATATTTTTTTGAACCCTGAAATAAGCGCTTGGCCTTATTGCCATGTGCTCAAAAGCCCAATTGGGCTTATTATCAGGGGATGTCTTATTTTGGGGGAAACAGGGTAACAAGTTTGTTTGAAAAACATAATCTTGCATCAGCACTAAAAATGTACCATTAGCATACAGTTCAAGCACCTACTTTACAAAAGTCATGTTCAAGACTATCCTATCCCATCCCATCCCATCCCATCCCATCCCTCCCTACTTACTCCTGAGAAGATCCAGACTGTCCTGGGATAGGCCCACTCCAAAACTGAGAAAGCAAAAAGGACAAAAAACAGGAAGTCAAAGATATTCTCAATGGCTGATGTCATCACTCAATGATTCACAGCATGTTAAGGGTGAATATTTAATACATTTTCTACAAAATAGTTTGAAACTTCTGCCACCAGCAGTTAAAAACTGGGACTACATCAGTGGGGAACTCTACACAAAGCCAGAGGATTTTCTTAATTTTAGTAAAGTAACCGTTAGATAGAGGTAGGCCAACTGTGAAGGAATTAGTGGCTGTAACTGAGCTTCCAGATTTTTAGAAAAATCTTAGGAGCCCACCTGTTGGTTTAACACAATCACTGAAGAAAATGAGACTGAAACTTATATCCATTTTGGGGGGATGGTGGGAGAAGGGATGAGAATGGAGGGAAGGCTTTTGAGGGGCAAACCAGTACTATTTACACCCTTAAAATTCATAATCTCAAAATTGCCATAGGTAGTCAGTCTTTGGTTAATGACCACTTGTTCAGCAACTGTCAGAAGTTATGACTCCCACAGTCATATGATCATGATCCTATGATGGTCGCAGTGTCATGTGGTCACATGATCACCATTTGCAACCTTCCTTGCCAGCTTCCCACGAGCAAAGTGAATGGGGAAGCCAGAAGGGAAGATCACAAGTCACTCCAATAAGTAACTCCCATTCCTGCTGCTTTTTCTCCTGGGGAATCTGGCTATGGAGTATAAGATCCCAGGGATCCCGTACCACTCTATAGCCTGTGCCCACCTATAGTCTGAAGTGCATGCCCAATCACCTGGCCATACTTGTGTGGTGCCTACCGACAAACCCTCCTGCACCAGCATTTCTGTAGGGCATTTCTTACCCTGGGAGCAGCAGAGAAGACAGCCTGAGGGAGTGGAGGAGGAGGACTCAGCTTGTTCTGCAGGACACTGGCAGATACAATCTGTGCCGAAGACATGGAAGCCATACTCTGCAAAGCCTTGTCCTTTGAGACTTGATCCTTCAAAATAGGATAAAAATGAAACAGAAGGAGGGCTTGCTAATCCATACCTTGAGAGCACACAAAAATAACAAGCCACCTGAAATTAAGGGATAGTTTTTATAGTCTTTGTTAGTTACACTAAAACCATTTTCTGTCTGAGCTTCACCTACTGCACACTAACTATAAACCATTCATCCAAGTTGTTTCTGAAAAGTAATGAGATAGTCGCCACTACTTTTAGAAAGGAACCGTGTTAATCAGAGACAGTCAAACTTCTTTGGTTCTGTACAACTTAAGCGAAGTCAGAGAAGCAAACCACAGGCAGCTTCTTAGCACAATGTTCAAATTCTCCAAACAGCAGCTTCTACTTTTCTCTTTCTAGCAGTATCAGAAATCATTTCGGGTTTTACTGAGATTAAGGATTTTAAAAATCTTGTCAGGACCTATACGGTTATCTAAAACTAATGGAATAAAGACAGGTCTGGGTGGTACTTACCAGGTTCATAGCCTGCATGAAGGGAAAAAGAAAAAGAGAAATATGATTAGAACTCAGGTATGGGTGAAGGCTGAGGAAAATCTTCATAGTATCTATAATCATAATGGGATTTCAAGGTATTGCGATAATCTACCTTTACTTTGTCCCAAAGATGCTATTTCAAAAGGCAACTGGATTTTGTTTTTCTTTAAGCTTCCTATCCAAGAAGCTTCTTCAGTTCTCAAAGTTCTTCAGTTTCTTGGATAAGAAGTGAAACATCTTCAAGGAAAAACAAAATCCAATTGCCTTTTGAAAATCTTTTGCGACAACAATGAGCTGGATGACTGAGAATCTCCATAGACATCTACCTTTACTTTGTAAATAAATTACACCTGAGCAAGGCCAATTTCCAATGTATCCTACTTCACTTTGGCTAAAAAGGGAGTGGGTGGAAAATCCCACCTGGCAGGATGCTGATCTCAGTGGATATCTTCTTCATGTTCACAAATGAAGTGAACAAGCAAGGTTTTTTTAAAGTCAAAAATTGAGCAGGCTCTCCACTTTTGCTCTTCTGCAAATTAGTCTAGGTCTACATATGGATGGTAACACTCTTTTGCACACTAGACAGATAACAAATGAAAAACAATGCTCAAGGCTCTCTTCTATCATGTCCTTGCACAATTATACAGAAAAGGTAAATTAGGACTATCATATCTAGACTGCAATAGTCTGGATGATCACTAGATGGCAGCACGAACATACAGAAAACTTATCCAGGATTTTTGCAGGCCATATATCTAACCTTAAGTAAGTACAGCACTGAAGTATAGATATAATTTTTTATGCTATATATTAAAGAATAGCAATATATTCTAGCATTAATATTTGGTATTTTTAAGAATACACTGCTTGCATGCAGACAATTGTGCGAATCATTAGATCTTCTGCACTGTTTTTATATTTTCTTTGTCTCCCTCCTTAAAGTTTAAAGACTAACTGGCTGTGAAGCCATTTCTTCTTTCAGTCCCTCTTCTAAAGATGCCATGAAACATCTTTAGCAATCCAGAACTGAAGCTGAGAGAAGTTTATCAATACTGGACCAATCTCAAAATCTCAGTCCTGAATTTGCAGGGACAGAATTAAAGATCATCTCAAGTTGATTCCAATGTCACAATTCGGCTACAAAAGGAGGATTTATTTTCTGAGTGTTCTCCCTCACCCCAAGGCACAAGTTGCTAGCAGTGGTGCCTAATGAGTTGGCTAATTCCAGAGTCTGAAAAAGGTCATTTTGTCATGAAGTAGAATATATACAGGGCTTCATTGTTAATCGCTTTGTAAGTCTGTTGCAAATGAATATACTTTTGTTCATCATATAACAAAACAAATCAGAAATGCAGTATTGTGGACAACTATCTATTAAAGCAGGCTACAAAAGCCATGTTTCGGTATAAGAATGCACACACAGCCCCAGTTACGGGCATACAAAGGCACATGCAGGAACAACATGGCTTAGCAATGTGACTGCACTGCTGCGCACTCAAGGTCCAGCATTTTCTTCCACGTATCCCCCTTATATCAAAACTAAAGTATCAGCAACAACAGGATTAATTTGGGCATGCATCCTGTAAAAAAACTGTCAAGTATATCTCAAACCTAAGGGTTACAACAGCAATTTTAAAAAAATCAATGAAGATACCAAATCTATTGTTCGATATGTATTCAAAAGATTAAATAATAATTATTATTATGAAGTAATGACATTAACTTCAAAAGAATGTTGATAAGTGATTCTATTCTATTCTATTCTATTCTATTCTATTCTATTCTATTCTATTCTATTCTATTCTAGGTATGAATACACTTCCTATTTTATTCTTACAATAATGTGGGAGGCAGGCCAGATTCACGGTGTATACCCAACTTGTCTTCTAATGAGCCACCTAGCATATCCACTCAGAAGCCAGTTGCACTGAGTTCAGTATAACCTACTCCCACATATGCCAGTATAACATCATGGAAGTATAATACGTAAGAGGTTTTGCCTCTGGTGACAACATTCACAGCAAGTAGCTAAGGTTTACTTTGAATATGGAGCTTAAAGGGAAATTTGCCCTTTTCTTGCTTACAAATAAGAAAAAGTTAGATGTGCCGCACATAGTGGCATTTCTAGAGTATTTGACAAAAATATTCCTTGGCTTCAATTGACTAGCATGTCAACCTCATTTCTGTGGTAATGTATTTTCTAACTTTTGTGGAAGGTTTCCTACAGGGTCAGAATGAATGAAGATAAAGATGCTCTAGAGCAGGGGACTCCAACCTTGGCAACTTTAAGATTTGTGGACTTCAACTCCAAGAGTTCCTCAGCCAGCAAAGCTGAAGTTGAAGTCCACAGGTCTAAAAGTTGCCAAGGTTGGAGACCCCTGCTCTAGAATTATATCCAATTACTGCATGCAATACACTTCTATATCTTTTTTTACTGTTCTATGCCACTCTTCAACTGGAAGTATTTACTGAATTCTATGGAAACCAGGGATTTGACAATAAATATAGGCAATGTAAATATAGGCAAAGTTGTAAATAGTCAAGATTTTCTTTCTTTTTGGGTCAAAAGATGGGGAGACAACCGTTGACAACTTTCCCAATCCTATTTAAATATATATATTCTACCTTGGGGAATCTAGAAAGGGAAGAGAGAGGCAATTTTGTAATTTTTTGTTTCTTTCCAGGGCATATATTCACCAACAAAAATGAAAAGTTAATCCAGATCAGTTTAGAATACTCTCTGGCTTCCTTTAGAACCACCCCAACTCTCCGTGCTCCATCTTCAGACATTTTATTCAGCAAATCACAATACACAGAACACACAGAAGGGAAAGGGATCAAGTTAGTCAATCTCCAGTTACAGAATAAGGAGAAAAAAGCCAACCACAGAAGAAAAGGAAAGGCAATCACAGGATAAAGCTCTCCAGTTGCATCCTTGCCCAGTTTCCATAGTTCCTGGTTTCACGAACTTGTTCTACATATCCTGATCCAACCACAGATACAGTATCTTATGTCCCTTTCTGGTTCTGTGCATCTCGGTTGCAACCACTGCATAGGCCTCCTTGCCAAATAACTTATTCAATTCTTAAACACATCACACAATAGCTTCCGTAAGAGAGGCTAGGGTAACAACTATTTCATTTGTTTCTTTCTGTACCTGGCTATGGTAACAAGTAAATTAACTCAAGCCTAACCCACTCGCACTAATAACTTAATAACCGCATATTGCCATTGTAGATAATTGTTATATAATTAATAATAATAGTACGCCTCCTATTTAACTTTAATATGCAATAGCTGGTTAAGATTATCCACTGTTTGGAATTGGGCATCATCAATATGCAGATGATGCTCAATTGTACATCCTGAACAGATGTACAATTGCTCTTGGTCACTTCGTCAGTGGATTACTGCAGTGTATTTTCTACTTGGAGATGTCCTTCCAGAAGCTACAGTTGGTCCAGAATACAGATAGCCTTCAACGTACGACCACAATTGAGCCCAAAATTTATATTGTTAAGTGACATATTTATTGAGTTTTGCCCCCCATTTTATGACCTTTCTTGCCCCAGTTGTTAAGTGAATCACTGCAGTTGTTAAGTTAGTGACAAGGTTGTTAACTGAATCTGGCTTCCCCATTGACTTTGCTTGTCAGAAGGACCCAAAAGGGGATCACATGACCCCAGGCCACTGCAGCTGTAAAAATATGAACCAGTTATCAAGTATCTGAATTCTGATCACATGACCTCAGGAACGCTACAATGGCCGTAAGTGTAAAAAAAAGGCCATAAGTCACTTTTTTTCAATGCCGCCGTAACTTTGAATGGTCACAAAATGAAAGGTTGTAAGTTGAGGACTATATGTATAGCAGTGTGGACAGTAAAGGAAGCACTGTGTCATGCATGCATGATCTTGCTGCTTTGTGAGCTGCATTGGTTACCATTTGACTTCCAAGTGCAATTCAATGTGCTGGTTATCACCTATAGACCCCTCTACAGGTAGTCCTTGACTTATAACCGTTCATTTAGTGACTGTTCAAAGTTATAACGGCATTGAAAAAAGTGACTTATGACTGTTTTTCACACAATCGTTGCAGCATCTCCATGGTCACATGATCAAAATCAACACTTGGCAACTGGAATGTATCTATGATGGTTGCAGTGTCTTGAGATCTTGTGATCCCCTTTTGCGGAACTTCTGACGAGCAAAGACGATGGGGAAGCCAGATTCACTTAACAACTGTGTTACTAACTTAACAATTGCAGTGATTCACTTAACAACTATGGAAAGAAAGGTTGTAAAATGGGGCAAAACTCACTTAACAACTATCTTGCTTTAGCAACAGAAATTTTGGGCTCAGTTGTGGTTGTAAGTCGAGGACTACCTGTGTGCGCTTGTCACACCAGTTCATAGGCCATTATTCATTTTATACAGTTAGCTTTGTTAAGACTTTTAGGGTTATATAGTTAAGAGTTCAGGTGAAGGCATATTAACAAATGTCACCTGATAGGATTAACAATATCACTAGGTGTTTATGGAAAAACAACAGCCAGCTGTTGAAAGTCCAATCTGGAAAGTTCTTACTGGAAATTTTCTCTCCTGTTTTTCCACTGACCTGACACAAAATGAATTCTTTTAGACACACAGCCCTATTCAAATCCTGCCACCTAGAGATGCCCCATGACATCTACCAACCTTTTCTCTCTCTCTTCCAAGATTTCTAGCTTTGATCTGATCCCAGGATCAAAGGGAAAGGGGCAAGGACATAAAAGGAACAGAGTGGCAATAACAGAATGCAGTATGTTAGCTGCAGCATGGCCATGGCTTAAAGGTGAGAAAGCTGGGAAAGCGCGTACCTTCAGCTTGGACTGAATCTCACGAGATTTCCGTCTTGCTAGAACCTGCAAGTGGCTAGAGACCTGCAGAGAGAAAAGCAGAAGGAGAGGGGGAAAAACAGCAGAGCCGTCAACCAGAGGAAAGGAGAGGAAGGAGAGGGGGCTGCCCATGCTCACATACCATGGATGCATGGGCAGGGTCTCCAACGTACCTTTATGCCAACCTGGTACTCTCGCACCTTCTTCCGAGCTAGAACCTGTATATGGCTGGACACCTAGGCCCCGCCAAGTCATTCAAAAAGGAAAACACAAAAAGAATGAAGGTATGACCCCATATCGACAACAGTGCTTCAAGCACCCATGTGAAACACACTGGCCTCCTAAGCCAGTTGAAGTTCTGACGGAATAATATCGGCTTGCAGGATAATGCTTACTGAAAGAATCAGTTGAAGGAAGTTGCTGTAATCTTGCTGAATGAAACATTTGGAAATATTCCCAGGAAATACCATTTTTAGGTTTCTTGGCAGCAACAAGTACTTTCAATTTCAATTTCAATTTCAAATTTATAATTTCTTATTTATTTATTTATTTATTTATTTATTCATTCATTCATTCATTCATTCATTCATTCATTCATTCATTCAAACTTCTATACCGCCCTTCTCCTTTCGGACTCAGGGCGGTGAACAGCCAAGATAAAAAAAAATTATACATAAAGTTACAAATAGATTTAAAATAATTAAATAAATTTGGCCCGTAATTTAAAACTTATCAATTCAAAAATCCGTATCAAATTTTAAAACCAACCATAAAATCAGGACAGACCGGCTAATTTCTCATGGACTTCTATACATTATTAATCTTAGTGGTTTCAGAAACTACTTGAATTCTGATTTACAGGTATTTTGCTGCTTCAGGCCCATGCGCTCTCCTCAACTATGCAATCCCCTGTTTACTTATTTGATTTTTTCTTAATCAGGTAACTGAACTGCCTTTCACACAATCAAAACTATTTATGGGAAGGATCTTCAAAATATTAGTTCTTGATACATATAAATATTGATACCTAGAAAACATGAAACATTTCTTAGCTCTTTGCAAAACTGCTTTTAGGCAGCAATACGGTAGACATGAGGCTCTTCTTCAGAATAGAAATGAGTTTATGGCTTTGAAAACTGGTTCAATAGTTTGGATAAAAATTAAATTTATGGTTGATTATAACTGACTAATGAAATAATCTTTTCAGGAAGTCATAACGCATAGTTTTCCATTAACAAAATATTGGATATTATAGACAAAGGACAGGTGAAGGAATTCATTACCTAAACAGCTACATTAACTTTAATCGGTGTTAAAAACAGACAATGGAAATGGCCTTTTTCTCACTCTATATACATTCATTCATTTATTTTATTTTAAACTTTACATTTCTGTACAGACACAGCTCTATTCAGAGCACATCTCCAATGATTGGGAGAGCTGATGAAATACAATAAGCCAGGCAATAGGGAAAAAACCCCAAAATAAATCTGTTCTGTTTTATAGTGACATACTTTGCAATCCATTCCAATCTCTCGAGACAGTTTGCAGTCCCATTAAATATGCTTAGAATTGTCTTATAAACCATTTCCTGGCTATATATGATTTCAGTTTCAGCAGAAAGTTATAGACTGTTAGCTTCGGAGCTGAAAATCATATCTGTAAAGATAAACAGCTCAACATGAAAGATGTGCTTTCAGACAGTCCAATAAAGATGCCTAGAGAAATCAGCACAGATGTAGGACTGGCATTTTCAATTTCACTGTACTGTGGAAGGACATAAACCACAGTTAAAATAGGAGGAATGGATTGGAACTCTAGAAACAATCATTTTCCTAGACAGCTTTCATTAATATGTCATGCACTGCAATCTAACATAGCTAACACTTCTTCCATTAAAGAATTCTGCTGCTCTCCACTAATGAACCCTAATTATTCTAAAAGCTACTCCTATATGTTTCAAGAAGAAGAAAATGGAAACAAAGGTTAAACTGAAGTTTCATTCATGAAAGTTTTTACAACACACATGACATGTCTGCCCTTTCTCCATTCATAAAAAAAATTACCTAGAAGACCATCGGATAGGTATACACATGGTACATTCCCCATCCCAATTGTTTTTTTATACTGTACTTCAATTTTTATTGAGAATGAAAGTTTTGGATTCAATTAGGCAGACTTAGCAAGTAATAACAGTCAAGATTCAGTAGTCATCTTGAGACTGTTCACAATGTGGTGCAATCTCACTTGGAAGGAAGAAGTACAGTCCAAGATTTGTTACTGTTTGTTCAAAATTTCTTACTGGCATAAATGCTCCCTCGCTAAAATAGAAAACCCCTTTAATCTTTCTCTTATATTTTCCATTCTTGTAGTTGTTTTTCTTTATTTATGGCTGTGAATTTCAAATGTTCACAATCCAGGACTTGGCTAGTCAGAACCCTTCCCTCCGCTCCTGTTTTTAAAAATTTCCATCAAGCTAAATTAATGAGGAAGAGTGATACTATGGGCAAAGGAATTAAGAATGAAAAAGTGAAATGAAATTAGTTTGGTAGAAGTACTTACATAAAACTTTAGCCTTTACTGAATTAAAACTTAATAATAATTGTTAATTTTTAATAAAATCCCTTCATTGTTTCCACTGACATGTTTGCATTCACTGGTATGCTAAACAAGTCTTCCGCTTGAGGATTCTTCCCAGCTTTGTTATAGGATCAAATGGTCCTTAAGTGGGCCTCCAAATCTGCCTAATCTAAAAGGAAGATTTGCTAAAAGCCAGTGTCATTTTTTATTGTGTGAAACAGTTTCCAAAACTCAGCAACTTCCAGATGTGTAGACTTCATCTCTAGAATATTCAGCAATAGCTGGCTGCAGAATTTAGAAAGCTGAAGGCCACATATCAGGAATTCACCTATTTTGGGGAAATTCTGACAAGTGACTTAATTAATTGCCATTCTTAATTCCTAAATTTTAAGTTATACAATAAATAAAGTGTTTCTCAAACATAAATCCAGCCGTATGAAATCAAATGATTGAAGATATTCTATTTTTTTGTGTGAGATAAATAGCTGTCATCCATAGGAAACCTATGTTAAGAAAGATGAAACAGAAATCTCACAGGAGACCAGTGGCTGAGTCAAAATGAGAACTTAAGGATCACATATAGCAATAACACTTAGACTTATATACCGCTTCACAGTGCTTTACAGCCCTCTCTAAACAGCTTACAGAGTCAGCCTATTGCCCCCAACAATCTGGGTCAACCAGATGGAAAACTGAGTCAACCTTGAGCCTGATGAGATTCGAACTGCCAAATTGCAGTCAGCCGGCAGTCAGCAGAAGTAGTACTGCATTCTAACTTTGGCACAACTTTTGTCAGTTAAGATATCCACCATGTAAGTTAACAGTACACCAGATCACAGCACTGGAGCATGTATATATCAATATATATATATACAGATTAGTCTTTTTTCATTCTTCACACTTTTTAAAGGGACAAGCATGAAATGCATTTTTACCTGTTTTCTAGTCCTTGTCTTCCCTGTCCGTAGCTTGATGTATCTTGCTATCAGTTCATTGCGTCCTAAAGCAGAAAAGGAAAAGATGTAATGTGATGAATGCAGACCCTCTCTTGTCCCACTTCTTAGAAATAAAAGGCCGCCTTCTGATCTACCTTCCTTACATCCTTCAAGCTGACAAACAGCTGAATTCCTGCTCCTAACTCAGTGATGACATATTACCAGAAGATGGCACTAATGTAACTCTTCTGTAATTGAACAAGATGGCCTGAAAAAAGCTCTGCTTGAGGCCCTGGTTGTTTATGCATTGGACCAGATATCCACAGCAGTCCATAGTGTTGTAAAAAAACAAAAACAAAAAAACCACAACCCTGGTGCTTAAACTGGACACTCAGAAAACAATCCAAACATGGGACACACAGAGATTTAGCTAGGAAGTCATTGTTCTCTTTAAATAAGTTATGGGATTTCTGAGGACCAGGATTTGTAGCCCAGTCTGGGAACCCAGAATATGTCTTGCCCTATTCTGCCATGTTTAATTCAGCTATCACAGCATGCTTGGACCATCCCTCCCTCCTTCCTAGCTTCCATGCATGACTCCATGGAGTTTTCATAATACAGAAGAAAAGAGAATGTAAAAAAAAAAAAAGCTGTAAAATACGAAGGTATGGACGTTCAGAGTTTGAGGTCTGATATACGACAGTCAACAGGATGTGCAACCTACTGGGATGTTTTAAGTGGCACTGGCTTCTGAAAGGAGCCCTTCCCAACCTCCTCTTTGTCCTAATTTGAAGCAGAAGAGCTTTTGCTCCACATTTTACAGGCCAGCTGTGGCCAATCTAAATTCAAACGTCAGAGCAGCTGGGAGCTTTCTTTTCCCTCATCTCCCTCCCCCCACCCAACATGGAAGAAGAATAGTTTGGGGAAGCATGCCAGATTTATTTTGATGGACCAGATGGTATTGGCTAAAGCTGGCTGAAATGCCCTTGCAGCTAACTTAGAACAGAGAGAGACAGAGAAGGCTGAAGGCTGAAGCAAGTGTGGTTTTTCTGGCAAAGCCAGAGTTTGGTTTTCCTTTCAAGAAAAGCATTGGTTTTCAGCCTTGGGGACAGAAGTCTTAAATGAGGTCACATCGCAGTCCCTCAACCATGCCTCTTCTCTTCTCTCCCCTCCCCACCACCATAGTTTTTTACAGACAAGACCAGGTGCTGCGCCCAGTCAAACAGCACCATGTGAGAGGGAAAAAGAAGGATGATACCGAATACTGGAGTAACAATACCATCATAAAAGCCATCCGGCTCAGCGCATATCCCTTGATATATGCAGTTCCTGACATTGATAAAAAATAAAATAAAATAACAGAAGACTAGCTCTATTTTATTTAGTGGCTGAGAAAGAAAGACAAAGTAGGACGACATGTATTGTAAGAGTTGGTTCCCCCTTAGGAGTTGTGCGCATGCATACACATTTCTGTTGGGACCTATTCAAAGTTTTACACAGCATTCCCTAGCCTGGTATTTCTACTGTACTACACATGTACAGTTCTGTGAAAAAAATATTTGCCCCTTTTCCATTTTCTGATTTTTTTTGCCACTGAATATTATCATAGTTTAATGTTGGTTCTCTTAATATATGAAGGGAATCTAAATGAACAAATAGTTTTTGATGATATAAATGAAATTAAGTACTAAAGCCATCTAACGTGCAAAATGACAGTGTGGGAAAAAAAAAGAATTGCCTTCTTGGATTTAATGACTGGTTGTACCACTTTAGCTGCAATAACTGCAATCAAACGCTTCCTGTAATTATCAGTCCCTCACATTGTTGTGTAGGAATTTGGACCCATTCATCCATGATTACTTGTATCGATTCAATCATATTTGGATGTTTTCTAGGTTAACTGTTTATTTCAGGCCCTGACATTATACCCCATGGGGTTTTAAACCTGGACTTGCCTCTGGCCATTCCAAAACTACAATTCCCCTCCCGCCCCCACCCATTCCATAATGTTGCTTGTAAACCTGGGATCTTTTTCTTGCTGCATGTCCCACTTAATAGGAGAAAGGGTTTAATTCTCTCCTGAAGAATTGCATTATCTAACAGAATTCATGCTTCCTTCAACTATGGCAAGTCATCAGGGTCTCAACAAGCAAAGTTATGCTCATATCACAAAATTGCTGGGCTTGATATTAGCTTCTACAATATATCACAGTGTTTTGTTTTTGCTAAATATAGTCATCCACATAGCCACCAAAATCCACTTTTGATTCATCTCGCCAAAGGTCCATTGGAACATCCACATACTTTTTGGCAAACCTAAGATCAGCTTCACTGTTCTTCCTGGTTAGCCATGATTTCCACTTTGCTACTTTCCCATTTCTACTCAGTACTTTTCTGGCTGTGAGATCATGAATGCTTAATTTTAGCCAATATAAGAAATGATTGCAGATCTGTGGATTATTTTATGTTGAACTTTTTAAGTGATTTTGACAGGACAGTTACTTTTGGGAACATTCACTATTGTCCCAACATATTTTCCATTTCAATATTGCTTACTATTATTGGAATCCCAAGCTTAAGAAATGACTTCGAAATAGTTTCCAGATTGATAGGCATTAATAACTTAGCATAAACTGCCTTGGAATCTGTGCAATGAAAACTCCACAACGATAAGGAGAACCACAGATTTATTTGGGCAGAGCTAACCCTGAAAATTTTCAATTATGTACTCTTCCAACTAACTAGCAGGGCAATTACTTTTTCACACTATGTTAGATTACTTTGTTCATGAAGTAAGTAATGAAACAAATGCCTAACTTTAATTTTATTTGTTCTCTCAGAACTTCTTGATATTTTACTAGGTACATAAAAAATTCTGCTAATATTCATTGATAACATCTGAAACACAGCTATGCTATGAAATAAGCAAAGCAACTGTGTATGGCTACGGCAATTCTGTAGCAATTTTTACAATCCAAAGTTATCATCTGAAAATTGCACTGGTTCAAAAGGTTATGATTTTTAAATGCACGTGTGACCTATTTAAAAATAGCCATTTACCATGACCCATCAGTTTCAGAAAACACAACTGTACTGCTTCTGCCCTTGAGTCTATCTGCAACTGGGCATTTTGTCTCGTGAAATAATACAGGCAGCAGAACTGGATAAGGCTTCCACCTTACTTCCAAGCCCTCCTGCTCTTTTTCAGTTGTGCTCACCTTGCTGCTGAGGCCTTCCTAACAAACAGCTTTGTAAAATAATCTCAAGTTGCAACTTCTTTGTCTGAGTAACATTCAACTAGCATTTCCCCCCCTGCTTATTTCCCTACACTACATACGCAGGTTCACTAGCTGATCTTTAACCAGACATTTTCAAACAATCGCTTTCAACTGGCTGTCACCCACGTGGGATCTGACATCACAGTACATCAAATAAATGTTTCTTTTTGGGGAGGGGAGGAGTGCTTTAATTGACTCAGGATGTCCAGTTCCTGTACTGACTGAATCATTGTTTCCATGAATGTGAGCTGCATGCCCACCACCTGGGATAAAGAACTTATGACTTTCTAATGCTCTAACTTCTTTGATTTAGGCAACTTAATACTTTGTTTATGGAAAATTTGCCTCCTGGTTTATAACATTCAACATCTGAAAAATGTGCCAAGTCAGTATATTAGATGAAATCCCATGTCTGTCTATTTCGGTATCTTTTAAATATTCTTTTAAAATATGCCTCCACTCGTTCTATTATTCTATAAAAGTCTTACATTTTATATAACATAGATGTGCCAAAATCTGAGTTTGCATTGACTTTTTGGTAAGGAGATGGTTTCCTTCCTTTCTCAACAGACCATCCATGCTGTACGAAAGGATTATTCATTCCCATTTCTAACTTTCAGAAGATAAGAAAAAGGCATTTTTCCTTTCTGCAGAATTCATCCAGGGCAGTTGTGGGATGAATTTCTTGGCTCAGAATTTATTTTTTGATATTGTCTATAAGAGCGCTGCCAGCACATACTGCCTTGTTCATCCTTTGAAACCTTTCTCAATGTGGAGCCTTCTAAACATGTTAGTCTATCTATTCCATTATCCTCAACCAATACAAGTATGCTGGCTGAACATTATGGACATTTTTTATTTATTTATTTATTTGATTTGTATACCGCCCTACTCCCGAAGGACTCAGGGCGGTGAACAGCCAACAATAAAATACATAAATACACAAAATTTAAAAACCCGATAAAATCAAATTAAACTTTTTGGCCCAGACAAATTAAAATACCCCAATAATTTAAAAACAGATTAAAATTTACATATTTAAAAAGGGAAGAGATCAGGCCAAGCCCGCTTGATGGAATAAAATCCAACATGTCCGAAAGGCAGGGGTGAAATGCCAGTAGCAAAAATCCCTGCCCCCACCACCATGCCCAGCTGAGCCGCGCGATCATCAGAGGCTTTTTTAAAAAAATTAAAAAGCATTTTTTCTACAACCTCTTCGGCCGAAAAAAATGCTTTTAAAAGTAAAAAAAAAAAAGCCTCTGATGATCGCGCGGCTCAGCTGGGATCGTCAGAGGCTTTTAAAAGAAAAAAAAAGCCTCTGACAATCAGGCAATTCAGCTGGGATCGTCAGAGGCTTTTAAAAGAAAAAAAAGCCTCTGACAATCAGGCAACTCAACTGGAATCGTCAGAGGCTTTTAAAAGCATTTTTTAACAACCTCTTCGGCCAAAGAGGTTGTAGAAAAAATGGTTTTAAAAGTTTAAAAAAAGTTGGCCACGCCCACTCAGTCACATTACCCCACCACCACCAAGCCACGCCCACAGAACCGGTAGTAACAAATTTTACATTTCACCACTGCCGAAAGGTTAAAGAAGACTCTCGAATGTCATGGTCAAGATGTAACTTCTGAGTTAAAGATTGAAAGGAAGGAAATGAAGCTGACATTGTCAGTAAAACCGAGAACTGAACTGACGTTTAAATAGAAGGCTGTACTTCTCTGCTGTTGTGATTGATTTCCTAGTTTACTGCTGCCTCATTTCCTATTTCGTAGCTTCCTGATTTGCCAGAACAGCAGCAAAAGTAAACTGAGATTTGCACTTGTACTTCTTGAAAAATAAGATATCTTTGTGTTCCTGGTACATAGCCAAATACACACAGACACACAAACACACCCATCTTCAATCTTAATAAAGATCAAGACATGCAAAATGATTGACCATTTCACTAGATATGAAGGTAGTGAGGGGCAAACAGATCTGATTATTATGAGACTTCTAGTTACAATTGTAGCATTATTCAGATATTGGAAAACAATCAGCAAAAGATAATAAAATGCCTCAGTAGCTGTAATAAGATGTACTCTAATACAAATGATGTTTCATTCTCATCCACTGACTAAGTTCAGCGCATAGATAAGCTTCAGAATTACAAGAGAAGTGACCCTTGGAATGTAGGAGCCAACTCACCAAAAAGAGACTAACAGAATAAAAGAGTTGGAAGGGACCTTGGAGGTCTTCTAGTCCAACCCCCTTTTCAGGCAGGAAGCCCTATACCATTTCAGACAAATTGTAGTCAAATCTCTTCTTAAAAACCACCAGTGTTGGAGCACCCACAACTTCTGGAGGCAAGTTGTTCCACTGATTAATTGTTCTAACTGTCAGGAAATTTGTTCTCTCCTTGATTAGTTTCCATCCATTGCTTCTTGTCTTGCCTTCAGGTGCTTTGGAGAATAGGTTGACTCCCTGTACTTTGTGGCAACCTCTGAGATATTGGAACGCTGCTATCATGTCACTCATTCCTGGTCCTTCTTTTCATTAAACTATTTCAATTCCAGCAACCGTTCTTTATATTTGTTTTAGCCTCCAGTCCCCTACTCGTTTTTGTTGCTCTTCCACTGATGATTATCTACTGATCATCTACTGATGATCATTTACTACTGATCATATACACAGAAGGGGTCCTTCTATAGCAATAACAATAGCATTTAAGACTTATATACTGCTTTATAGCCCTATCTAAGCGGCTTTGCCACCAACAATCTGGGACCTCCTTTTACTGACCTTGGAAGGATGGAAGGCTGAGTCAACCTTGAGCCTGTGAGAATCAAACTGCTGAACTGCTGGCAGTTGGCAGTCCGCAGAATTAGCCTGCAATACTGCATTCTAATCACTGTGCCACCATGGTTATAGGTAACATACTTTGCTTGCCTCAGCTGATAGGTGCTGGAATATAGAATGACAGAATAATCAGCATCTTCCGATTATTCCTTCAGAGCTCCCGTATTATTCACCTTCTGTTAAAGGACTGAACTGCATACTCTGTACTGTATTTGGAATATGCAGGAGAACTGGCATAAGAGAGAACAATTCAAATGTAGAAGCAAACAACTATTTGAAAGGAAGAATAGATGTAATATTTATTACTTTCTGTACTTTTTAAAGGATTCACTGTCACAGTGAAAAACACTACAAAAATGTCACAGGATGAGATTTTCAGTATAGGAAATGTTAATCAAGAGGCAATAAGGAAAAAGACCTAAAATCCTGGATAAAGGAAACAAAATATTTTAAAGCAGAATGCCTGCTATCTCCTTTAGTTGAAGGGAATATGTGCTCTAAAATATGTAGTTTAAGAACACTACAGGGATTATGCAGCATAAGAAAAACGATACACCGAGTCTCAAAGTCTCTCTTCTTGTCTGTTCTTTCACAACCATTAACATCCTAATACCAGAAGGACCATTTCTTTAGAACTCTTATTAATCCAAACCATGATGTTTCTTGATAAACCTTGTCCCTGATCAAAGTTAACATCTTTGAATTAAAACTATGTTCTACACTGCTATGCACTGAATCCTAATTTCTTTAAATATGTGTGACTTAAGAAAGATTCAATGCATTTATTTCATGGTTCTATCTTTTCGTATTTGATTCCCTCCTCTGAACATCTTCAGATGGGACCACTAAGGACCCCATTGGAAATAGGTTAGTTTAAGTTGCTACAGGATATCAGAAATGACGGAATGTAAATTGTTGATTTCCGGCCTTCGTTATTTTTACAAAAAACTCAAGGTGCTGAACATATCCAACACACTTTTCTCCTCCTATTTTCTTCACAACACTGGGGAAACACTCAGTTTCCACACTGAGTTGGGCTGAGAGAGTGACTGGCCCAAGGTCACCCAGGTGGCTTTCATCCCTATGTTAGGAAAGTTTGAAAATGATAAGTTTCGTTCAGTGGGGAAAAAAAAAAAGCTTATATATTTAACAAATAAAAAGAATGAACATTTATCATGAATGCCTGCCTCCAACCCACATGTAACTTTCTTACAAATCAAATCTGACCAGGTTTATTGAGAAAAGGTGCCCATGATTACATGATTTGATACAGGAAGTCCTGCAAAGAAAAGTTAACTCATTGTTCCTGAGCCTTAGGGATTTGTGAATACGAAACACGATGGTTGTCACCTGGGAAACATTTGCAGCCACCCGTTTAAAAAATGAAATATAGCTATAACAGACAGTAACTGAAAGAATAGAAACAGTTAAGAGCAAGGGAAGGGATAGCTTAACGAGCCAAGGGCTAGGATTCCCCCCTTCAGTTGAGAGAAGAAGAGAATAACTTGCTGGCCAGATTTGGACTGAAACTAAACATTTGGAGGGGATGGAATTAACTATTTTCTCTTTTCCTGCTCTTTTGATTAACTACTAGCCTTCACTGACTGCTTTTCATTAAAACAATCAAGTACTGTGATCCTCAGACAACTTTTATGTTTTTTGGAATTGCTGTGGATCTACCAGCATAATATACCTCACAGGAATTGTTGCAAAGTAAACAATCTAAAAATGTTTGGCATTCCGCAGATCTAAAGTAAGATATCAAGAGGATTTTTCGAAAGGAAGAGTATTAAGATAGGACTGCAAGCACAGAAATACACCCTTGTGGAAATCCTCCCCCTCTCTAGGCTATCTAATATCCATTGTGCTGATGATAGTAAAAAGTGTCGGAGCAGCTCTTCCCTTTCCTGGGCACCTGCCATGGCTAACTGTCTCTTCCAGTTACCGGCAGGCAGACACTGCAGGCCTGCCTCTGCTCAGCTGTCCCAGTCCCGTGATTCACCAGAGGCTGTGCCATTCCCTCTCGGAGGGCACGTCCTCCTCCAAATTACTACATTCCGCAAATTCCTCTTCCCTGACACCACCATGTGAACCAGTTGGACAGCTCTGTTAAAAATAACCTAGTGGGGCAGCCTTCCAGCCAATCAGCCTTTAGTAGCATACCAGCCTTGGTGGTGCACAACTCAAGTTACACCTGCTGTCTGGGGCAAGTCAAGTGCAGAGCTAGTTTCCTGTGAGCTACCTAAGCTCTCTGCCCCACCAGAGGAGAAAGAAATGCCCCTTGCCATACACGGCCCAGACTCTCTCCCTACACTTGCACACTGGCCACCGTTCAAGGGCTCCAGGTTACCACAGGTCAGCAGCTCTCCCTCCTTCCCCTCGGTCACTCCTCACAGCAGCTGGGAGATCAGTTCCTGTGTCAATAGCTGGCCCACCCTTTAACCCTTTAGCCAAGTATGAGCCATTTATCGTAGGTGTTTAGATAGTGGTCTGTGTGATAGTGTGATTCCTGAGGCATCCTACTTCTAGCATCTGCCCTGAATAAAGCTGTCTATGATTCTGCAGAAGCCCACTCTCCAACTTGCCCTTCGGACCCACCCATGGCTAGAAAGTTATGGAAGGAAACGTCTCACCAAGTTCAATCTCTCTACAGCTAAGAGTGGTTTTCCAAGAACAGCATCATATAAAGTTTTACCAGTCAATTGTTAGGTGTTCAGCGCACAGTTCTGTGTATCTCCAACAAGCAACATGGGCTTGGTTGGAATTGCTGCAGGGTGGCTTTGCTGAGAACATCCAAGTGCAAATGGGGTTTTTTTGTTTTTGTTTTTGTTTTGGTAATGGACAAAATACTCAAGATTGGCATGCTGATATGCAAGGTTAGATATTCTATTTACAATTATTATAGAAGTACACCCAGCTTATTGTTTGCAGAGCCTAGTGTACACTTCCCATAGAAAGGAATTCACGCTACAGCACCACTAGAGGATATTCCAGAACAATCCATGGTTATTTAGGCAGAGATTACATGCCTATGATGCATTGGCACACACTCTAAAACATGATCACCTGCCCTATATGTTTCTTCATATGAAAATACAGTTCTAGAATGCACTGAATCATCTCTTGAAAAATGAAATATTATTTCTAGTTTCACATAACTTCTTTTCTTCATCTGATCAGTTACAATATTCCTTGCTACATGACATCTAGAAATATAACATGTGAACTAAGGCTCAGCAACAATTTATGTGATTTAGGTCAGAGTTCCCCAACCTTTCTAGGTTGGCGGCCTGGAGGTGGGATAGTTTAGTGGGAGGGGTTTTGTGGACGGCCTGGATGGGATGGTTTTGTGGGAGGGGTGGGCACCTGTATGCATGTCCACAAGCACCCGTTCTTTGCGCAAGTAGGGTTGAGAGCCTGCGACGCTCGTGCGACTGAGGACCTGAGTGCCTCATGCGAATAGGTCAAGAGTGTCCGCGATTCTCGCATAAATGGGGTGCCAAGTGCCTGTGATGCTCATGCGAATGGGGCTGAGCGCACGCATGCCTGCGCGCACTCCAGCCACCTCCTCAAACAGCCCACTGGTGAATAGACTGCAGCCTGGTAGTAGGCCACAACAAGCAGGTTGGGGACCTCTGACTTAGCTGACACTTTTGCTATGCATTTATTTTATTTCAAGAAAGACTGCAATTGATTACTGGGCCACAGGTATTATATGAAATATCTTCATGTACTCTCATGCTCAGAAATTAAAATGTGAAATGAACTGTTTCTTGTGAAAGCATGTGAAATTGTGCATTGATTGTTGTTCCATATTTATTATTACTTGCATGTGAATAAGTAGCACACAAAACATAAAGACAATTAATTATCTTCATAGCATAATGCCCAATAAGCCTATTTTATACACCTGATAAACTGATACTAAATTGCATACTGTTTCCTTATCTTGAGGAAGTTTTATCTGCATCTACCCCCTTTTTTTTAAAAAAAAGAGGAACTTCTGTTTCTTAAAATCCAAGTATTAATAAATTAGCACGTGAAGCAGTTCAGAAAATGACAATATACCAGGCCTGTGAAAATGATTTATGAGCCATTGTGCAAAGCATCTTTCAAAATCCTCTGTACCAAAGGTGTCAAACTGGAGGTCCACAGGCCGGATGCATCATGCACAGGCCACGCCCACCCCAGCTCCACGAAGTGGACAAACGTCACAAAAGTCACATGACAGTGATATGACGCTACGAGTTTAACACCTGTGCTCTACACAGAAGTGAGAAGTAGCTGCAGCCTGTTTGCTTTGCATGACTACTTCAAGGCATTCCTAAAATCTACTTCCCATTCATTTGTGTGTCAAGAAGCTACTTCTGCAGAGTAAAGAAGAAGTCTTTTCTGGTGAAGCCAAGATCTTCTAGATGTCTCTGTGTGCCCAGGACTCTATTCTGGTGGAATAGACCTCTGGACACACAAACACACACAAAACCTCTAGAAGATCTTGGATTGTCTCAAAGTAACCATTCTTTGAGTGATTGGATCTGTTTCAAGGAATAGATCCAGAGAGGAGATCTCCTCATGGATGCCTGACCCAGGCCTATTGTGCCAAAGGTTTCTCTCACAACAATGGAAGAGTAAAGACAAAACTATAAGGCATTTATTTTTTAAAGAGCACTTTTAGTCCATTAGCCAATCTGTCATTAAACTGGAAGGGTGCAAGAGATTCTGATGACTAATATGCAACTTTGTTATCCAAAAACATTTGCAGAGTAAGCTAACAGCTTCTGACGTGTTTAGTCTTCCTCAAACTGACAACCACTACTGCCATATAAATCAAAGCTAAGCATAAAATTTGATGGACAGAAATCCTCAAACCCATTTTAGTCAGTACCTCAGCAATTGGTGCTGCCACTATTGTTATTACAACCCACATTGTTCAAAACAGCACTGCAGTCTACTTGCTACAAAGGAGCAGCGCCAGGGGTGAAATGCTCCGGGTTCGGACCGGCTCGGGCGAGTAGGCAGCGATGGCGGCGGCAGTTCGAAGAACTGGTAGCAAAAATCCCTGCCCCCGCTCCCCATGCCCAGCTGAGCCACGCAATCATCAGAGGCTTTTTTTCTTTTAAATGCCTCTGACGATCCAAGCTCTGATGATCCCAGGTCTGACGATCCAAGCTGAGTTGCCTGCTAATCAGGCAACTCAGCTTGGATTGTCAGAGCCATTTAAAAGAAAAAAAGTTTTTTTCTTTTAAATGGCTCTGATGATCCTAGCTGAGTTGCCTAATCGGCAGAGGATTTTTAAAAAACCCTCTGACGATCAGGCAACTCAGCTGGGATCATCAGAGCCTTTTGAAAGCATTTTTTTACATGGTTTTACATGTAAAAAATGGTTTTAAAAGTAAAAAAAAAAATTGACCACGCCCACCCAGTCACATTAACCCCCCCCCCCGCCAAGCCACGCCCACAGAACCGGTAGTAACAAATTTTAGATTTCACCACTGAGCAGCGCAGTACCCAAGGCCATATCTGAGAACCTTATCAGAATACTTAACAGAGTATCTATAGTGCAGGGATATCAAACTGGCAGCCTGCGGGCCGGATATGTCACACGCAGGCCACGGCCACCCCAGCTCTGTGAATGGGGGAAACATCAAGAAACATCATGTGATGGCAACGTGATGCTGCGAGTTTGACACCCATGATCTAGTGCTTCAAGCTTCCTTCTAATCAAAGAGATTAGGGACCCTCTTCCAAGGTAGCCTCTGGCAAACAGAACAGGGCTTAAAGAAACAGGATGGAGCCCATTAATCAGGCATCTTCTCCCATCTTACATAAAAAGATAAGCGTATTAATTGAGTAGTTCCTTCCTCCAAATATTCTCGGAGGGTATCCAACAAGAAAGCATGACTCCATTCTACTTATCGCAAGCAAAGTATGGACTAAAGTGCTACTGAGTTAAAAAAAAAAAGGAGTTAGTATGAAGCAAAATCTAAAATACCAGTTCTTAAGTTGTCAAGTTAGAAAAGCAAAGGTAGAGCAGGGTTGCTGTTTCTTTAAGTGATTTCCAGATGCCTCTAAGTGGCTGGAAAAACCAGTTTGTACGCTTGGGTTTGAAGAACAAAGGGCAAACTTCCCAGCAGTACTCCAGATATTTCTGGAGAAATCTTTTTTAAAATGTCTGTTCAGAAATCTTCCATTCCTTTCAAGAGCTCTCAGAGTGTGTGGTCCTGCTAAATTGTGTACAGAGGAGTTGACTAAAGGAAGCTAAGGTGCAATGTAGCAGCTTCTTAAGTTTATCTTAGTATGAAATAGAAAGGTCCAGTTTCTTTTCCAGTCTCTCTTCTTAATTACAGAATGATGCAAAGCAGGAGTACTTCAATCAGAAAAATAAGTCATTAAAAGAAATACCCGGGCCAGGTATCTAACCAATGTCTTTAGTTGGCCTTACAAGCAAATGAAATAAAACGAAGTATGTTTGCAACCTGATTAATTTCTGCAACATGGAAATCTACAGCCCATTTAGGGACAGGCTTTTCATGTAATAGCATTTTTACTTTTAGAGGATTAACAGATCTGGATAGACAACTTCAAAGCAACAAATAGTTACAGTTACTATATAATGGTCATCAGTAGGGTAATCGCAGTATGGAAGCCCTCATCATGCTTATGAAATAACCATTAGAATAACAACCTACAGTGTAACTTAATATAAAGGGAGAGTTAAGTAAGCACCCGACTTTTGCCAAATCATTTTCAGCAGCCATATTTCATATCAGCATCCCAACCAACTACCTAGTTGAAGAGTGGCCTGGAATACTGACCCCATCTGGGTGGTCCCATTAAATGATCCCATCTGGGTAAGTCCTTCCCAAGAAATTGGCAATTGCCCTTCCATTCATAAAGGAAAGATTAATGTAACATGGCCTCATCTATGCTGTAAAGGTAAGGTAAAAGAGATACATCTTAGATTCTGGAAGTACCATAAAAATAGGGAAAAATATATGTACCCATTTTCATATGATCTTTTAACTCATAGCTGCTTATCTCCTATCCCCAAATTAAGGACTAAATAAGCTTGCATTATCAGAGAAAAAAAAACATTGTTATGCTTAAGGAAGCTCAGACCTTGACTTAAACAAGCTCAATTAAGCAGGCTTTGACGAAAACAATGTTGTGCTTAAAGCAACAGGCAGTTACCTCCCTATCCCTGATTCATTTGGCAAGATTATTAACTTGGTGTTTGCTAACAGAACAATCATTCCCATGGAAATATTTCTTTGAGGTCACAAGCGTAGGATTATGACATCACAAAAGGAACACGGTAGAACAGATAAGTGGGAAGGAGCAATGCAATGATTGTTTATACTTTATTGTATAGGATGTAGTTCAGATGTATCCAGGATTAAAGCCTTCCAGAGAAAGAAAAACCAGATACCAGTACAAAGGGAAATCAGTTCATTCAAAAACAGTTCCAATAAGTAAATTTAGGATATGGAAGTATATCAATTTTTTACATTCAAACCAAATCAAAATGGGGGAGCTTCATTTTCCTCTTCCTCTTTTTTTAAGTTTTCAAAATTTTATGGATTACATATGAAGAATTAACCAATGACAATAAAAGATCTAGGCAAAATATTGTAATTTTTTTCAACACCAGCTTTTAAAAAAAAGTGAATGTAGGGAGTTTCAGATTCTGAGTGCTCTGTTTCATAGTATAAAAGATATGTTTGGCTGTCTTTCATGTTACAAATGTCTCATGTTGATGTCTTATGTGTTATGCCTCATACTATCATGTCACAAGAGTAATTGATAAAATATTATCATTCCCCCACTGTGGAAGCCAAACCACTTTGAAGTTAGTGTTGGTTCTAATGAGGGGCATGGCCCAACAAAAATGAAGTCCTATCTTTATGAGGCGTACTATTTTGAGACATGGGAGTTTGTGATTTCCTGCATAATATGTACGCATCAAAAAGAAAACACAACCACGTAAGTTTTTTATAGCATTTTGAATAGGTTTAAGATTTGCATGTTATTGGAGTAAACAAACATAGCCGCCTTATCTCAGGGCCTGGCCACAATCAATGAGTTAGCCTTTACAGCAGCCTTTCTGAGTAGACTGGATGCCCTACTGAAGTTACAGATTTCCCCTTCCAGAATCCCATTCGTTAGCCTGGAGAACTCTGCTTTAAGATTTTAGAAAACATTTGGTTGTTTTAACTCAGTGTTTTTCAACCTTGGTAGCTTGAAGATGGGTGGACTTCAACTCCCAGAATCCCCTAGCCAGCAGTGCTGGCTGGGGGATTCTGGGAGTTGAAGTCCACCCATCTTCAAGCTTCCAAGGTTGAGAAACACTGTTTTAACTTAAGACACATTTATTAGATCGATAAAAAAAAAAAAAATCAAGATGGAAGAGGCAATTCCCCTTGGAAAAAAAATTGTAGCCCATTCCTTACTGAGTTTTAAATGGTAATTCAAATCTGCTCCATAGTTAGAAGCAAGAAAAACACAGATGTGGCAACAAAGAAAATTCAAATACAGGTACTGTAAATGGGTAGTGAGCAGACCTTGGAAAGAATGTGGTGTTTTGTTTGTGACCTGCATTAGAGGCCAGATATACCACCTTTCACACCCAAAGGCAGGTATGTGGGATCCTCAAGCAGACAAAAATCAATCTTCCTTTGACAGGAATGAACTTCCCAAACCAGTTCATCAAGTCAGGCAGAAAGAAGAGTGGGAGGGAGAAAAGAGGTGAGGCATAAGGGAGTGGGAGGGATATATAGTTTAAGGGAACTACAAAGGAAATATGAGTCACGGATCCAGCAAAGAAGAGTTCAGCACTCTGTTTATTCACTTCAATATGACCACCCCCACAAGCCATAAGCCCTTCACAATATGGCTTCTGGAAGTCCATTGTCCTCACTACAACCCCCACTGACCAGGGAGATAAAATATATCAAGGGCCCAGTAATCCAGAAAGCAGCCAATTAAAGGGCCAGGAGCAAAATCCCATTTTTTGTTTTCGAGGTCTGCACATTAGGAGTAAATGCTTTAAACTTCAGAATGTTTATAAAAGGCAAATCCCTACTATCTCATTACACAACGGTGAACTTTTATGATGTTTTAACACAGACTCGTGGTAAAAGGATGGTTATTGTGCCAGATTAAGGTAGCACTGAAGCTAATACCACAGATAAAACTATCAAATTCAAGGAGAACTTTACAATATCTGACAAATAGATTTTCTGCAAAAGTTATCCTTCTGCAGCCTGCAAGTTTCATTGCATGACAAAGACAAAGGTAGTCCTTGGCTTATGACTCTTCATTTATAGCCCATAAAGCTATTCTGAACTTTGCAAAATTCCACTCACACAATTGCAATCTAGGTGCTTGGCAACCTGTTTGTACTTATGACTGACTGGTAACCAAGCACCTTGTGATCATGCGATTGGCATTGGCAAATTTCTCTGTTGCTTCCCTAGAAACTCAGCGCCACAGAGCTGTAATTCCCCACCCATCCCAGACAGGCCTTTGAGAGCAAAAGGGCTGCCTGCCGAGTGGAGGGGAACTCCTTTGACAGGCTACAGAAATGGAGATCAGATCCCCAAAATCAGGAGTTCTGTTTGCCTACATGACAGTATCATTCAATGAGCACAATCCCAGCACTTCCAATTGCGGTAGTTAAGCAGTCTTTTAGGTTGTTAAGCGGATGGAGCAAAAGAGCTGCCTGAAGAGTTTAGCTCCCTTCCGTGTGTGGAGGGGAACTCCTCTGAAGATCTGTTTGCGCCATCCGTTTAACAACCTAAAAGACTGCTTAACTACCACAATTGGGAGTGCTGGGATTGTGCTCATTGGATGATACTGTCATGTGGGCATTTTACTTAATGACAGCTTCACTCAGCGACTGAGATTCTGTTCCCAATTTTAAGTCAAGAACTATCTATACCTAATTTTCTACTTTTTCAAGTTAATATCCAGATCCACCTTACTATGTACTGGATTATTAGACTACAATGGTTGGCTGTCCTATTTAATTAAATCAGTGTACTTCCTGGATAAATATAGCCCCTTCTTTCTTTTCTTTCTAAACTTTAGCCACTGTGTTTCAGATTAAATTTAGAAAAATGCAAATCCTTGCTCAGGCATCAAGCTCCTCAGAAGATAGTTTCTCTTAGAGATGAGGGGCTAGAGTGATTATTGCTGGTTGTCTCTGTACTACATTTTTAACCTGTTATGTATAATTTATTACCTATCACTATATTTTGTCACTGTACTTTTTAATCTACATGCTAGCTTTTGGAATTGCATTCCACAAAGAAGCATTTTGGAGCAGCATGTACGCTTCTGAAAATAAATTCAAAAAACCACTATTCAACTATGATGGTTGTGAGTATAGAAGGAGGGGGTGGCATAGGTATATCTTGTTGACTTTTTTGAAGGAAGATGGGAGATAAGTATGCTTAATTGAATAGTAAATAAAATCTATCAAGCTATTGCCCTTGGGTCTTGTCTGAAATCCAGCTTTTATTACGTAAGTCATAAAACCAAATCTCACTCACCATACATTTTGCCTTCATCTGAGAGGATAATCTTCCGCCGACCACAGGGCGGATATATTGCCAGTGCCTCCTGGAAGCTCTGTTCAATGTCTGGACTCCACACTCCTTCGGCATCATTGTCCAGACTTTTGTCCATTCCCTCTTGTCCATCTTCTCGCCCCTCCCCAGGGCTGCCGCTGGTGTTCCAGCTGTTGGACGCTATTGTGATGGCTGCTCTGGGCTCTGACCCTGAGCCCCAAAAGGCAATTCGTCAGCCTAAAACAAGCAAAGAGGGTTGATTAATGAACTGCTATTGAGCATAGATGGAATCTTAACCTCCAGATTGAAGTTAAAAACAAATTTCGAATCACATAAACATCAGTATGGGTGAAGACCCGAATTTAAACTTTTGTTTCATAGTAAGTATTTTTAAACATATACATTAAACACTTTTACAGCTGATGTCCTAACTATTATACATTTGTTGGCCATAATTGTAGCAATGTTTCAATGCTTTTATATATCCCCTGCCTTGTTTAACACTTATCCAAAAAACCAAAAGGTATTTTCTCATATATATTGAATATTTAAATAGCTCTGGCTCAAAAACCTATTTAAGCAATAGAACTTCTAACAAAATTGTATCAGAAATTTAATCCCTCCCATATGTACCATTGTCCCACTTCCACATAACATGTAGCAAACACAGGGAATATGATCTTTAAGAAATAATAATTTAAATTATTTTCTAATTATCTTGGTTGTACTTTTGTTTACATTAAGAAACAAATATTCAAATCTAAATCCATTCCATCATGATGAACTATACTGTGACTATTGGAGAAAGCCACTAAACATTTTTAACAGTGATGTGGTTTGGAAATATTTTCATCAGCACAATATACTTTTGTTTAAGAAAAACACTGTGTTATAAAATTAATTGATAACATAATGAATTAAGACAAATCAAACAATCCAATCAAGGATTTAATGTTCATCAAGTTGAACATCAAAACTATCATTTTTGTGTGTTGTAATAATCTGTAATGCATAGATTGTAATAAAAATATTATATTAACAGTTTTTAGTGCCTTCATTTTATTTTGATTTTTTTATCTGTGTAATTTTAATTAGGCAGTGGAAGTATTTCATTGAAACTATACTGCCTAAAGCATGTAAAATGTTTAAAAATTGTGTAAGTAAAACTTTTAGATGGAACATAACATTACAAAAGATAAAATTAATACAGTGTATTAAAAAATACACCTTTCTTAGAACTGAATCAGAAGTATCTATTAAATACTGACAAAAACACTAAAGACTATGTGGTTGGAAGGATATTTTCTTATACTTCTTTTAATGTAATCCTCTCAACCCCGAAATTATGAAGCCTTCTTGAATGTGATTGAGTCGGGAAGAGGGAATTGGTCAAAAATACATTGCTTTATTACAGAGGTATTTAAATTTAACTTTGGTCAATTTCCTCCTTCAGACAATTCGGATGAGTCTCAGACAAATGTTTTTCAGAAGATGCAGAAAGGAACGAAGAGATAAAAAACGATTTGTTACAGTGAACAGCTCTTAAGGATCTTTTATGTGTTATACCAAAAAAAAAAAAAAATTGAAGAAAGAAAAAAGCCTTCTGAATTTAAAAATTATAAACAGCAATTGTATCTACTGCAGACTTCTAACAGAAAAGGATTAGAGCAATGGGATTTTGTATCTTACATTTCTATATTTATTCCATATCTATTATTTGATGCACATTTTTCAAATATTCAGCACTGGTAGTGAGTAGTTAAATCCAAGCTTTTACTTTCACATTTCCATTTTCAGAGAAACACTATTTTGTTCAATAGCAGGCTGATAAATTTTACTTACAGCCTGGTGTAAGGCGTGCTTTATTTAGAAGTAAATCCTGCTTTGTCCAATTGATAATTTTTTTGTGTGCCACTGAACATGTTGATGCGCTTTTGAGAAAATGAAATTGCTCAGCCAGAGAGGAAAGCAGAGACCCACTTTGTTTCTACGCTGATAAAAACTACCCAAAATTACATGATTAAAAATATTGAATTCTACTCCTAAATTATATAGAGTAGTTTTTGTGGCAAACCATACTGTCTCATTATAGTTTTAATGTTTAGAAGGAATACATAAGTTTCTCAGTGATTTGAAATAATCTATTGAGACAATGGTTGGACATTGATTTGGAGAGAAAACTGGATATACGTTCTTTCTTATGATGAGAGTCCTGAGAAATCACAAGATTTCCCCCCCTATTTTTTAAAAATAATTTTCAGAAAGATTCTGCAGAACCCTGTTTGCAATTCAGCGGTATCTGTGAGCCTGGAAATTGTGCCGGTTTCTTCCTACACACAACTCCAAAGGCAGCTGGGTGTTTTGCAATAACTTGTTTGGGGGCTGCAGCACCACCACCAGCTGCTCATGGGGTGATGAGAGCAGAGAGGTGTCTTCTCCGGCAGGAGGCTTCCGGGAGAGAACACACAACTAAGGTGTCCAATGCAGATATCTCCTTTTAAAGAAACTGTAGAGACAACGGGCTGGCTTAATGTTTCATGTTCCTTTTTTTTTTTTTTAAAGGAACCTCTTCTCTGCTGCTCTATGATGTCACCCAATCTCCCTCTTGCTTCCCCCTCCCCTTTCACCCACCCCACCCCACCCCTTCTTTGGAAACAGCCTAGCCAAATAAGGAGATCAGAACTACAGCAACTAGCCAAAGAGAAGGGGAGGGGTGAAGGGGAGACTGCAGTCCACACAAGGCTCCAACACATGCTTATTCACTCTCAGTTTCTTTCCTATGCTTGTCCCCTCTCTGACACATACACACCATGCAACATGCACACAACTGTACCAAACAATCAGGGATCCTCAGACTCTCAGAGAACATTCTGACAGCATAGGATGCAACAAGAATGTCAAGAGCCGGATGTAAAAGTATGCTCACAGAACAACTTTCCAAGAGCCTATGAAGACATTAAGGAAGGGTGGGTCTGACTCTAATAATCTTGGATAAAAGCTATGTAGCAAAGTTGTTTTTTTTTTAACATCAGCCTCTGTGTCTCTTTCACCCTCCCCCCTCAAATATACAAATAATATTGATAAGATTGAACACGTCCAGAGACAGGCAACAAAAATGGTGCATGGACTGAGGGACAAAAACATATCTGGAGATATTGGAGGAACTGAATATGTACAGCCTGGAGGACAGAAGGGAAAGGGACAACACAACTGACAACTCTGAACATATGAAGGGTGTGAATAAGATTCTAGAAGGCAATACATATTTTCAACATTAAGCAAAGATCAAGAACACAAGAGCATAACCTCAAACTTATAAGATGGAAGTTTAAAAGTAATGTTAGAAAGTATTACTGCACAAAAGCTTGGAATCAACTGCCAGCCGAGGTAATGAGTGGGTTAATCATCAGTAAATGAGTTTGAGCATGCTTGACCCGTACCAGTCGGGCTTCAGGCAGGAGCACAGCACAGAAACGGCATTGGTCGCGTTGGTGGATGATCTCTGGAGGGCTCGAGACAGGGGTTGCTCCTCTGTCCTAGTCCTATTAGATCTCTCAGCGGCTTTTGATACCATCGACCATGGTATCATGCTGCAGCAGTTGAGAGGGTTAGGAATAGGAGGCACCGTTCTGCGGTGGTTCTCCTCCTTCCTCTCCGACCGCTCGCAGTTCGTGTTGGCAGGGGGGCAGAGGTCGACCTCGAAGCGTCTCGCATGGGGAGTGCCACAAGGGTCGGTCCTCTCGCCTCTTCTGTTCAACATTTATGTGAAGCCGCTGGGTGAGATCATCCGTGGTTTTGGGGTGAAGTGTCATCTGTACGCTGATGATACTCAGCTGTACATCTCCACCCCAGACCACCCCAACGATGCTCTTGATGTGATGACTCGCTGCCTGGAGGCCGTGCGGGTCTGGATGGGGAGGAACAGGCTCAGACTCAACCCTTCCAAGACCGAGTGGCTGTGGCTGCCGGCGTCCCGATATAGTCAGCAGGTGCCATCGCTGACTATTGGGGGGTGAATCTTTGCCCCCCACGGAGAGGGCTCGCTATCTGGGTGTCCTCCTGGACGCACGGCTGTCTTTAGAAGAGCATATGATGGCCGTGGCCAGGGGGGCCTTTTATCAGGTTCACCTGATCCGCCAGTTGCAACCCTTTCTGGACCGGGACGCCTTGCGCACGGTCACTCATGCCCTTGTCACCTCCTGGCTGGACTATTGTAATGCTCTCTACATGGGGCTCCCCTTGAAGAGCACTCGGAGGCTCCAACTGGTCCAGAATGCGGCCGCGCGGGTGGTTATGGGTGCAACTCATTGTGCCCGCGTGACACCCCTCCTGCGCGAGCTGCACTGGCTCCCAGTGGTCTTCCGGGTGCGATTCAAGGTGTTGGTTACCACCTTCAAAGCGCTCCATGGCATAGGACCTGGGTACCTTCGAGACCGAGATCTTCTGCCACCAATAGCCTCCCACCGACCAGTCCGTTCCCACAGAGAGGGTCTCCTCAGGTGCCATCAGCCAAGTTATGTTGGCTGGCGACACCCAGGGGGAGGGCCTTCTCTGTGGGAGCCCCAGCCCTGTGGAATGAACTGTCCCTGGAAATACGTAAGATCTCCGACCTCTGGGTGTTTCGCTGCGCACTGAAGACCCTGTTGTTCCGCCAGGCAGGGCTATCAACATAATAATTTTAAATTGGGGTATTTTAAATTTTTGGGGTTTTAAATCGGCCAAATCTATTTAATTATTTTAATTTTTAATCATTGTTGTGTCCTGTGTTTTTAAATTGGCTGTACACCGCTCTGAGTCCTTCGGGAGAAGGGCGGTATAGAAATAAAATTATTATTATTATTATTATTATTATTATTATTATTATTATTATTATTATTATTATTATTATTATTATTATTGGGATAAACATATGTTCACCATCTGACAAAAATTAAAAAATAATCCAAATAAAAATAAATAAATAAAAATAATAAAATAATTTTTAAAAAAGCTCAATGGATAGACTCAATGGACCACTAGGTCTTTTTCTGCTCTCAGTTTTCTATGTTTCTAGATAGTCCCCATCTTATTTTCCATCTCTTTCTCCCATACAGATGGACATCACAGATCTTAGATAAGGAGCACAACAAGAAACTTCTATTGCTACTCAGGGGAGAAACCAGCCAAAAGGGTGGGCTCCATGTTTGGATCCTTTCAAAGAAAGACATTCTTTTCTGTCTCTGTTGCCCATTTGCTTGCTGTCTCTGAGCTCAATTCTTACTACTGCCCAGAGGAAGAAGGCAAGTTAGGGAAGGGCACTGGTAGTGACAGCTGCACTCTTGCCAGGCTCTTACAACTGCAGTTTACTCAGCTGTTCAGAAAAGGGAGAGAGACTGAGTGGATAAGCAATGGATGAAACAGCAACAAGATCAGGGAATTTCAATAAAGGGTCTTGAGCAGATGCCCAGCAACTCCAGCTGGCAGTATTGACTCTGCTGAGAAATCTTCTAACAGGGGCATTAAAATAGTAAGGAATTTTTCTCAAGCTGTGATCACTTCATGCAGTTCCCCACCTGAGATTCATCCTTCATTGAGGAAGGACACTGAAACATCTTGCTCTTGGCTCCAGAATCAAGAGTGTACCATGAAGAAAAATGATATTACTTATTTTTACAAAAGACCATCTTCCCTGCCTTGCTTCGGTTTTCCAGAAATTCAGGAATGCCAATGGCAGTCAGGAAAACCATCAATAATGAAGAGCTATGGAAGCAATCAAATGTGAAAAGATGCTTTGCTAATTTTAGAATGCCTTTTCACATTTTAGAAATTTTAGAAATCTGTTCATGTTTCAAATCTTTTTTATTATCAACAGATTTGAAATGGCAATTGTTATCCTAAAGAGCAGGTATCTTTTTCTTTCTGTCACACAGACATAGAATAAGTCATCTTCACTCAGCCTGTGACTCTCAGAATTCCCAATCAACAAGGCCATAGCCCTGCCAAAAGAAACTTCTGAGAGTTATGGTCCAATATATCCAACGCCACTATGCTGGAGAAGACTGATAAAGATCAGTGAAATCTATGACCCACATGATAAGTGGAATTTGGAAACAATTCTACAAAAATAGCAAAAACATTTATTTCCCATAGAAACGATCTTCTAGTTGAATTTAGTCCTATTCAAGAGTGCTTTTTCATCTGACCCAGATGAGTGAAAATCTCCATAGACATTTATTCAAGGGGGCATTGACTTTATGGATATTGTTGAAATCAAGAGGAATTGGAAGGAGAGAGACCTTGAACCTTTACTTGTATGCTTAGTTTTTTTTTTATTATTATTATTATAATGGAAGGACCTTTCTTTGTAAACTTCAAGAATTGTGGCAGCATGGGAGGATGGTAGAAACTGGACTCAGAAGATCTACCTTCTCAGAATTTAACTTCTTCCAACAATTCATGTAAGAGAGCTCTTCCTTGGAATATTTTGTATTGCCCTGTTGAGATCAGAGATAGCAGAGAAATATTTCTAAGCACTATCGCTGATAATTAGCAAGATAAACTGTTAATCCAAAATTTTATATCCAATTGCTAGGAAATGACTCCTAAGAATCAGTCAGATGAGAGCTAAATCTGGCCTTAATATGGAGATTATGAGTGCTGAGGAAGGATTTTAAATTTGCAATTCTCAACCCAGAACAAGGCATAGCTACACAAATTAATACTAAAATAAAAAATAATACAGATTATATTACTAAATATTTTGATGCTTTGCTAAGTCAAACTACAATTCAGCTTTACAATTTCATTTTAATGTATGCTGATTAGTGTATATTCAAAGTGACAAAGTGACAATGAAGTATTCTATTCTATTCTATTCTATTCTATTCTATTCTATTCTATTCTATTCTATTCTTCTCTATTCAGTGTATCTTGCAAATACACTATTTGTAATAAATATATTCAGTTAAGAAACATGCATTGCCACTAAGCTTACTCCTATCTGCCAACTCAAATCCCATGACATAATTTTATTTTGGAATATGTATATTAAATATATATTCATATTCTCCTATTTCACAACAGTTACCAAAATGATAAACACTGAAACACAAAAGTAATAGCAAAACAAAGCCCAGTTTCTAATTTTTTTTTAACCAATGCTGAACTGAAATGCTCTCTGCCCATCCAGATCTAGGCAGAAAACTATTTGAAATGTGCTGTCCCTTTACTGATCCCTATCCTCTATTGCAGTGTTTTTTAAATAATGGCTGAGGAACTCTGGGAGCTGAAGTCCACATGTTTTAAAATTGCCAAGTTTGAAAAACACTGCTCAATTGCATATGCAACCAATCACTGTAATAACATGGCTTCTCTCCAACATAATAGGTAACAAGGCCTAACAAACTTGAGGCTGCCCTTGGAGAGTGTCAGAATAAGGGGGGAAATACTACTTTCATGCCCATATAGCCAAAGCCAGTTTAAGCCTTTCTCATTCATGGGGTTAGGAGAACAATATCAGGGAATATTGTAGAGCTAAAAAAAAAATACAATTATACATGTCCATATATATGGATCCCTTTCTGTAAATTATTCCACATGAGCAAATAGTATCCCAGCTTTGCTCTGGCTAATTAATGGAATCAAAGCAACCAAATAAGCTACAGTCAACTAACTCTGAGTGACACAATGGTATGAGGCCAAGTATATCTGTGGAATGAGTTCTGAATAAATGTTATTAATATAAAACAGTTTTGTTGCCCTTGAATTGTTTGTACTTTACAAAACTATATATCCTACTGCAATGACACCTATTAGGAAAAAGACTTCTAACGCTGAACACTCAATAAATAGACAGGTTAACCAAACCTTCAAAGCAATTCCAATTAGACTCCTAATAGCTTTCCAACAGTTCCTAGCACAAAAGATTAGTCTAATTAGCATCATATTATCATTATGCTAGATGCATATACTACATATCCTCTATTTTTCCATGAGTTTTAAAAAAATCAGGACCTCAACCTTCAAACTTCCACAGAAGGGAAGATCTTAATGCTAAACCAAAAGTGCAAGCTTCCTTTTAATGAGAGATGCCACCAAATAAACCATCATTCTTGCAAAGCATGTGCTCTGAATAGTGAGCAATGGTTGAGCTCCTCCTATAATTAAGGGGTACATGTAGAAAAATCACAGAGCAGTTTGGAACTTGTTGCAATTTCTGTACAATAGTCTTTCCCAGTGTTAGAACCTTCCAGGTGTGCAGGATTCAAATTCCCCCTAATTATGATAGCTATGGATGATTGGATTTGTAGCAACATTATTGCCGACAGATACTTTGGACCAATTTTGGACCAACATTATTGCCCAACACATACTGTATGTTCTGTCAGGCAATATACATACAGTATCTGTCGGGCAATAATGTTGATCCAAAATTTCTGGTTTTTGTAGGGAGAGTACTAGCAAGCAGGCAAATCAGGAATTTGACTAAAAGTCTAATAGAGATTAACCCACAGCTACTCCACCCAACTTTTACAAAGCAACAACAGAAACCAAGATGGAAGCTAATAATGCTGGGCGGGTTTTGTTTCAACAGTAGAATGCTGACTATTTTTAAATCAATACAGAGCAAAACTACAGCCGCTCCTGAGGAATTTTTCAGCATTTCACTTAGCTTCAATATTCTGACATGCTAGATTTTATTCCACTGGGAATTGCAGCCCAGGGAAACTGACCACTTAATACAATATTCATATTCCATTCTCTTATGTATATCTATTTAATTTGTATGTACACTAAAATGTACATTCCACACATTTCTTTTCAGAGATTTCCAAACTATTAATAAAAAATATAACATACAGCAAGATGTCAGGTTAAGGATGCACCAATTTAAGGACGATCCAACCTATTGCAGCTAATTTTGAATTAAATACATAATGATTCAAATACATAATGGTGATTGTTCATTATACAATGCTAGTTATACAACAATACTGTTCCAATTTACATACAAATTCAATTTAAGGACAGATCTTGGGTTCAGAACTTGTTCTTAAATGGCGGACTAAATGAAGCTTGTATTGGAGGAAAGGTAGATAAGAAGATGCAACTGTGAACTCATGAGGGTGAGTTTTTGTTACATGAAGCAAACCAGTGTTTTTCAAACTTGTTAACTTTTAAGATGTGTAAATTTAAACTCCCATAATGCGGCTGGGAATTCTGGGAGATGAAGTCCACACATCTTAAGACTTCCAGGTTTGAAAAAACACTGTAGTACAGGGGTGTCAAACTCGTGTCATCGCAGCATCGTTACATGATGTATCGGGACTTTTTACCCCTTTACTAAACCGGTGATGGGTATCCTACTGTAGTAAACAAAAATTACATAAATGGAGATTATAGTCCTACATTTCTCTTAATGAAGGTCTCTCTGAATCAAATGTTCATTTGGTTTGAATCTCTTAATTCAATTAAGTACAACCAGTAGTGGGTTCCATTTACCTTTGGTACCGGTTTGGAACTGTGAGCTCACATGCGGCCCTTCTGTGCATGCACAGAGCGTCCGTGATGATGGCCGGGTGGGTGGGCGGAGTCTCCCACTGCTGCCACTACCAGTTCACCTGAACTGGGGCGAACCAGTAGAAACCCACCACTCTTCCATAACCAAACCCTTGCAGCAGGGTCCTGTACACAGTTGTCTCTTCCAAGCTTCACAAAACTTCACAGGTTTTCTGTTCATTCTCATTCTCCTTGCTTCTTGTTCCACTTTCATCATTGTTACAACACATAACATTTCTCTGTTAATATACCATCCTTTAGACCAGGGGTGTCAAACTCATGTCATCACGGCAACATCATGTGACATATTGGGACTTTTTTCTCCTTCACCAAACCACGCGTGTGCGTGGCCAGCATGTGACGCCCGTGGGCCAGGAGTTTGGCAGCCCTGCTTTAGACTTTAATAGAGAGATCAATTAATAGGATGAACTTTGCCTGCTGTATTTCAGTGAGCTAACTATGTAGGAAGCTGGAGGAATGTTCCTCCCCACCCAACAAACTCTTTTCATTTAAGTTAAGGGATCATGAAACTCTATCCGCCAGTCTGTCCACTTTCCAAAACAAACTATTTCTAAGGATGAAAGATCCAAATATACAAAGCAGTGCCATTATCAGCTCAGATTTACATCTAGACAAAAAATAAATTAAAGAGATTTTTTTCCCTCATATCTTCCAAATTATGTTATTGTATGCCTGCAGTGTATAAACCAGTTAATAACAGCTATAAACAGTTCAGACTTGAAAGCATACCACTAAGAATTTTTCTAAGTACCTTAAAACACGAATGCCAATGACAGCCACTTCAGTATAAGTTTTTTTCATGATGTTGATCCTGACTAGTCTTTGAGAGGCATACTAGAATGTTCCAAAAAGTAATGAAGATTAGGAAAACAAGAAAATATAACTTAAACTTTAGATAATACCTATGTATTTAATAATATTTTTATTTTGTCATTTAAAAAGTTACAGGTCAGAGGCATAATTTGATATGTCTATCTGACCAGCTAGCCACAGGACTCTGGGAAGTGCAAGCTGTCCTCATGCTATGCACTATTGCAGGGGTGGGCAAATGTGGCCCTTTTACCACATGTGGACTTCAACTCCCAGAATTCCTGAGACAGCTTGTCTCAGGAATTCTGGGAGTTGAAGTCCACAGGTAGTAAAAGGGCCATATTTGCCCACCCTTGCACTATATATATATATTATATCCCGCCCTTCTCCCCGAAGGGACTCAGGGCGGTGAACAGCCGAGAATTAAAATAACATGAAATATAAAAGTTAAAATAATTAAACATAAATTAAACGGCCGCCCCAATTTAAAACCCCTAGCAATACAATTAAAAACCCCTAAAACCTATTCAGGCCAGGCCGGCTTGCTGAAATAAAAACGTCTTCAAGGCCTAACGGAAAGTGCGGAGATCCAGAATCAGCTGTATTCCGGGAGGTAGCTTGTTCCAGAGGGCAGGTGCTCCCACAGAGAAGGCCCTCCCCCCTGGGGCCGCCAGCCGACATTGCTTGACCGACGGCACCCTGAGGAGGCCCTCTCTGTGAGAGTGTATTGGCCGGTGGGAGGTTATCGGTAGCAGCAGGCGGTCTCGTAAATACCCTGGCCCTAAGCCATGGAGCGCTTTAAAGGTGAGAACCAACACCTTGAAGCACACCCAGAAGACCACCGGGAGCCAGTGCAGCTCGCGCAGGAGAGGTGTTATATGGGAGCACCATGTCGCTCCCGTGATCACCCGCGCGGCCGCATTCTGGACCAGTTGGAGCCTCCGGGTGCTCCTCAAGGGGAGCCCCATGTAGAGAGCATTAGCGTAGTCCAGGCGAGAAGTGACGAGAGCATGAGTGACTGTGCATAAGGAATCCCGACTCAGAAAGGGGCGCAACTGGCGTATCCGGCGAACCTGATAAAAAGCCCCCCTGGCCACGGCTGTCATATGCTCTTCTAAAGACAGCCATGTGTCCAGGAGGACGCCCAAGTTGCGAGCCCCCTCTGTGGGAGTCAATGACTCGCCCCCAATAGCCAGCGATGGCGCCAGCTGGCTATATCGGGATGCCGGCATCCACAGCCACTCGGTCTTGGAAGGGTTGGGTCGAAGCCTGTTCCGCCCCATCCAGACCCGCACGGCCTCCAGACACTGGGATATCACTTCAAGTGCATCATTGGGGTGGCTTGGGGTGGAGATGTACAGCTGAGTGTCATCAGCGTACAGATGGCATCGCACCCCAAATCCACGGATGATCTCACCCAGGGGCTTCACATAAATGTTGAACAGGAGTGGCGAGAGGACCGACCCTTGTGGCACCCCACAAACAAGGCGCCTCGAGGTCGACTTCTGCCCCCCTGCCAACACAGACTGCGACCGGTCGGAGAGATAGGAGGAGAACCACCGCAACACGGTGCCTCCCACCCCCAATCCCTCCAGCCGGTGCAGCATGATACCATGGTCGATGGTATCAAAAGCCGCTAAGAGATCTAATAGGACCAGAACAGAGGAGCAACCCCTGTCCCGAGCCCTCCAGAGATCATCAACCAACGCGACCAATGCCGTTTCCGTGCTGTACCCAGGCCTGAAGCTGGACTGGCACAGGTCTAGATAGACGGTTTCATGCGCAACCACACTCTCAACAACCTTCGCAATAAAGCGAAGGTTGGAGACAGGATGGTAGTTAGCCATAACAGCCGGATCCAGAAAAGGCTTCTTAAGGAGGGGCCTCACCACCGCCTCTTTCAAAGCAGGCGGCAGGAAACCTTCCCCCAAAGAAGCATTTATAATCCTCTGGAGCCAGCCTCGTGTAACCTCCCGGGTAGCCAGTACCAGCCAGGAGGGACACGGGTCCAGTAAACATGTGGTTGCGTTTAACCTCCCCAGAATCCTGTCCACGTCCTCAGGAGTCACAGGATCGAACTCATCCCAGATAACATTCTCAGGACCTGCCTCAGCCACCCCGCCAGAATCTACCCAGTTAGAGTCCAAGCCTTCCCGAATCTGAGTGATTTTATCGTGCAGATACTGTGCAAAATCCTCAGCCTGCCCTTGCAAGGGGTCCTCCCGCGCTCCCTGATGTAGGAGGGAGCGGGTCACTCTAAACAAGGCGGCTGGGCGGTTATCTGCCGATGCAATAAGAGCGGAAAAGTAATCACACTTTGCCGCTTTTATCGCCACTAAATAGGTCTTAATATGAGACCTAATTAGTGTTCGATTGGATTCGGAGCGACTGGCCCTCCAACCACTCTCTAGGCGTCTTTTCCAGCGTTTCATCCCCCTCAGCTCCTCAGTGAACCAAGGAGCTGGGCAGGTGCAACTCCGGGCCGGAGGCCGCAAAGGCACGATATGATCCAAAGCCCCGGCGGCCATCCTATCCCAGGCGGCCAGCAGATCTTCAGTTGAGTCATGAGCCAAAGCCTCAGGAAATGGCCCAAGCTCCCTCTGGAATCTCTCCGGATCCATCAGGCGCCTGGGGCGGAACCACCTAATTGGTTCCACCTCCCTGTGGTGGGATGCAGCGGTCAGAAAGTCCAGCCTCAGGAGAGAATGGTCCGATTATGACAGGGGCTCAATAGCTATATCCCCTGTAACCTGGCCATTCAACCACTGACCAGAGACAAAAACTAAGTCCAGAGTGTGTCCTCCCGTGTGAGTAGGGCCATGAATTAGTTGTGTCAGGTCCAAGGCCATCATGGAAGCCATGAACTCCCGGGCCACCTCAGACGCCTCACCAGCCGACGGCAGGTTGAAATCCCCCATGACCACCAGTCTGGGGGTATCAACTGCCACTCCGGCAATAATGTTGAGAAGCTCGGGCAGGGCCGCTGTCACGTGGCCCTGCCCAAGGGAGCCAGGTACGTGATCAGCAGGCCCATCTGCATCCCATGGCCCCACTTCACCAGGAAAGACTCACATCCGGCTATCTGTGGTACAGTGATCTCCCTCGGATCAAGACTTTCCTTAATGACAACCGCCACCCCCCCCAACCCTGCCCTGGGCCCTCGGCTGATGAAATGCTCGGAAACCTGATGGGCACATTTCTACGAGGGGGACCCCCCCTCTTGGCCCAGCCAGGTCTCTGTAATACCCGCCAGGTCCGCTCCCCGCTCCTGAATTAACTCGCAGATGAGGGGGGCCTTATTAACCACGGACCTGGCGTTGCACAGCATCAGCCTAAGACCTGGGCTCTGAAGCTCTGGACAACCCGGGAAACGAGATGAGCCTTGGGGGCCGAGGCATGCCACCGCTTGAAGACAGCGGGTGCGTGCCCCCCTAACACGATATGGTCCCCTGCTCCCGCCGTATCTGCCCCTCCCAACCATGGTCCTGATGGAATCGCCCTCTTCCATACTTACACTAAGCCCCTCCACACCCGGCTCCACACCTCCCAATTCGTGCCCCTGTGCCAAGCCTGACCTATCACCCTCCCTCCCCACCCCTTACTCTTTCATATTGTATTAGATTTTTTTTAAAAAAATTGATTTATATGCTGCCCTTCTCTGGAGACTCAGGGTGGCTTACAATGCGTTAAGCAATAGCCTTCATACTTTTGTATATTTATACAAAGTCAGCTTATTGCCCCCACAAACTTGGTCCTCATTTTACCTACCTTAGAAAGGATGGAAGGCTGAGTCAACCTGAGTCAAGATTTTTTTGGGGGGGAGTTTCTCATTTGGTACCTGGAATAGCAAAAGTTGTAATTTTTGGAAATTTAAGTAATACACTCATCAGATAGCTGCAAGAAAACCTCTTTCACTAGAACTATGTTCATATGTGTGAAGACTTGTCATTTATCCCAGTTCTTTTTATTTTGCTTTGGACCCAGTGACGCAGAACGAAAAATCAAGGAAGTGCTACATCATCTGACATCAACACCCAATGTTGCATCACTGTCTGCATCACTTCTGCATACCAGAAAGGTTTATTTACTTATGGTTTGTTTTAAGAGAAATATCTTCTTGTGGTTATCCTTTCTGACCATGTTCTGAAGTATTTTCCATATACACAAAAAGATGTATCTTCTCATCCTGCACACCCCATGGATACATGTGTTACATGATCTGGTTAATTACTTGACCAGAAAGGGCTGCTTAATTTCATATTTCACAATGTTCTAAATCAGTGTTGAAAAATAGTGCCCAGTATGTGTTCAAAGACATTTCTTAATTATGTTTCAATACTGAACCCCAACTTTCATTAAAACTGTACAGACATCCCAGATTTGTACTTGAGTGAACACTTGTTAGACATAAAAACCAATTCTGTGGAATAAAGTCAGTGTTTTGCAACATGCCGCTGAGCAGAATTAGTTGAGAAAGGAAGGAAGGAACATTTTTAATGTCCATTTAAACTTATCTTCCAGTTTAGTACTGTCTGCGTTAGAATACTAAACCCATTTTGGCCTAAGCAATTAACTCCTGTTAGAGGATAAAAAAGGAGATGTGGCAATTCATGCAGAACATTTGAAGAAGTATCAGCAGCAGATTCGCTATAGCTGGTCTGAATTGATTTGCTTTCCAGGACTATAAAAAGAAGTATTTTCTAATCCTATCTGTAACTTCCAAGGATAGAACCTGGAAATGTGTTGAATGGAAAGTATTTATGTGATCATGTACATGTATGTGTTAAGTATGGTTTTCATTTGCCTGAGAGACTTATATATGAACTGTGAGTTATCAATCAAGTTAGTTCATACTTCAGTAAACCTGTTGGCAGCTTTATTCAGCTTCAATTATTCAGGAGGTAAAACTCATTGATCTTTCAACTTGTAACCTAGTGCAAGCTTCCTTAATGTAGGTAAAGGCTTAGGACAACACAAGATGGAATCTAAATCACTAAAATGTGAATTGAAAGTCATACAATTCAGAGAGAATAAAATTATCATTAAGTCTATCATTATTTCTGAAGAAGTCATTTCATATGGCCTTAGACTAGGGGTGTCAACCTGGATTTCTTCGAGGGACGGATCAGCACTGTAGTTCTCCTCTGCGGGCCGGCCATGGGGGAGGGGGGAAGACAGGACTGACTCCTCCTGCAACACCCTGTTGGACAGAAAGCAGGGGCCTTCACGTGGCCTCCCTGTGCCCCGTTTTGGCCAGCAAAGTGCTGCAGAAGGCTGTCCAGGCTGAAAACAGGTTGTGGGGGGCCTCACACGCTCACCCACACTCCGTTTTGGCTAGCAGGGTGCTGGAGGCTGTCCAGGCCGAAAATGGGGTGTGGGGGGGCAAACATGCCCCCCCCACACCCCATTTTGGCTGCCAGAGGCACCGTGGGCTAATCCTTTGCTATTTCCAGGCCAGCCCTGCGGGCCAGATTCAAACACCCTGCTGGCCACATCTGGCCCACGGTCCTTGAGTTTGACATCCCTGCCTTAGACCATTCCAAAAGGAAAGAAAAAATAATATCAAAAGGCCTTATGTCCTTCATAGGTTACAACAAGGAAAAGCTGTAAGACTAAAAGCATCTGAATCACATGATCACCAGGTGGATTTGACATACAGTATAAAAAAGCTTTCTTCAACAAACTATCCTCCAGACATGGGTTATTACTGCAATTCCTAAAACTGCAGCTTCTTTTATAGATTCAAGCGGCAAACAATAGGATATCCAACAGGTAAGGGCTTGACATTTTCTGTACAGTACTCTTTGGTAGTTGTCCAGACTTTTGCAGTTCAGATTTGTTAAGCCTGTTCTTCTTAGCATCATAATCATGAGCCTCTGCTCATTATTTAAAAAAGATCTTTATTCTCATACTGCCTGGTAATTGTCAAATACTCCACCCACAAATATGCATACACAAACCTCCTTCAAGGAAAAAGACACACAGGGAAAACATTTCTAGAATCACATTCTTGTGATTTTATTCATCCCAGTTTTACGAAGTCTTGGTTTTGCAGCATCTAACCAATAACTAAGTGGAGCATAACTATTCTAAAAAAAATTTCCCTTCTGCTCGATTGCGTCCAATTCTTAGAGTTTGCCTAGACGAGTCCCTGCACTTTTCTTGGCAAGGTTTTTCAAAAGTAGTTTGCCATTGCCTCCTTCCTAGGGCTGACAAAAAATCACTAAGCCAAGGCCACCCAGCTGGCTTTGTGCCCAAAGCAGAACTAGAATTCATGGTTTTGTGATTTCCAGATTGGTACCTTAACCACTACATCAAACTGCCTCTCATCCTGAAAGTAAGGGAAACAAATAAATCTTGCCAAGACTTTAAAAGAGGACGCAATCACTTATTAGTGGATTCCTTTTTAAAATCTTCAGCATATAGGAAAAGGAATATCAACCAACAGGATGAAGACCATCAAGAATGAAAAACTAGCAACATTTTTCAATATGGTTTCAATAATTTAGCAGATGGTAGAGATTTATAATAAGTTTGGGGAAAGCAACAAGGGAAAGTAGTAGAGGATTGGTCTATGACTTAGGCAGGTAAACTAAAAAGAATATATCAAAGGCATCATTTTTTCTATACATGTGAAAAGTCAGTTTTAATTCTAATGCCCTCAAACTCTCAAGAGAAACTCGATTCATGACTTGGCTCAAACTTGATTACTATATTATTTTAAGGAGACAGCTTCTTTAGGGGTGTTACATCACGGATTATTTGGTAGTGAAATGGAGTACTCCAAACCAGAGTTAAGTAGCATGAACAAGCATTCCTTTTAATAAGTCATCCAACATTCATTCTGAAATATTTCTCTTATTCAAAAATTGTGTACTATTTTGCATGGCAAGACTGCAGTAAAAGGAGGGGAGTGAAACATTCTGTGTTTTATTACCACGTAAGATATTTGTCCAGAAGTCTGTCAAAAATACATGCACATGTTGAGCTAGCCTGTTTTCTAATTTTGAATCCAATTTTGAAATGAAAAGGCCATTTGAAGGTGTGTCTCAAATCAGTACTCTTATGTTACCTGTGATATAGAGTTTGCTAATTTCACTCTAAAATATGTTTATTACTTCTTGTGAAGATGCCCATTATGATTTCATCAGGATTTTTAAGCTTGAACATATGTGCTAAAATGTACATCCACATTCTCCGTAAGTTTCTTATTGTGTGCATACTGACTGACATGGTTGAACACTATGGGAGAGTTAGAGAATATTATCTATCCAATCTATCCATTCAGACAAACATTGTCTCCCCAAATGGCTTAATTTAATTAAAACAATACATAGTACTATCAAGCACAGAAACCATCCAACAAAAAGACTATATATATTTGAGGAGAGGAGAAAAGTAGAGACATCAGTTCTTCAAAGACAGATTGATGATTGAGCTAGAAGCAGATTTTCTACCTAATTATCGCCAGGATTATTTTTCCATTATGATTTTATTGGTTTAACATCTGTTCCTTTTATCGATGGATGGAGCCAAAGACATATTTCCTTCTCCTTTAAGAGTCTTAGAGCAAATTATCAGTTTAAGGCAATTGTTTGTTGTGACTTAAAGGAACAGGGAACAGATTCAAATGGTTCTTTTTTAGCCTTAAAGTTTAAGAATTACTGAACTTTAAAAAAAATATTTGGTTAAAATGTAATTACAAAAATCCAGTCTTTCATTCTTCCTCTCTTACTTCATGGTTTTAGAAAAATTTATGCAATTACATCTAAGATACAGTACTAAATATATTAAGAATTAACTATTCTAACCCCAAGAAAAAGACAATAGTAATCAGATTGACCATTTCTATTCATAGATATTTGGAATAACTGCTACTTTATAAAATAATTACTATTTAATACATTTTGATTTTTTTAAAAATAAAGGTTAGCTATAGCCATTATTTTTGTCTATGATTTATTGGATCTGCTCATACAAAATGGGTCAATTCACATACACATTATCATATTATGACTTAGTTTTCAAAAGAGAATTAGATTAATGTAAGTGCTACGCAAGACATTTTTCCTTGGGCTGAGAAAAATGAACAATACTTGTACTAATATTGCCACAGAGAAATAGCTACAGGTCAAGTATTATTTACAAGTTTAAGAGAAAAAAATAGATCAATTAATGTCTTACTGACACCCAGGTTCACCATGGCATTTTATAACTTGACTGTACGTGTATCACCTTGTTGGAAGTTAAAACCCACCCCTCTCCTAGAAAAATGAAATATTTTAGGATATACTAAAAAGGCAGAGTATTTCCCCTAAAAGGGAGGCAGAAACTAATTTCCCCCCACCTTTGTCAATGGGCCATTCAGACCTCAGCATCCCATCTGCAACACAAAGGACCCATCTAGCAACAGAAACTCCCCACATGGCACCTGGGAAAATTACATCAGCCAGCTAAGACCCCCACCCCCTGGGAGTCTGACAATCAATCAGGATACTCTTCCTGTGCCCCAGGAAGTTCAGAGCCCAGAAAGAACATAAAACCCAGGAACTCTTAGCATCTCTTCCCTTTTCTGCTCAGGAACTCAAACCATGTGATCCTGTCCACCATTAAACCATCTTTCCAAGCAGCCTCCATATTTCCAGTGTCTTTTTCCCCACTTGGAACTGAACCCAGAAGGACATTTCTTCCAACAACCTATTTCCACAGATACTGATGGGACATATTCTTCAAAAATAATACAATAATCATTTCTAGTCTACAAATTTAAGAAATTACTTTTCAAAGCCAATCGTTTACTTTTTACAATGTAGTTATTGGGTATCTTGTAAACTGTGCTTTGAATTGTTTAACTAGTACAACTTGACAAAGATCAATGTGCAGAATAGCTATGATGTTTGCAAAATAACTATGAAAGACATTTTTAATCTGAATTCAGAGGACTTTAAGGGATACTCTGTTGTTTGCTGTTTGATACTGGAAGTAAATTAATAACAGGTGCTACCTTATCATCCCTTCACCAGAAGACAAGTCAGAGTATAGGCAATATCGGATTACTGGAACTCTATTGTTATAAGGAATAACAACAGAATCTGGAAAGCCTGCCAGAGTTTCCTTCTGTCATTTCATAAACCAAACAGAAACAAGCCAGAGTTATCCTGAGTTTCTTTCTCATTCCCTCTTCCTTCTGAGGACTGAATGAATATTTGCTTAATGATTCTTGCAATCCTTCAAAGTTTTCTCTGCACTCCTCTATATTCCTGTCTGACAACCACCCCTTAATCTTTGTCAATTGATAATGCAAATGGTTTAATCTGGATCGTCTTCCAACTCAAATTTTCTCTACAAAATTTATATTTGTTAGAGAAAAATGACAAAGAAAAAAGCAAAGAGAGGACAGAAATAACCAGTAGTCATCCAACAGAGTAGTTAATCTTAAAGGATTCTTTGAGAGTGGAATTTGAGTCAATGAATGGCAGTGCTAATTCTTTATTCAGTGCCTCAGTGGCGGATCTACCAGACTGGATCAATTATTGCGAGCCCTATAGAGGCACTGGTCTTTCTCTTCTATCTCTTATCCCTGAAGCCTTTATCTGAAAAAGGATAAAGGTTCACCAACAAGCCTGAACAAGAGGTTGCTGCTTGGAGCTAAAGTAGCAAGCTAAGCCTCTCACCTGCAAAGTTGAAAAGTTTCAGTTTACAAATGGGTGTGATCTCCCCCAGCACAGATTTTTCTGCTCCAGACATCACTCACTGAGTGGGAGGAAGGAACAAAAGGAAAATCAAGGCGTAAATCCATGTTTACAGAAGTGTTTCAGTTCAGGGATTCTTGATTTTCCTAAGCATTACCCTAAAATTCCCACAGGAGAAAATTCTAGACCAAGTCAGAGTTCTGGTTCCAGGATACAACCTTCAGAACTGCATTCAAGTCTTATCATTTATTTATTATTATTTATTATTTATTAATTAAATTTCTATACCGCCCTTCTCCAAATAGGACTCAGGGCGGTGCACAGCCTAAGTAAAAACAGAGCATACAAAATTTAAAAAACAGTATTAAAATAATTAAATATTTTGGCCGTAAATTAAAACAACCCAATTTAAAATCAATTTAAAATTTAGCTCAAGCCAGCCCAGCTAGTTGAAATAAATAGGTTTTCAGGGCCCGACGAAAAATCTAGTAAGCTAATAATTGATAGTTATCCTTCCTGCTAATTTATGTGGAGACAAATGATAATGCCAAAAACAGCTTAGAACCATATCACTGAAGACTTTCAAGACATTGGAAGATAGCTCAAAAATCTGGATATTTCTTCCATTCTTATGACTCTTGTAAATTAGGAAGAAATAAAAATTTAATACAATATGGAAAAGCCTTAAAAAAATCCAAAAGGGTAAAAGAATAAAATAGAACTGTTAACAAAAATTATCAACAGCATCAGCATTTCTGATTGAGATAGCAGGTTATAAAATTTTAGCTGCTCTATTTGCATCAACAAAATTCTGATTCTGCAAGTGGAGGCAAGTGGCATCAATCTCAAGATATAAAAAGGTAAAATTGGATTCAATTGATCAATAAAGAAACAATGGATGAAAATATAGGTAAGGCCTTCAGGTTTGCTTGAACCACAAGGACAGAATTTACAAAAGGGATTTTTTTGGTATCTACCCTGTTTTTGGGTATATATTTATGCTCTGTAAGGGATGTATTGCCAGGATTGCCGGGAGAAGTATCAACAACCTCAGATATGCAGATGATACCATTCTAATGGCAGAAAGTGAAGAGGAACTAAAGCGCCTCTTGATGCGGGTGAAGGAGAGTGCAAAAATTGGCTTGAAACTCAACATTAAGAAAACTAAGATCATGGCATCCGGCCCTCTCAATTCCTGGCAAATATATGGGGAAGAAATGGAGGTAGTGACAGATTTTATTTTCCTGGACTTCAAGATCACCGCAGCCAAGAAATTAAAAGGCAATTGGCTTTTGTTATATTATATTGCATATTTTAATGGCAGCCAGAATTACTCTAGTGCAAATATGGAAGTCGACCAATACACCATCGGAAGAAACAATAATAAAGAAAATCCTCGAATACACCAAAATGGATAAATTTAATGATGGAGATCAAAAAAAGAGAAGACTCGGATTATTATAAAGTGTGGAATAGGTTTTATACATGGTTGGAAAACAGAAATCAAATTAAGAAATAAGAATCTAAAGTGAAATTTGATATTAACATACTGGATATAAATGTAAATAATGATCCTGCTAACAAAACAGTTAATTATGAGTATTTAAAAATAAAGAGAAGGAGCAGGAGGATAAAAGCTAAGAGTAAAGACAAAAGTCAATGCAGAAAGTTGTAAAATTGTATGTATCTGTTAGTATTGTCTGATGTGTGGGGTTTTTTTTGTTTTTTGTTTTGTCTCTTGACTTCTTTTGCTATTGTGTGTTTGGTTTTAAAATGTAAAATACTCAATAAAAATTATTTTTTTTAAAAAATAAAATGCGCTTGCTCCTGGGGAGGAAAGCTATGGCAAATCTAGACAGCATACTAAAAAGCAGAGACATCACCCTGCCAACAAAAGTGTGTATAGTCAAGGCTATGGTTTTCCCAGTTGCAATGTATGGCTGTGAAAGTTGGACCATAAGAAAGGCTGAACGTCAAAGAATTGAGGCCTTTGAACTATGGTGCTGGAGAAGACTCCTGCGAGTCCCTTGGACTGCAAGGTGATCAAACCAGTCAGTCCTAGAGGAGATCAACCCTGACTGCTCTTTAGAAGGCCAGATCCTGAAGATGAAACTCAAATACTTTGGCCAACTAATGAGAAGGAAGGACTCACTGGAAAAGAGCCTAATGCTGGGAAAGATTGAGAGCAAAAGAAGAATGGGATGGCAGAGAATGAGGTGGCTGAATGGAGTCACTGAAGGAGTAGGCATGAGTTTAAATGGTCTCCAGAGGATGGTAGAGGACAGGAAGGCCTGGAGGAATGTTGTCCATGGGGTCGCGATGGGTCGGACACAACGCAACTAACAACAACAAGGGATGAAACAAGATGAGATTGAACACTTGATGCAGGAAGGAAAAGATGACAATAGTTATAAGATGGCGTTCACCAACCTTTCTGCCTCTATAGTCCAGTGGCGATTGCAGCGGGGCGGGCCAGGGGGGAAGGGCATGGCTTTGCACATGTACATGCCACTTTCACAAATGCAGCTTCTCATGCATACATGCTCACCCACTGCTTGCACAGCCTGGTTCCCAATGGGCTGCGTCCTGGCACCGGGCCATGGCCCAGGGGTTGAAAACCCCTGGTATAAGGCACAGTGAAATGACTCTTGTGATCAGAATATTCAACAGCTACATTATGTTCAAAAGAAACATAAGTAATAGGAAAAGGGGAAGAAGCTGCATAAAATATTGAAGCATCCACACCTACGCAGAAATCCAAGCAAATGAACTTGGTGAAATAGTACTGTACAGTAGAGAGCTTCTGGGTTAAAGTACAGTAACTGTTTAATTCATTTGTTAATTGCACTGAAATGGTCTGACCTCAGGTGACAAAGGCCTATTGACCAACCCAGCAAAAATTTAACAGCTTTCAGTTTAGACATCCACATATGTAGAAACCCCAATGGGACTTGCTTCTCAAGGACATGACCACTAAACATAGCCTCTATACAGTGGTGAAATCCAAATTATTTTTTACTACCAGTTCTGTGGGTGTGGCTTGGTGGGCATGGCAGGGGAAGAATACTGCAAAATCTCCATTCCCACCCCACTCTGGGGCCAGCCAGAGGTGGTATTTGCCGGTTCTCCAAACTACTCAAAATTTCCACTACCGGTTCTCTGAACTGCTCAAAATTTCCACTACCGGTTCTCCAGAACCTGTCAGAACCTGCTGGATTTCACCCCTGCCTCTATGCTGATCTATGGCTCTGGTGTGAAAGAAGTCTATTCCCACTATTGTGGCAGAAGATCTCCTGTACAGACATTCTAGGGCATATGCAGGAGGATTCTTTGGAGGTCAGTGATCTGCTGAGCTCCAACTAGGTCTGCTGTGGGGCTACTTGTTTATTTTTTCATCTCCATTTTAGCTCCTGTTGCAAGAGAGATGGACGCTTCACTTGTGCAGCATTTGGGGGGTTGGGGTTGACAGAAGGGAGTATCAATCTCAGGGAAGAACAAAGTCAGCTCTACTAAAATGTCGACATTCCTACCAGGGTAGATTTGATTTAAATCATGATTTAAATCACTAGTAAAAAGGCTTAATTTAAATCAACTTGATTTAAATCATAATTTTTAAAGACCAACTGTCATCTCTGTCCCTCAGCGACTCCTCCTCTGACCCGCTGTTGACTCACCAACACTCCCAATATTGCAGAATATACAGCCTCACGCTACATAACTAGGCTCCATTTCATGCTGAATAAACTAAATTATTAATGTATCTTAAATAGAAAACTAGATAATTTTTACTCCAAAAGCATTTTATTAAAATAAATTTGATAAAAATCAAACAATCTGATTTAAATTAAAAAAATCAGATTTAAAAAAATTTTTTTAAAAGAAACCATCGATTTTTATCCACCCTGATTCCTACTAGTAACAGCAACAAAAATAATGTTTCACAGAAAGAGTTTGCTTTCTTCTGAATACAAGGTACAAACTGCAGTTGCCATTTGCGGAAGAACTTCCTTTATGAGCTTCATAAGTATGCTAATTGTATTCATGAAATATGAAATGAGTACATATTAACATAATGTGACATCATTCAAAACAGGAGGCAATCAGCACTCCGCAAAATATCTGCTTAAAAAATGTCACTAGCTCAAAATTTTGGAGCAGCTCTTCAAAAAAGTCTTTTGGACTTTATTTCTTTGGATTTTTTATTTCTCTCTCTTTTTTCTCTGAGCTAGAGGGACTGCTGCCAGTGATATGGCCCAACAAATCCATTTGGCAATTGCTGCACTTTTTCACTTGCTAAATAGACAGTAATATTCAGCTAAGAAAAACTGCAAAAAGTTGTTCATCTTAGAAAGCAGGTTAGACAGCCTGTTGTGTTGTGTTGTGTTGTGTTGTGTTGTATTCAGGGATGAGGCTAATGGTGATGCAGACTGAATAGAGAACAAACCACAGAGAATCTATCAGTTATTGCCTTGAAAATAATGTGTGTTAAATTTTCTTAGGGCAGCAACCGACATAATAAACATAGGCAGGGGATAGTGATTTTTACACCAAAAACTTTCCTCCCACCTCAAGGACAGGAGAAAGGCACATTACGATTGCTACATGGATATGCCCAAATGATATTTTCTATATATCTTTCCAGTTTAGAAACTTATTCTCATTTATTTTCATCTAGCCTCTTATCACATACAGGCATACCTTGTTTTATTGCACTTAGTTTTATTGTGCTTTGCAGATACTGTCTGTATTTTTTTTTATACATTGAAGGTTTGTGGCAACTTGCATCGACCAAATCCACTTTTCCAACATTATCAGTATTTTTGATAATAAAGTGTTTTTAAATTAAGTTATGTTCATTTTTTTCTTAGACATAATGCTATTACTTAATAGACCACAGTATAGTGTAAACATTACTTTTATATGCTCCACAAAACTAAAAAAACATGTTTGACTCTTGTGATATTTACTTTATTGCAATAGTCTAGAACCGAACTCACAATATCTCCGAGGTATGCCTCTATTTGCAATGTATGTTAAACAGATGCTAGGATAAGGTGCATCTTTCTTTCTCTGCCTTTCCTATTCAGAACCATTTTGTTTCCCCAAACCGAGATCTTGTCCACCATAAAGACTCCTCAGAAGAATAGTCAGGTGTTTTGGCATTTCTGTGATCAATATGTTCCAAATTCTAGCATTATGCACAATCAGAAATTAACTCCCCTTCTTGAATTCTCGTGATCATTGTCCTATCTGAGTTAGCCATCAGATCTCATATCATTTATCTTGCTTGTATATTTGGCATTTCTCTCGACATGTATGATGAAGAGGTATATAAGTCTAAGTGCTACTGCTGTTGTTCCATTCTTCTGGTAAGATTTTAAGCATTTTTTTTTGCATGAGAAATTAGTATAATGGTTTAATAATCTATATATCATCTTACACTTTCTTTTATATAATAACAGATATATACTAATCTATTTCAATATCTGTCACACTAACTTATTTCATAATTGCTGACAGAGTCGTTACTGTTTAACTGCCTCTTCTCCTTCTATTTGCCCCCTTATCTTCTCCTGCAGCTTTAAACAATTCAGTGCATACTTCATTTATTTCTAATAATTTTTTATTTAAGAATTCAACTATTGCCTCACATGACTCATTTTCCAGTGGAATCAATTCGTTAAGGTACCAATATTTCTCTAATTTTATAATCCTACCATATTTGTAAAATGTTTCATTATAGTCCTCCCATCAATGATTCGCTTTTATAAGATTTTCCTTTACAGCTACTCCCATTAGCTGTAAAATTTTCAGTGAAATTTCACCTCTGAAAAACATCTCTTACCTTTCTCTATTGAGATTTTATATTCAGGCATCTGTTCTTTCTTGCTTATATCATATGTCTACCTTCAACTATCTTACATACTTTTGTGTTCTCCAATTTTTATTCCTCTGTCTTTTTCTGGCTTATCAATGATAGCTTATTCTGAAAAAACATTTGGATCTCTTCTTTGAAATTTTGAGGGGAGGGACTACTGCTTCATGCTACTGCTTTTAATGTTTCTTATCACTTCCAATAGCTCTTCATGATTCCCTTTTGCCCAGCCGAAGTATACTGAATCTATCTATAAACCTGACAGCAAGAATTCCATTTATTTGATCACCTGCATGTATCCATTTTCAGTTTCCTTAATCAATTTGATTCCAGTCTTATTCATCTGGTGAAAGCAGATATAGAATCTGTGTTCATACTGCTCAAAGTGGAGGTACCAATAAAAACTAGGGTTTTGCTGGTATCCTGTTCACCAAAAAGAAGATAGATTTTCTTTTCAAAAGCAAACTGCTTATCTTTTGAAGTAGCAATGATGGTGGTTTTCATTATTTTTAGGAACTCAGGGGCCTTTTTCAAGGAGGATAAATTTGGCATCCTTTTGAAGAATCTAAAGAGATACTATGTGAAATTTGAAATTAAAACTCAGCAAGTGGTAGGTAGAATTACTCATTTGAAATTCATCTCCTTGTGCTTCTTGATTAACATTTTTCCAAAAGCCAAAGAAACAGCCCTGACTGACCATCAATGTAAAATAATAATAATATTCCTTTCTTTGTTTCATCCAATCTTTTTTCCTTTGAAAAAAGGAAATAAAGGGCATAAAGGGCATAAAGAAATATGACAAAAAAGAATGTCTAGAGGACCCATTCTAGAAGATGCAATTAGACCCTAATAATGATTCCAGCAACCCTCTTCTCAGGGATCCTGTATTGCAGATATTTATAGCACAAGGGGACACAGTATTGAAGATAAACTGCCAAGTCCAGTTCTCTAATATAACTGCAATGGCCAGCATGCCTGGCAGCACTAATAATCACCCTGAGAAGATAGTGAATGTTGTCTACATCATGGACATAGACCATACTGGAGGACACTCTAAGAAGCCCAGAATAAAATTTCATCTGAAGCCTTCTTTCACCAAAAGGCCTATTAATTACTAGACCACAGAGCAACCAAACTCAAATTAAGACTGAGTTATTCATTGCCGAGAAGGTAGAAGCAGAGATTTAACAAGTAACTACTTCTATTATTTTTCAAAGGCAGTTAAGAGAGTAAGGTTTCAGTTCCCTTGTTGCACAAAAGTTTAGAAAGATTTCAAGTTTGGAATAGCCAGCTGTACATTAAGGTCAGATATTTCATATTGTTGAAAATGTTTTATTTTCAGAGTCACCTCCATTCCATCTGTGCAGCAGGCTATGTAACAGACTGCTGGACACTAATGTTCTTTTACAAGTGAAGACCACCAATGAGAGAGGTTCAAAAATAGCATATGGAAAGATGAGCCCGGTAAGTAAGCCAGCCAGCCCATTTGTCAAACTTGTATTGAAATAAAGAGCATACTTCTATCAGAGCTTTTGAAAATGCTACTGAAAATTGCTGTGAAAAGGAAACGTGGATGTGGAACCAGCAACTAAGCAACACCCAGCAGTCAATGCAAAAGGTTATTTATCTTGTGATTTTTCTCATAAAACTACTGAAAACGTAGTTCCTTTACTGAGGTGTATCTGCATTTATACAAAATTTGTGAGACATTCCCCAGATTTTTCCCATTTATATATAATCAGTTGAAGTGAATGACAATATGATCAAGGCCACTTAAAGGGTACAATTTAAAATATATCAAGACAAACTCTCAGTCCAGTGATTTAGTGTTTCTTAAAGTATGGTACAAAAATCCCTGGGGTTCCTCAAGACTTTTTTAGGGTCTGCAAAATCAAAATTATTTGCCAGATATTAAAAATATTTGAAAAAAATTAAAAAATATCATTCCTCTCATATTTATTTTTAAATATATATAGGCTTTTGTCATGAAAAATATTTTATTCATGTTAATATGTAATGGATTTCAGTTATTTTTACATGATTCAATAAATATTCTACAAATACATCAATTTTAATTTTTAATATGGTAAATATCAATAAATATAAACCAAACAAAAACTTTTGGGGGATACTCCAGAATTTTTAAAAGTGGGAAGGGGTCCCGAGAGCAAAAAATTAAAAAATCTTGGTTTTGCCCAGAGTTTCTCAACTTCAACAACTTTTAAGATGTGTGGACTTCAACCCCCAAAATTCCCAGTTTAAAGTTGATGAAGTTGAGAAACGCTGAACTAACCAATGTATGATAACCAAATTCCAGTCTTCATCCATCATACAGTTCTATAAAGCATTCAGCAATGGGTCCATTTTAAAGACATGCAAATCTTCTGTCTTTTTCCCTCTGTACGAAGTTCTGCACTACCAGTTGAAAACCACATTTCTCATATAGACAAAACTACTACTCAGCAACCATTGTCAAAGATGTTTACAGATTTAACAGTACTGAATTACATATATTGCATAGAGAGGAACACATACATTTGCGTGAAAAACATACTTTTCTTCTCCAAGAGAATCTATGGCATAATGGCTGCAAGGATTTTTTTAAAAGAGCTCTTTTCTCCGCTCAGCACTGATTTAGGCAAGAAAAATACGGTCTTGAAAGTAGGTTATAGACTTTAACACAAGGAATCAATTTGCAGGCATGCAAAGACCTTCAACAAAATGTGCTTCTAATTTTGGGAAGGAGTATGTTTGCCCAGGGCATTCTCCATGATGCTACATCCAACAGAGCATGACTTCTTTATGCTTACCCGCTCTTGCTCCTAGCTCATGCATGCTTGTTTTGTCTGTGTGCTAATATGTTTTCCATCTATGTTCATGGAAGCACTGTAGCATTGGTAAGGGAGCTCAAGAGGTCAAAAAGAAATGGTTGGGAAAGCATCTGTAAAAAGTAGCACATTTTCTGGGCACAGAATCAAGTACAGCTAGTCCAGCACACCAATTTCAGGGCAAACTGATGTTAAGGTTTCATATAATGTGTGAATGGGATCAATGAATAAGTCATGATTTGCTTTAGGGCAATAAAACAGTTTGAAATTATGATTTGTTCGTGGTGATTGCAGAGTTGGGTGTGAAAGGGAGCACATGGCTTGATTGTAACTTTATAGTTTGTTTTTGTGTTCTGCCAAAATGTTTAACTAATAAATGGATAGCAAGAGTTGTTAAAATGTAAGAAAAACAAACCAAGATTTACAAAATAAACCATAATTAATGTGTGTCTATAAAGCCAAGGATGCTTATAAGCCATCATAAAAATAAACCATTACTTGGACCCTTTTCCCTACAAAGCAGACAGACTGTTTGATTTATTTGCACTCTGAAATTCATAGGCTGTTTAATATTCCCGCAATGCCATATAGTTAAAACAGAAAATGTAAGAAACATCCCAGTTTGAGGAGCTGTCAGCAGCATGACCTTATAGATGGAACAGCTGCCCTGTTAGGAAGTGAGCTGATCATTTCATGCAAAATACAGCCTGGGAAAGCTCCTTATAATGACTCTCTTTAGTCATATAAAGTTGAATTCCAGCACTGGTGAAAAGTATAACTCCAAAAGGACATTCTTTGGATATCAAACGGTGCTGATCTTTGCATTATTTTGATTGCTAACTTCTCAAATATTAAAATGTTACCTAGTATCCTTCAGTTAGGAATACAAACTAACAAGAAATAATGAAAATTATTGTACATTTAAAAATTCACTTTTAAGCTATTTGAATTGAAAACAAGACAGGTTCAAAATGTCTTATATAACCAATTCTTGAACTTGTGTTTACTTACAAATTCCAGATGTGAGAAACCGTGATTAGGCGTAATGACAAAGTCTGCAATCAGACTCAGCTTTAAGGGGAACATTCTCTATCCTAACAACATCTTGATTGATTAAAAATCTTACTGAATGTAACTTATTCCTACAAGTGGAAAAAAAAATATTTAATTTTTAGAATTAACACCAAACCTATCAATGATTGCTATCTGCTGTATTTTGCAATTACCGGTATGTGGCAAGACAAAGGCAAATCATTAATAACAATATAGACAACTTCATTTCCTTTAAGAGCTTGTTCCCCTGTTAGGTGTGCATACTGGCAATAGGCAAAATTCAAGCTACTCCATAATCATTGTTGCTTAAGTCATCATTTATTCAGGATGCAACTACAATAACCTCTGAGAAATGGCTGCCTGGCCTCTGCTTACGGCACCTCTCAAGGCAGTCTTTTCCAGTGCCAAACAGGTCTTTCTGGCCATTTCCACTCATTGGCCTTAAATATGTTCTTTGAAATAATAAGAGAACAAGAATGCTCATTTTCTGAATGATCGTCCCCCCTCCCCATACAGGTACTTAAAAATTGTCATGTCATTCTTTCTTCTTTAGATTAAACAAACATGCAGAGCTATAACTGTTCTTGACACGATTTCTTTTCCAAATACTTCAATCGTCCTGGCTGATTTCTTTTGGACATGCCTCAGATTGTCAGGATCTTTCTTAAAATAAGATGCTCAGAAACAATGCACAGTACTCCAAAAATATATGACCCTAAATTAAAAAACAAGAACTCAACTCTAGATATAGATAGAATGTTTAAAAGTTTTGTCACTGACACTAATGACAAGTAATTAGGAATGAAATCTTATATTTGTATTAATTGCCTAGATTATTTTCCACCCACATCCTTAGCTTATTAAGACTAATGAACTGTCAATTTCACCTCTAAATTTATCTCACCACCCAAAACTGATTAAAAACTATACTTATCTTAATAATGAATATCAAGTGAATGAAGGGCATTCAGACATTTATAGAGCATTCAATGAAGTCTCTTTTCTGGTACAAAAAACATCAAATATAGAATGATCCCAGGGACTGCCCCCCCCCTGCTCCCCCCAGCTGTTGAAAGCACACAAGAACCTGGCAATTAGATTTTATAACCTCTTGTGCAAGAGACCAGAAAGCACACTATCTCAGCTGAGCAAGCATGCAATTTCACACTTACTCAGGGAGAGATATATGGAGTATTGCATGAGATTTCCAGCTGGGGCTGGAAATGATGGCCAATCCCAAACCTTTTGCTATGTATAAGTGTTATAATATTCACACAGCTCTTTAAGAATTAGAAAGCAGGTAAGTAACTGCAGCTTCAAAAAAGGGAGGGAAGGATGAGCTTCCATGTCTAACTTACAACTGAGTGGCAAAGGCTTTCTTAAGCGTTGGCTAATTGGAACCACATCTCCAATATATAAAACATATTATCTACTGTATATGTATGAACAATTTATCTTAAGAATTTCATTTTGGATTTAGTTTTTCAATTCTTTATCTGTTCAGAAAGAACTGTTCACAGTGAACTCGAGAATTCTCGGTTACATTTATCTAACAGTTTTCCTCTTGGACATCCTGAAGGCATTGTCCCTTCAATTAATTCTCTGAGTTGCTATTACTTTAGGGCTGGCATCATGAAAAAATGCTAATATTAGTTTTCCACTTGATACTAAAAAAAACCCAGAATGCTGTGCTCGAGATTACAATGACGAACTTCATCCTTTTTTAACTGACTTATTGGCAAGTGATTTGGGAGCCCATTTATAATATACCCAAAATAGTTAAAGTCATTTTTGCTCCCTTGGGTTAGATTCCAGAGGATTAGCTTTTGTCAGCTTCTTTCCAGCCAGCTATTATTTGGTTGCACAGTAGAAAGTGTCAACATTTACATCTATCCTAAAACTTTTAATCTTGAGAGAGATAATTAATAAAGTGTGCACTGAACCTTAAAGTGAATGGGGATAACCGAAGTTAATAGAAAATCAGAAGAAATATCATTAAAGAATATTTCTGTTCCCCAAAATTCAATTACTGTTGTGCTTGGCAGAGGAAGAAATAGAGCCTTTTAGAATTTTCAGGTGCATCCAGATAATTAGGCAATTGCAAAATCACAACCGCTAAATAAACACCTTGTTTACTACAGAAGTAAAATATCTCAGAAGAACAGTCTATTTATCAAGCATTACTTGCAATTCACTGGGTCCAGAATGCATGATCTCCCCTCTCTATTCCTGTTCAAGTGTAGATGGAAGAAGTCCTGTTCTGAAGGAATGATGGAATCTGTAGCATCCTTCAGTTTGCCCAACCCTATACTCCCCTGTGTGTAGCCCTCTTTTAATTTCTCTTTCCTTTATCACTTCCTGTTGTTTCCGGCTTGGCGCAAAGCTCAGGAAGCAATCCAAATAAGAAAACCGCAAGAGGCCATGTGGCAGGAAAGCCACAAGAGACACTATAATACCAGATGATAGTCTTACAAGAATTGTTAACCAACATCCACCTAGAGAAAAGAGACCTAGCCTGAAAAAAACTTTCTGACACAAGGGAAACTGAATAATTTCTACCTATATTAGCTGTAGACAAACTTTTTAAATGACAATGGCTGTCTTTGGGCGTCAGCCCTTTGAGGTAGGCCAGATCAGAAAATAGGCTCCAGAAGTCTGGTTGGAACAATTCTTTATTAACAACAGCACCTTCAGAGCACGACTGAATTTTCCTTATTCATTAGTGAATTAGGAAGGTGCCAGTCTTAAGAGAAAGTTTCCTGGGCTTAAAGTATGTTTTTGTGATTGTCATCCTTGTGTTGTTTCTCCAAGGTTATGTCCTTGGGTCTCTGTACAATTCAACTGCTTTATTTGGGTAAATAATTACTATATAAGTTTAGGTATTCTGCTCTAAATTGAAATCAAGAGTGAATTTGAAGCAAGGACAATGGGAATGCTACACTTCATTTATCCTACCCTTTAAACCAGTGGTTCTCAACCTGTGGGTCACGACCCCTTTGGGGGTCGAATGACCCTTTCACAGGGGTCGCCTAAGACCATCGGAAAACACATATTTTCGATGGTCTTAGGAATAATTTTATGGTTGGGGGGTCACCACAACATGAGGAACTGTATTAAAGGGTTGCGGCATTAGGAAGGTTGAGAACCACTGCTTTAAACAATCTAATGTCTTGAAATTTACAGTATAAGAGACGGTAACTTCTATAAGACACAGCCATAATGATTAATGGCTGGAGTTATGGAAAATCTAATTGCAAACATTCAGCAGGTATCAGGTTACATACGTCTGTTTTACCCAAAGTGTAGGGGCCAATTCTATTTGCCATCAGTAAACAGAATAATAATTTATCTCTCTTAGTTACTTTAGCAATTGTAACTTCTGCTTCTTTTTACGGGGTATTTCTTTTCAGAACAGCTGACTAGGTGATGGCCAGTGGTGGGTGGAAATTTGAACTTACTGAAATGTTTGGCATCTAACCAAGTGTTTCCTCCAAGTTGTTAGGACATTTCTTCTCACTTTGCCCATTCAAAAGGGAAGGGCACATTCTTTCTGCTGAAGTGGGATCTGCAAAGGGCTCACCGTATCTTCCTCCTACCTCTCTTTACAAGTTATTTGGGAAAATAAAATTGCTTAATGTATAAAACACATACTCCTCTAAAGCATATCTGATCCCTGAATTAGGAGGGGAAAACATACTGCTCCACTCCAATACAGAAGCACATGGTTTCAAAAAGCAATTTTTTAATAATAATAATAAAAAGAATGGCTAAAATCATAATCTTCTCATCTATATGTTGCATTTTACTATTTAACAAGCATTCTTATTTTTCTGCAAAATGGTATTAAAGTCTATATACTATAGCTATGGCCAAGTATAATTTTCTTTTTTACTTATCGCAAATAATGATAAAAATTATTTTGTAATGGGCTTAGAAGTTGTATATGAAATTAGTTTTATAATAGGCTTTTGCCTAATAAATACCATAGTTTTTCTTGTCAGTAAATTATAAACAACTGAATTATAATCTATTACTTCTAGTGACTAAAATTATTATAATTTAAACAAGATTAAATATCAAAAACATGATCAACAAAATATAAATCATCACATAAAATTGAAAGCCACAATAACTGATAATCTTATGATTATTTAAATATATCATCAAATTGAAGAATGAACTCTATCCATTTTTTAAAAACTCCTTATTAGCAATTGTTTTTAAGCTTCCAGCTATTTTAACATTCAATGCTACCTCACCAAGTATGAGTTGAAAGAATAGTATAGGGTCTCCTGCTTGAGCAGAGTCCCTTCCAACTCTGTTATACTATTACTGTTACTGGAAACAGTAAAGTTCTTAGTTTGTCCTCCACCAAAATCATAAAAAGCTAATAAAAGAGGCTTTATCCTAAACACAGTAGGAGACTAAAGAAGGGAAGGGAGTAAAGTTCCATCTCTCTCATATTTCTACAGATTTAAATTTATTGTTAATTCAACATAAAGTATTGTATGCTGAATATCTACATATCTTTTCCTGAAGAAATTGAGACTTTCAGCTGATTTTTGGAGATGTGATGCTCAAAACATAACAGTGATCTAAAACAGGGGTGTCAAACTTGCGGCCCGTGGGCCGGATGCATCACGTGCTGGCCCCACCCCTGCCCGGTTTAGCGAAGGGGAAAAGAGTCTCAATACGTCATGTAACGCCACTGTGATGCCGCGAGTTTGACACCCCTCTTCTAGAAGACCTTGGCTGCCTTCGGAATCCTAACTAGAGTGAACCCAGGGGAATACTTGTACAGAAGATCATCTGGGAATATCCAAGCTATAGTTAGATGCAGAAACTGAATAAACTATGCTGGAAGAAGGCACTGACAAGCCACTTCTGTACTGTTTCCAAGAAAATATATGGATGTGATTATGAAGTCACAAGGAACAGAACTTGACTCAAAAAGCTTTATTTTTATTTCATGCCACAAGGGCTCCCTTTTGCCTAGAAATTATCACATAAATTAACTTTGTTTTGGAACGATTCATTGGCTTTTTGTAGACGCTTGTGTTGTTTTGAATTAAATACTAATGCTGTGGAAACTAACGAATTCAAAGGAAATGGACACTGTACATTCATGACTTTAGAAAAATAGAACTATAAAGGGTGGAAGGATAGCCATTGTTCATCATTTATACAACGGTCTGAAGAACTTTTCTTCCTTTCTATATTTAAACGATCATTTTATTGCAGAGATGTTTCACCCAGAGGGCTCTTTAGAGATTTAATCTGCTCTACTACTTTTTATTTTTACTCTTATGTTTCTTTTTTCAGCTTTTAAAGTTATATGAATTGACATCATCGTCAATGATATATATATACAGGAGCTACTAATATTTAAATTAGAGACGGGGATGAACATGGTTTCCAATTATTGGAAGTGGAATTCCAGTGCCCAATATAGGTTTATGCCACTCTCCATTTAAGCAGCGATTATGAATAGATGTTGATATGTTCATGTCCTGTTTATGGACATGAGCATATCAGAACAGAACAATGTACTAGATTAGGCTTTGGTTTGAACCAGTATGGCTATTTCTGTTTTTATGAGCAGCTTCCCATTTACCATCCCTCCTTCACCACCCAGCAGGCTAAACGGATGCCAGAAAAGACAGATTACTTATACAGTGGTACCTCAGTACTCATCATTAATTGGTTCCAGAAGGTGCGATGAGTATCAAGAAAGATGAATACCAAACAAATTTTTCTCATAAGGTCACAAGGCAGCTGACACCAAGGAGTTCTAGCTTGTGCATTGAGTACCAAATAAATGAGTACTGGGACAAGATTTTTGTGTCAAAATGCGTTGAGTACAAAATTCAATGAGTTTCAAAGCAATTGAGTAGCAAGGTGCCACTGGATACACCAGATACCTGATCATTTGCAGAGTACTTTTGAAGGTAGGCCAAAGCCTGCATGAAATTACTCCAAAAGATTATTAATAATAATATCCCAGTAACTTAATAATACTAGAATATCTTAGTATCTCCTTCCCCACAATACTGCTCACTCAGTGGATTACCTAGAGAAGCACTCTTGTTTTCAATTATGTATCAAGCTGAGCAGGAACACCAGAAGGAGTATCTCAGGTACAGTCTCAACCTTTGGATTTCCTGTTTTTCCCTGGCAGAGAATGAGGGGAAGATTGTCAGGTAACAATTAAGCAGAACTCTGTCCTACCCATATTTAAAAACTGTCCCACTAAAGCCAATGGAAGGAACCCATGCTCAGTTTCCTAAAAGTTATTTATTAATAATAATGCATAGGATGAAACTATATGGCAGCACATTAATCTACAAAGCAAAGTGAAGTATCAGTCATTGTCCACCCTATTCTTGGTAGCCTTCTTGAACATTACCTGGTTTAAGCTAATTTCTAAGCAATATAACCACAAAGGTGGCTATATTATATATATTTCCAGTCTGAGACAGGTTTCTTCAACCGTATGTCCTCCAGCTGTATTGGACTTCAATCTCATAATTTTCCAACCAACATTCAGTCATGCTGGCCGGAATTAAGTCCAACATATCTGGAAAGTGGCTGTTTGGAGAACACTAATTTAGGTAAATCTCTCATAAGCAAAGTTACATTAATTAATATAACATATCAAATAGTAAAACAATCAAAACAACCCCTGTAAACTAACAATTAAAATGGCACCAAAAAATCAAATTGACATCAATACAAGTAAAAACTAGGATTAAAACTATTAATGTTATCTGTGAAGGAATTGACTTTAAAAATGTGTAGACCATCCACTATTCAGAGAATATCACACTTTCATTCTATACTAGCTATAATTTTCAAATCACCTTAGGATAGATACCAACAGAACACCTTGCACTAATCAATTTGGGAGGAATCAGAGGACAGAATATTATGGCAGGCCATTCTTGTTCAGGAACAGTTGTGTATAATGCCACACAGCTAGCTAAATAAACTTCATGCCATGTGGATGCTCCCCTGCTCTTTGAACAACAGAGATGAATAACAGTACATCAAGGCTTCATACCTGGTCTTTCAGCAGAAGTGCAACTCCTTCCTTCCATGCTCTGAAACCTATACAATTCATAGTATCTCTGTCCTGTTGGGAATCAGTTCAGTTTATTGGCTCTCATCCAGCCTACTTCAAAGTCCAGGCATAGATCCAGTTACTCAAAAAGTCCCTGAGGTCTAGGAGATCAATATGGTTGTACTTCCACATTTTTGCTTGGAACAAGACATTAGTCAAGTGATCAAAGCAATGTTGGTGCCAAAACAATTCTGGACTGCAATGGTTCTCCATACCCTTCAGGAAGGTATGAAGCTGAATGGCTACCATTCTCTCAAACACCTTGCCTAAGAATGGGATAGCTGCAATTAAGCAACAGTACGGATACAAGGATGCTCTCTTTAGGACCAGCCAACAATGTTGCCTCTTTTAAATAGAGGAAAACTCATCCTGATGACAAAAGAGATTTACCACACCCTGGATATAAGCTATCGTTGGATCATGAGAGCTTAATAGCCAATACAGGCAAGGATTGTGACTACATATGATGGGCCAAGCAGATGCAAGTATTTCACCCACATCCTCAGGCTTTAGAAACTGAAATTATTCCTAAAACAAAGCATGACCAGTCTGGACATTTTCCCAGATTCCCACAGCATACCATCCCACAGACAGATGCAAGCAACATTCTCCGCAAAGCACTTAGCAGACAACCAAAGATTAAAGAGTTACTGCTCAGAAACTGTACCTGAAACAGTTCTGCTGGGGGTGCAGGGCAGAAAAATGAATAAGAGTTTTGTGCATTTCTCATTGCCATATAGCAAGCTCAGTATATCATTTTCCATTGTAGTCTGCTGTATTCATCTTTAGAATTGTACTGCTGCACACTCTTGCTGTTTTATACCCCGTTCAGCACCCAAACATGCTCCGATGAGCAAGGTTCATTACAGCTTCCACAATACCATAAAGGGCATTTAGGGCAATCATGTCAGTATCCGTTTTCATCTCATAATTTCAAAAAATGAAAACAAAAAATGAAGCAATTCCATACTGTATTCAGAAACAAAACAATTCCATACTGCATAATTCCATAATGGGCCCTGCACTCATGGGAAATACTAGGATGAAGAACGCTGTTACCTTCCCACCAAAGGTGGTCCCTATTTTTCTACTTGCATTTTTTACATGTTTTCGAACCGCTAGGTTGGCAGAAGCTGGGACAAGTAACGGGAGCTCACCCTGTTACGCGGCACTAGGGATTCAAACCGCTGAACTGCCAACCTTTTGATCGACAAGCTCAGCGTCTTAGCCACTGAGCCACCGCGTCCCTTATAGGCAGTGGTGGGATTCAAATAATTTAACACCCATTCTCTGCCCTAATGATTTCTTCCAACAACCAGTTCACCAAACTACTCAGAAAGTTAACAACCGGTTCTCCCGAAGTGGTACAAACTGGCTTAAACCCACCACTGCTTATAGGAATGGTTAGATGCTGTCAATCTTATCTTCAACCTTATTCTAATGAAGAAGTGATTTGTCCATAAACAAAAGTATCTTGAAACATGTGCACCGCAATACATTATCTTCTCTGTACTTGGTTACAAACATGAAGAGATGTTCAAGTCTTCTTTTCCAACACTTAACCACTCAATGCCGGAAGTTGCCAGGGAATGCAGTGAACAATAACCCTATATTATCTTTCTGGCCCCTTACTAAATTACATGCCCTCAAAATTGGTGCTACAGTAGAAATGTTATCTCTTGAAGACAATGGATTCTCTATAAATAATAGAACATACCCACTTGGTCCTCCAGCATAGTCAATCTATCCAAACTTCAGTTTGGACCTTTCATCTGTTATCAAATAATGGGTGGAAATTCTTTTATTGTGGACAGAAATGGGACTTAAAATTGGCATTGCAAGACCAGAAAGATACTGATCTTGCAGCCTCCATCTTTAAAGATGGAGAAGAAAGAAACTTTCAATTTTTTAAACTAATTTTTTTACTTACCTTTCTTCCAATGCTGTACCTCCCCTTCTGAAATCATTTCAAAAGGGAACCCAGTTCTATCTATGCTTCCCTTAAATCATAACAGATGATATCTACTGCAATGTCTTTAGTAATAACACACTCTGATATGACAAGCAAACAATAATATACGCAAACAAAAAGGGACAACCCCATTTTGTGGCTATCTTGCGGTAGCATCCTGGAAGAAGGTATCTCAGAGATGTTGAACTACCACTGAATTTACAACTGCATGAGAATTTTGCTACCACTCAGTTTATAATCATACAACAAAAATAATATTTAAATTTTTATTAAGTAGTTTATGCATTGTGTTTGAACTAAGTTGAAGGCAAACTTGATATACAAACAGTGGGCTGGCTGATGTAATTAAAATTGGAGAGGAAAATAAAAGGACACAAATTGCTGCTAGGTCCAAAGTTTTTATTACTTGGAAGAGTCAATGGGCTAGAACAGGTTAAAAAGTATTTTTAATTCAAATTTAGATACGAATAACTAAATTAGAAAATCTAGGAGTACCATCTGAAAGAACAGAAAAATAATTGGCAGAATATTTGACATTATTATTTAAATTTATAAGCTACCTGAATCCCATCAACTCTGGTCTAATATCTAAAGATTTCATTTTGAAAGAAAGTCAAGGAGGATTGCTACAAATAGTATTTTTAGATTGGTAGGATAAACATATTCAATACTGGGAGAAAAAATATTTACAGAGCTATAATCGGAACATTGTAGGCACTAAAAACGAATAATAGCGGAGTAAAGTAAAAAGCCAGCAAATAGTTACGACTTAGTCAAGACTTCTTCTCTTCTTAATTTATTACATTAAAATTTATTTTAATCTCCCTAAAAAGATATATCAACAATGAAATTACATTTCCAGAGTGAAGATACTTGGGATTAGCAGGAGAGACTTTATGTACATTGGGACTGCAAATTCCCTTTCATTCTGGGACTCAGAAATAAAATCCAGGTTTCAAGAATTCTGTAAATGAACACCTATGTAGGAGGTTCCTTTTAAATAGTAGATCTTTGAATGAGAGAAGAAAACTAAAGAGAACTTGAAATGCCACAGCTATAGCACCTGTCAGAACAAAGTTGCCCATTCAGGAAGAGAAAGAAACATGACTCTTAACAGTTACATTAACTCTGAGAAATCCCTATAGATCATTCATATTACCAGTTTTAATATTGGGATCACTGGTTTTCAGGACATTAATTCAAAATAAATTCCAGGCCTCTGATTTTGATTTAGCCTGGATTAAAACTCATACTCCATCTTTTAAAAGCTTTTATTCCACACCTTATTCTGTGAATAAATGCAGCCACATGCTCAAAACCACAGCATACCATTGTTCATTCTGAATAAATTCATTTAAACTGGCTTCACAATCCCCAGCACAGATTACACCATCCTTTCCAAGAAGGGAAAAATCCAGTTTTTAACTATTCGTTAACCAACTAAATGAAAGAGGGGCTAAAATGTGTAAAAAAACCAAAACCTTTTAGTTTATTACAGTTGTCTTTCAAATGCTTCCCCATAATGCTTCACCCCAATTCCTTAGGAGGCTGGAAATAATTTCTGAGTAAAAGTGGAAAACCTGAAAACATTAACTCCTGATTACATGCAATGTTAATGTTGTGCAGTCAGTTTAAAAAGCAATTATCAAAATATATTTTCCTTGCCTGCACACTCTCCCTATGAGGTGAAGATCTTTTGTTTTGGGCTCTGTGCTTTTTCTCCCTCCTTTTACACAAAACAACTGGATAATACGTATCTAAGGAACTGGGTTTTTTTTGCAAATCCTATCAAGGCTTGACAAGTAGGGCCTGTGAAAATCTAAAACTAACCAGGATACTTAGTACTAGAATCTATAAAAGCCTATCTTAGATGAAACATAAACAAACAAGACACATGCTAGCAGAACACTATTGGAAGACTAACTGCAGCTATCGCTCTCGAAACAAACTTTCTCAATCACACAGCCTCAGCAACATTAGGACAGTTATCTACCCAGATTATATGGCATTTCCACCTCATTTTGCAACACCAGGACTCCTCTTCATTTGGCTCAGTTATATGAATGCAAGCCCAAATCCAAATTCCAAAATTCCTTATTACATGTACAGAAATAACTCCCGTTTTAATTGATATACCAAGTAATTGCATATATGATAACCTTTCGCATACAATTCATACAAAACACTTTGCAGACTTAAAAAAAAACACCCAGCACTGTATATAAAGTTTGATGTATCCATGTAGTGATACACCTAGTGAAAACTGTTGTGATATGGAAATCCCCAAAAGGGCACATCTTTTTTCACATCTGAACTGAGTTCCAATAGAGCGACTAATGTGAATATGTATTTCCATAAGACATAATTACATAATACATAATTTAGATTCTAGCTTCCTAAAGGGGAATATTTTAAACAACATCCTTCATAACAAAGGTTCTAAAACAAGAAAGACAAATGTAACCTTGTTCAACGGTCCACGCTTTACCAACTGTGTATTGTGTCGGATATGCTTAAAAAGTCTTGGTGAGACTGGCATTTGTACTCCCACATATTCTAAAATATGCCTTCCAATTCATCTTCAAAGCATGCACAGTCCTAATATATAAGCCAATTTAATACATTCAGAATAGACTAAATGATAGGTGAGAGGACTAGTGGTCAGACAGTAGAAGACAGTATGTATTACCCACCCATATCGAGTCTCTTACTCACAAAGTATTACAAATGTGGCACAGTAGATTAAAGTGATGATCAGAACAGCTTTTTGTTATTTTTACCTTCTGCAAACAGATTCTATCTAATGAAAGTTGGGAGAAATTATTATGCAGCATGCACACTATTGGACTGCCCAATGATTTTTCAGCAATTTCAGAATAGAACAATTTACAAGATGGTGGAAGAACAGTGTGCCATTATTCCAAAATCTTGCTGACTCCCTATTGTCCTTAAGTGCTGGATTTAATTACTCCAGGAGTAATTATTCAAAAAATGCTCAGTCTCCTCCTGCTGCTGATTCCATATTCAATCTATTATGATTCAAAGCAAGAGCATTCTTCCTTATAGCTGGGATGTGCCAAATTCTGCAGTTCTATATTGCCATGACGGAAAACTAGCACAATGGTGGTTCTTATCTGATCAAGAGCTGAGCAAGGCTGATTTCCCTACCACCAATTTTCATTTACATTACTATGCTGTGTGAATTCATTTTATTTCTTTAGCTTCCCAGCACTCAGCTTTACTGGGTTGCATTAATAGATCAGAAGAAGAAAACATTCTTGAGGTAGCTTTTGGTACATCATTCATATGCTATATTCTCTATCAGTCTCATTCTAACTTGTTTTTCGAAATAACAAATATATTTCAGTCATTTCAAAATGCCCACAGTTGGACATTTTCTTTATTAGGAGAAACCCAATGAGACAAAACAGTCATTTCTCAGAGTTTCTTCATTCAGCAAGTGAATGAAACAAAGATCAGATCAGATCAGATCAATAAAACAATTATGAGAAACAGTTGCAGCAGCAAACATCTCAATTTTAAATTTTAATATGGTAAAAATAAATAAATATAAACCATACAAACAAAAGCTATTTTGAGATCCTCCATAATTTTTAAAAGTAGATAGAGTCCCGAGAGTAAAAAGTTTGAGAAACACTGCTTTAAGTTATTTAAAGGAAAACACAGGCACAATTAAAACCCTCAGCAATCTTATTGCTTACATCCCTCCTTTTAAAAACTGCTTCCTCTCCCATTTCTGTTCTTTAACCAGTTACTGATTCATCGGAAGACATTTTATCTTGTGATTAAGTCAACTTGCAGTTTTTGTATTAGGGTTAGGTTTGTGTTTCTCTTTGTCCTTATCACTGAAGCAATTTTCTGAAAGCAAATTCTTTGATTTCCAAGGACCCTTCTTGACTCTCCTCAGTAACCACGATCTCATCTCTAGGGTTTGTGGTGCACTGAAGTAGACATTCTAATGAATACTGTAATGGTCACTTAGAATAACCACAAAGCCTCATGACTTCCCTTTTCTGTTTTCTTTTTATTTATTCCCTGTTTTCTGGGTTAAATTTGTGACATTATCTTGGACTTTTGGCAATGGTATAGCAGTGTTGCATCCACAGTCCTCATCCCTCTGGTCAGTTCTATGATTGACGATTTCATCATTTATAGCAATCCGCTTGCAGGCAGATCAGATCCCAAGTGTTTCTTTTGCAGGACATGCACAGTATGGGCAAAACATCATTTTCAGACAGTCTTTCAAGGAAGTTGTGTGTTGGGTGCGATGGATAAAATGGGTGCCTTATAGAAGCTTTAAGCTGTTCATTTCACCTCTTAAAACCTACCCAATCAGATACCCACTTCCTTCTGTAAAAAGCTTATTATTTTCCTTTGCATGGCTTTAAGGGAAAAATTTCAGACAGCATTTTAAAAAATTAAATGTAACCCTCTCCTCTTCTGATGTAGGATGTCTACAAATTTTACTTCTTTGACATAAGTACAACACATTTAGCCTGCTTTGTATGAGAGCAGATGAAAATCTCCCTCATCTGATCTCTCGAGGTGCCCTGGTAGGAGGATGAGCTATACTGTGTTTTCATAACTCAGTTGTTTCAGAGCTTGTAACTGCTACCCAGATGCAGGAAAAGAGTCCGCCTTGTCTGAGATTTCTAGTTTATTCAGCTCTATGCTTTTCCTGCTTCTGGGAGGGGGGGGGGAGAAAGTGGTTAGATGAGCTGGCACGCAAGTACGAGCCCATCCTCCATTAACTGGAAGTCATTCTAAGCCTGTGAACTTGGAGCATCTTTTCTGGAAATTAGTAACTATTGTGAACAGCTGGAACTAATTTGGAAAGAGGGGGGAGGAGACAGTCATCAAGAAACAATAATATATCTCTTTGTAAACTTTTAGAATTTGCAATGCTCCCCCTGAAAGACTGATGCTGGCACTGTTGCCTTCAAAAGGAAACTGAACCAGAGAAAGTTGATTGTCTCAACTCAGATTATATAAGGAAGATTGGAGACATTTTTGTACCTTGAAAAATAAAATCATTTATTTTATGTTCTCTCACCTGCCCATTCTATCACAGACTTGGTCACAGACTTATAACAAATAACAATGTCCAGGTAAAACTTACATCAGGAAAAATATAGACTGAAAATATTATGTTCTCAGTATATTTTGGCTAAAAATCCCAAGAGAGAGAAAGATAACTAACTTCCCGTCCCTCTACACAGACCAATAATGCTGTTAAGTCAGTCACGCTACAATGAAGTAGAACAAGCCTAGATTAAATCACTTCTGTCTAAGCAATGCATATGAAGAACAATTAGTTGATAAAAAAGTAGCTTATAAAAGCAAACCAACCACAGAATTTACTGTTTGTTTAGCTTTCTAAACAGATTATATTATCAATGTGGCTCAAAATATTATGAAATACCACATGTGAATACAGTTAACAATATGTGAAATTTAACTGAAACCTTTTTATTCACCATATTATTATTATTTTTTACTTTTAGATATTCTTGTGTTAAAACCTGGATAGCTCTGCAGACAAAAGCACTGTAATTTAACACCAGCTGTCTGCAATTAAAGTAAGATCGAATCTTGCCAGGCTCAAGGTCGACTCAGCCTTCCATCCTTTCTAAGGTAGGTAAATTGAGGACCCAGTTTGTGGGGGCAATAAGATGACTTTGTATAAAATATACAAAAGTATGAAGGCTATTGCTTAATGCACTGTAAGCCGCGCTGAGTCTCCAGAGAAGGGCGGCATATAAATCAAATTAAAAAATTAAAAAAAATATATATATTTTTTTAAAAAAAACCCTGTTGCCTTGAAATCCTATAGAAATTTTAGAATACAGTACAGATAAGCCAGGACTTCTTGCCAAAAAACCTAAGCACAATTGTTTCTGGCACAATAACCCATAATTTGACTTCTGGCATGTTATTAATACATAAGGATATTTACATTTTGCAAGGTGACCTCTTTCACTCAGCTACAAACTGTTTGGCCAGGAAGAAATTTGTGAATGGCCAAGGAAAATGTAGAATGTTGTTACATGTGCTAATTTGTTTCATTCAACAAAAAGTAAATATAATCTATACTGATAATTGTGATATGCTATATTAAATAAATAATTCAATTGAGAAAAATTTGCCCTTCAACACAGTTTGCGAAAGACTGATTAACAGGGCAATGCATAATAAGCTATCCTTTGGAAATTTTTCCTTGCAGTTTCTGTAGTGTAAGTTTAAGCCTCAAGAATTGATCAAGCAAAACATGCTGGAAATATATATATATATTTTCCTATGTAGCTAATCTTCCTAGTACTTGACACAATAGTAACATCCCACTGTTAGTACCCATGAAAGCAATCTGAACAGGGAACTGTAGGGGGAAAAAGAGGGTAAAATTCGCTTCACAGTGAAATCTGTAACTGTTTCAAACTCGTGGGAATGGAGAAATACTGTAATACTGAAGAACATGTTACATAGTCCCACTTTAATCATAAAAGATGTCTGGGTAACTTTGGGCCAATCACTCATTCTCAGCCCAATTCACCTCATAGTGTTGTTGTTGTGGGGGAAAAGAGGACGAGAAAGGAGAATTTTTAGTGCCTTAAATTACTTAAAAAGTAATAAGGGGGGGGGGTATAAAAATAAACATATATATGTAATTACATAGGACATTTCTAGCATCTAATGAGGTTCATAATTTTACCAAAATCATAGATACGAGGAGGATCATATTGCAAGAAGGGCTAATGTGTTAATATCCTGAAACTGAAGTTTGTTATAAGGGTTTTATCTACATCTGTGATACAGACTAGAATTGAGAGATAGGGACTCACAGCAACTCTTAATAAAGACTTTGAGACTTGTCATCTGCTTTATGTGACAAGGCCTTGCAAATAGTTTTCACTGTATGTCAAAATGCAACTCACATAGGTTAATTAGCAAGATAAGGGTCAGCCTTTGTAAAGGTTGTGATCTCAGATTTATTGAATACTAGCTGGATACCCATGCTTTGCTACAAAACTATGTGATGGGGCTTGATAAATCGACACAGCTTGAAAATTAATGAGTAGTTACCATTGGCCTCTCCTCTCCCCTTCTCTCCCTCAGCCTTGCCCCACAGAAGCCTCCCCTATCCTATCCCCTTCTCTCTCTCAGGCTTGCCACACAGAAGCCTTCCCTATCCTATCCCCTGGTTGCTACTGTGAAAGTAAAACTGAAAGTGAAACTCCTCTCCTCTGCTTGAGTTTTGCATTTGGAACAGATTTCTTTTCAGGTGGGGAGGGGGAGTAGAACTCCTTAGCATCAGAGCGTGTTAATAATATAGGAAATACTAATATAGGAAATACCAATGCTCTGATGGTCATTTCAAAAAATCCTTTCTTAGTGAGCATCTAGAAGCCAAGTAGAACATACGTGGCAAATTTCATGTTTGTAGCTTTACAGTTCTGAAGATTTCATGATTACAGCATAAGTGGTTTTCGCTTTTATATATATAGGTAGCTTTTATTATCCTAAATGCCCAGGAAGACTGAGGATAATATTTCGACACTCCTGGAAAATGCTGGGTTTGAGAAGTCTGATATAAACTGACAACAGAACAATTTTATTATTTACACAGCAGGCAAGTTTTAAAAAAATGATGATCTAATTCTTCAGTTCAATATAAATGCTTGTGATTGTATATCTAACTCACCTGAAAACAGTGCATGTGATACAACACTAACAAAACATTCCAAAATTTGCCTTGATGGAAAAGAAATTTAATCAAATACTGTAATTAGTTTTATAATTATCCAAGTCATCCCTGAACTTTCTGGATAAATTTTCCTCTAAGGAAGAAAAGGGAACACAATAGCTCAAACATAGCAAGGGATGGGACACTGGCGCTGCCTTCAAGAGAACCTGGAGGAGGATACCTGACATCCAACATTATCAAACCTCCTGAAGCCTAGATGTCTGGAATGCAAAATCAAAGAACTGGCATATGAGGAAGTGCTTAGTATGTCTCAAAAGGAATACTTGAAAAGTCTGCAGTTTGGGTGGACTTCTGCTGGTTAAATCATAGTGCTAACTGGCCTGGGAGTGCATCATTCTGGAGGTAGTTGACAGACTAGGTAAGACCCCCTCCCCCCTCATGTGCATTTTGCTCCCTTCCCTTCCCATCTTGTTAATTTTAAACTAATTTAATATTATTTAATGTTTTTATTGGTTTTAGTGTTTGTAAGCTACTTAGAGTTGCCTCTAGGCAAGATGCGCAATGTATAAATTGAAAAATAAATAAAATAAAAAATAAATAACATCTTTGGTTTGGTTAAACAATGTTGTAGTGGGTCAATTGTTCTAACCCTTTTATTTTGATCATGGATTTCGGGCGACTGAACCTTGGACTTTGATTTCCTATTGCTTGGACTCCTTTAGTCCATTAGCCTGGCTCTTGACCTGCTGTTTTATAAGTCACCTTGCTACGGTATCTCTCAAGATATGCTATAAATATATATTGTAAATATTCCTTTCAACATATATTATAAACAGAGATATAAACAGAGGCTGTAATTAAAACAAAGCAACGAAACCTTAGTACTCTAATTGCTAACTATGGTTAGGGGGATTATAAGAATTGAAATCCATTTAGAAGCACTTGGAAAAGAACGATTTGTAGGATAGTCATTTAAAGTTGCACCTCAATTAGAACAGGCACACAAATGCATTTTTAATTGATGGTAACTGGATGTTTAAAATCATATAATAGGTTTATTAGGTCTCTCTGGGACAGAAAAAGTCATGCTATAATTGACATTAATTTCAACGCAACCCCTCAAATCTTTGGTGTCAGAATTATAAGGAAAGAGCCATGCCAATTTCACACCTTGGACTGCTTATTTTAGAAATAATGTATGAATCACCTTTACAATGAGAAGCAAAGGCTAAAAGTCATCTGGGATCTCACCATGATTGATACGCACTAGTTTAACTTTTATTTTCAAAAGAACAGGCACACTTCTAAAAAAATACATGCCAGATTCCAAGAAATAAAACCTTTCAAAACAAAAGAGAGTGATCTCAGTTTCTTGCTCTGGCATATCTGCACTTTGCTAATACCTTGCCCACATATGATGGTGTATGAAAATGCTTCTCTTAAATTTGGTTCTTAAATGGGGAAATCTTTGGGGGGGGGGCTATCGAAGGTGGGCCTGCCACTATCCGTAGGTAAAACAAGAGCCAAAAACTGAGTAGTGATTCACTCTCTTTGACATCCCTTTTTGTCTTTCTGACAGCTCTCTTTCCTTTTTTTCTTTCACTTTTCTGGCACCTTCTAATTTTCCCAAGCAGAGACTCAGGAAACAGATAACTCTTACTGGAGGTCTGACCTGATTAATTGCAGAAAGCATCTGAGATTAAGCTAAAACTACTTAAATATTATAGATGTCAGGCTTCATTTTTGATTAAGAGTTATCCTAGTACTCTTGCCCACATATACCAAGAGAAGCATTTGAAATGTGACTACTAATGTGTAACATTACAAAATAATAGTAATTATTTTTCTTTTCTTTTCAGTTAGTCATAAAAAGGTAAAAGTTCCCCTCGCACATATGTGTTAACTGTTATGTGTTAGGGGGCGGTGCTCATCTCAGTTTCAAAGCTGAAGAGTCAGCGCTGTCCAAAGACATTTCCGTGGTCATGTGGCCAGCATGACTAACTGCCAAAGGCGCACAGAATGCTGTTACCTTCCCACCAAAGGTGGTCCCTATTTTTCTACTTGCATTTTTTACGTGCTTTCGAACTGCTAGGTTGGCAGAAGCTGGGACTAGTAACAGGAGCTCACCCTGTTATGCGGCACTAGGGATTCAAACCGCTGAACTGCCAACCTTTTGATCGACAAGCTCAGCGTCTTAGCCACTGAGCCACCCCATCCCTATTGTTAGTCATAAATGAATGCAAAAAGCAGTTACATTACAGTTATGTTTTACCAAATGTATAGAAATTTGTTGAAAAAATGTGATTAAATTCTTAAGTGCAGTTCTGGAAAAAAAATAGTAATTTGAGAAAAAGGTTTCAGTAAGGAAAGGTTTTAGTAAGCTTGAATTTTTGAGAGAAGAGAAAACAATAGTAAAATTCACAACTTAGAGGGAAATTAAATGCTCACTCTCTATTGGAATCACATTACTTTCATATTCTGTCATTCAATAAATGGTTTGGGGGAAAAAAAGAATAAAAATAAAGTGACAACATATTCTATTTTAAGGAGGCATTAAAGCTTTGTAGATGCCTTTGGAACTTTACCGAAAAACCTATCAACACTAGCTCTGCACAGGAAACATACAGGTAACAGTCAGAAAAGTGCATGTCAGAGCACCACTTGGAGATACCCAAAACTAGCCAGTGATGATGTGAATACAAATGAATACATGAACTCTTGAATATTTTGTCTTCCCTTGAATTTTCTCTTATGAAGTGACACACAAACTGCAATGCTGAGAAGGGCAAAATAACTCTCTGGAAATAACAGCACCAAACAATCAACATGCTATGTGGTCAGAACTTCACTTAACTCTTAAGTTGGCACTACAGATTTTCAGTAAGTGGAAAGGGGGAAAAAAACCGACATTGGTAGAGGTGGAGAAGAATCAGCTGCTTTAGTATTAGAGGACTCTGAAAGGAAGCACTAGGTAAGTGTCGATGGAGGAAATGAATAAAATTGGGACAACTATCATTTCAGTAGAAGGATTTGAACTGAGAAGATGTAAAAGGTTACTAGTTACTAGTAACTAGGCTAAAGGCTAAAGTTACTATGCTAAAAGAAAGGAAGGGATATTTTTAAACAAATTACTCATTCTCCAGCTGGCATCCTTCCCTCCTATCAAAGTTCTGGAAGCAAATTTAAATAATAGAGTTTGTCCTTCTAATCAATTTGGTATGACATTATTACCTTCAATTGTAATAAAAGTTCCAATAATTTCCCCCAAATGGCAGAGATCTATCAAATAAATTATGGAGATCTATTTTTAAAATCCCTAAAATGTTATTTATATCTGGATATTCTCCAATATTATACTATCATTTTAGTCAACACACAACCTTCTTTTTAAAGATATATGGCAAATTCTTCGCAGTACTAGATAGGGCAAAACAAAATAGTTGCCTTATGAAATGCATATAATCTAAATCAAGTTTATAGAGATTCCATCACTAGTTATGGCCAAATGCTTAATATCACATACTGACTGTTGGATGGAGAGATCTACATCTTGCCTTATAATAATTCTCCTCTACAGGTGGTCCTTATTTAGTGACCACTTCATTTAGAGACCTTTTGCAGTTAGGATGGTGATGAAAAAGTACCCCTGCAACTTTCATTATGACTTTCACAGGTCTGCAAATAAAAGGAAACCTGAAGTAAGATCATAAAATAATGAAGTTTCACTTAGCAGCTACTTTACTTACCAGCCAAGGTGCCAGTCCCAAATGGGGATGCTAAATGAGGACTACCTATAACTAATAACATATCACATTTCTTATCCAACAAAAGGCATCATTACTAATGAGTTGATGAAACTTACACAACTTTACATGCAAGCCAAATAGCATAGTTAAAAAATTATTTTTAATTATGTACATATAAATTTCTACAGAATCATCCTCTCTTTTGTAAGATTTGAACAGTGTTTCTCCTAAAATTGATCTGTGCAATTATCTGAATTATGCATAATTATACAAATACTGTAGGTGGAAGCTTGGTTAAAACAATCCACTGCAATTGTTTGATGGATTCAAATTCAGTTGGGGATTTTCCAGTTTCCTTGTTAGTAATGCTGAAACCTGGCCAATTTCTAGGATTAAACAATTGCCTGGACAGTAGATACCATCATCCTTCAGCATTATTCTGTTCATTGCAGAGTAAAACCAGTCATCTAGTTAAATAGGGAAATGAAGGACTGAAGCAAATTGAGCAGTATCTTATGGCTAAATGGAGAAAATCTCACAGCAAATCACAACATGACTTAAAGCCTACCTGGACTACTCTTCTGTGAGTGGAGCCATAAATTAATCAGACTTGGCCTCCAAAGTAAGGGAATGATGATGCAATACTCATCCAATTTAGATTCTTTGTAACTTGTAAATATTGGGGATACAGATAGGATAAAGATAAAGAAGCAAGAGCTTCCCTCTTGTTTGATTAGATTGGAAAGAGTGAGTCTGGCCCAATCAAAGGAGATCGTCCATAGCTGTGTGTTGCACAAGATGCTTAATTCTACAGGACAACATCTGTAAGTGTCCAGTGACTTAAATTGTTGCTGGGCTACTAAATCTGGCATCATGTGAACATATTATGCTTAGTGAATGATTTGCATAAGTCTCCAATTATTGTTTTGGTATAATTAAAGGTGTTGGTTTTCACCTTCAAATCTTTAACACCCTATAGCTTAACTAATTTTATTCTATTCTTCAATGATTTTACTGTTTTATTTCTGAAGTTATCTACGGTGTCTTGAAAAGTTAAATTTTAGAACAAACAATTGGAAATCACAGATGACTAAATCGAATGTTAAGTCTGATTTTTTTTCTTGACTGTATGTAAGCCCTAGATATAGACATTGACAAAAGCTGTCCCACATTTAAAAATCCAAAACAAAAAATATTTTCCTTAAAACAGTCAGCCGTGGAAATCCAGGGAATTATAGTCCAGAATAATCCAGATACCACTATTGTATATACTTGCAACATTTGTGTAAATGACACAGTATCACTTGTCCCTCCCACCCACTGTGGACATTATGGCTACAGCCCTTTCGAAAGGGTTCTTCTCTATTTAACCAAGGTTAGATAATTCTTGAGCTGATATATTCTCAAATAACAGCAGTTTCCAGAAACATAGCTTTGCTGGGTCTTTTGCACCAAAACTAATAATCTTGGAGCTCCTTGAACACTAATTTGTTACAAGAAACAAACAGAAATCTGTTTTACATAGCTTGAATGGCATAAGTATATAGTTGCTGATATTTGAAAAAATTGTTAGCTATTTTAATGGTCCTGCTCTTATGTCTTTAAACCTAGTATGTAGACGAAGTGATAAGTCAGTAATGTCCATCTCCATGACATGAAAGGTTTTACCTGTTACTTCTACAGAACAAACTGATCTTACAGGTTCAGGTTAGCTCAGGCCAGTTTGTTCCTGTTTCCAATCTCTTCCTTTATGTGGAAACTACACTGTAATTGAAGGATTTTGCAGACTGCTGCATAAGCCAGCAGTTTTAAATATTTTTAACATAACATGAGGCTGACAAGTGTCAAGCTTATACATCGAGTATTTTAAAAGTGCAGCTAATTCTTATGTTCACTAATTACACTCCTCAAAGAACAATTACTTGCAGTAAACTAACAATAGGAAAGCCATAACATCTAATAAGGCCAATAAATAATATTAAATACAATATATAAATAGTAACTATGTACCATCAAGTTGGTATTGACTCTTATAACCTTCTATTTTCTCTATATAAAAATTAGACTAAATTATATTATAATGTAGTCTCTCATTCTCCCTCAACAATTTGTGATACCTTTGTATATCACAGGCTTGAACAGTAGTTTGTCAATAATACTCTTTTTGTCCAATAGGTATACCTGTCATTGCTCAGCAATCCTCTGAAATAAGGTAAGAGGCGAAAATCTTGTAAAGCATATATCACAACCTGAGAAGCCACATTTGATAAATCTTGGTTAAGCTTTTGAATAGGCTCAATGAATTGAAGAGCAGGTGGCAGCTGCAGCTAGGGAGAGCCTGTGCACACCTTCAGGTAGTGCTCCAGTTATGCCCATTCCTGAAATAGGAGGCCCTGCTCACTGTCATTCATTCCCTTGTAACTCCCCACTTAGATTACTATAATATTCTTTACATGGAACCCCTTGAAGAGCATTTGGAAACTTCAGTTGGTGCAAAATGCGACTGTATGGGTAATAAATGGTGCCAACTACACACACATTTAACACCATTACTCTGTGAGGTGCACTGGCTCCCAGCATGTGTCTGGGTGCAATTCAAGGTGCTGCTTGTCACCTTTAAAGCCCTACATGGCTTGGGACTGGGTTATCTAAGAGATTATCATTTTCCAAGAATTTCTTCCTGTCCAATCTGATCCAAGAGATTGGGTATGATGCAGATCTCATCAACCAAGGAATGTTGACTGGCGTGAACTGGAAGAGAAGGTTTTTCTGTTGTAGTCCCTGCCTTGTAAAATATTCTTCCCTCAGAAACTAGAATGGCCCCAACACTATTGGCTTTTCGCAAATCTCTAAAACTTGGCTATATATCCAGGCCTGGGGTTTGAAAGTTGTTAAAAGATTTTGTTACTTGGCTTTACCATTAGTTACCATTAATAATCTTCAGCTTTGAAATGGAGATGAGCACCGCCCCCTAGAGTCGGGAACAACTAGCACATATGTGCAAGGGGAACCTTTACCTTTACCTATTAATAATCATGGCTGCTGTTTATTTATTTTGTGGATGTTTTTATTGTTTTAATGTTTATAAATTGTTTTAATTGTTTTATAATTTTAGAATTGTTTTATAATTTTATAATTGTTTTATAATTTCAGAATTATAAGCTGCCCCGAGTCACTTGGTTGAGTCGCACAGCTATAGAAATTGAACGAATGAATGAAATTAATGTTCATATTACTTCAGCCATCCACAGCTAAACCACACCGAGCTCCACAAAACAATTTCAGTGCAATAAATTCCATTATTCAGATAAATCAGGAACTTTTGTTTTGCCAATATGGGAAACAGAATCTGAGCAACAACTCTGAATGCACTCTATATAACTACAGCCCATGTACACTCCAACAACCCAATGGAATGCATTCTTTACCAATTCAATAATTAGTAGATTTCTCTCACACAGAAATATGCATACACACATATATCCCAGAACAAATAAATTACAAAATCAATCACCATATATAATTGATATAACTAGACCATCAAATGCATTTTCTATGGTAGATTTCAGCACACTACATCAAAGAAACTGACAAATATCTGTACTATACATATACTGTAAAAACATCATAAGTACTTCAGTGTTTTCTCTTCTATATATATAAAGTGTGAACATCAAGCACACATTTGCAGGTATCTTTTTAAGATACATTTAAGATACAACGCACAAATTTACAAGCATCTTTCGTACATACATTTAAATTACTCATATCCAGATTTTAGTATACTTGTTCCAAGACAGATAATTCTTTTAGCCAGAAAATAATAAATCTATATTAAGAAATGTAGGGAAACTAGAAATTTCTGCATGACTGAATTTAAATTTAAATTGTGGACATTTATATTCTCTCTCTCTCTCTCTCTCTCTCTCTTTCTGTGTGTTCATATACAGGGGCCACATTTTGTATGTTTGCTGGGAAAAAAAACACTAAACAAAATGCTATCCTGAGTTTAGCAGCCACCCTCTCCATAGCCTCACTAAGTAAAGAAGTTCATAATGCTAATTTGTAAATCCCTGCTTTCTGTCATCTTAATATAGCTTGTAGTGGTTACTCTACCAATACTCACAATTAAAGCAACACCTGGCAGTATATGAAGAAAGCAGCAACTAATCTTTTAGCAACAATACTACAACAATGATAACATTTCTTATGTCAAACAGATTTAGCAATAGCAGCAATACCAAGCAGGAGCAAATTACAATACATTTTGGTCTTATATGCACCCCTCTCTGAGAAGAGGACCTTCAAAATTTGTATTTAACTACTGCATTTGCTATCTCATTAGATACTAGAATTCTTGTTAAATCTTTTGATGAGTTTAAACATGAAAAACTATTATGTGAAGTTAGTGTATTTGAAATTAGCCACAGATAATATTAAATCAGTTGATCAGTTAGAGTAGACCAAAAATAGCACATGATCAGAAGTAGGTGAAAATTTGCAACCACCGTCTTCAAATACAGCAGGAGGAAGATACAACTTTGTGACTCACTTCAGCTCATTTACATTGCCACGCCAGCAAAATAGTCTGATATTTGTAAGCCCAACAGATCTGCTGCACCAAACTATGAATTAGTGCATAGGTGCAAACCTTGACTGTAGGCCAAAGCTTTCTAAATATTTCCACTAAAAACTGAGCCAATTCAGTTTTTTTCTAGCCCTTTCTAGTGTTCTATCACTAATATGGCCCACGGCACAGAAATGGCTGCTATGCTAGTTTAGCACAGTTGTGCAAATTGTTTTTAGCAATTGCAACTTCAATGTACTAATGCTGGTGACCATGCTCAAACTGCAGAAATGGTCATATTGCTGGTTCCTTCTAGAAGCATCTGCAACTAATAACCACAGATATTATACAGCATGATATTTTGTTTTGTTTTAAACTTGGGCGAACCAAACATTCTGGCTTATTCTTTCTAGAAAGAAGCCATGAATTCATTAGGAAGCACTGAGAAAATGTTTCCACCTGATATTTCGTAATATGCAAACCCAACAAAATGGTACGCCTGATCACTATTCTATACTGAAACTGCAAATAATAAACTACTGTTACTGTCAGTAGGGCTGATGATTTCTGCAAGACAAGCATAAAATTCCATAAAGAAAATGAACCAAAAACTGTCAAACTTGTTTCACAAAAGCTATCTGATTGTAACAACTGCCATTATGTTTACCTCAGCTTCAAGTCAGTTCAGACTACTAAAGAAGTACGCAGAACTTGAAATCAAGGTCTCTTAATATGGTCACTTCACATTTTAAATGTTTGCATATAGATTACACTTTTAAATTTGGAAAAAGTTAAGGCTAAATCCTTTGCAAAGTTTCCTGAAAATTATCCTTGCTGAATATAATTATTTTCAGTAAAATAGTACTGGATTCTGCATGGATAAATGGAGATTTGAAACTCAAATTTTAATTCATATTTTATACCACACTAAAAGAAGAAGAAAAAACAATGATAGCATGGGCGAAAAATTTTGGATATACAACAGAGTTAGATAAATGGCAGCAATTATGGGAAAGAAACTACAAATTAACAATGGCTACAGCATATAAAGAGAATTTGTATAAAATGTTTTATAGATGGCACATGTCACCAGAAAAATTGGCAAAAATGTTTAAAGACAAATCAACTAAATGTTGGAAATGCCACCAGACACTGGGATCATACTATCATAAACCGGAGCTCTTTCTATTGGGTATCTTATCGGAGAAATTTAGTAAAGAAAGCGTATATTTGATCATACATGTAATAACTGCAGTGAGAATCGTATTTGCACAAAATTGGAAAGCAGAAAAAATTCCCACAAAGGGTGAGGTAATTAAGAAAATATTAGAATGTACAGAAGTAAATAGACTAACGATGGCAATTAAAGGGAAGGAAGAATCGAAATATTACAATACATGGGGGAAATTTTACCAATGGATCGAGATTGAATAAAGAAAATAAGCAGTATAAAATTTAAGAAATCTGGAAAGAACATGTTGTAATAAATTAAAATGTAAAAGCAAACATGTATATGTATTAAGAAAGTGGTGGTAAACGTTGAATATGACACAAAAATTTTGTACACACTGATGTGTACAAAATGACACACTGATTGAATAACGATGTACCATTTGTTTAAAAATAAAAAACTTTATTTAAAAAAGTAAAAGAAAAAAGGATGTTTTTCTTTTGAAAATATAAAACTAATAGTATTTGATATTATTTCTGTAGCAGAATGGAAATGAAGATTAATTTTAGACAGTATGCTACATTGTGTTACAATTATCATCTAGCAAAACATGAGCCTTTTGATCCAATTGTATGTATTAAATACAACTGAAGTGAAAGCATTCAAACAGAAAATATATTTGACTATGTAACATTTTGGATTTGAAGCTAAAAAGACACTTCAGAGCCCATGAGGGCATGAATGTAGAACCTATCTACAACTGTGAACCAAATATGTCATTCCTAGGAAGATATATTTAATTTAAAGTGTTGCAGTCTGTTGCTATGTGAGAGGACTTTTACTATCATGCACTCTGAAGTACCTTTTTGCTTCCAACTCCAAAGTCTTGCAAATCCTATATGAAAAACCATATGCATATTTCATGCCTGCAGATTTAATAACTGCACCAAAGTCATTTTCACAATATTAAACACTTTTATTCACTGAATGTAAAAGAGGTCCTGCATCCCAGAAAATCTGCAATCATCTGTTCGAAAATTGGACTTCAATGGAAATCTGACAGATTTTGAACCCAAGCAAGTTATTAACCTCCCATTTAGAGCAACTTGTTAGGAATGCAAATGCTCATGTATCCTTATGAAGACCGGACCTATTCTAACTAGATATTCAAGCATATAAAAATAGGACTGGTAAATGATCCAATAATAGGGCCTGGTAGCTCAGCAGACTAAAAACATTGTGATTAACACCAGCTGTCTGCAATTACTGTAAGTTCGAATCTCATCAGGCTCAAGGTTGACTCAGCCTTCCATCCTTTCTAAGGTAAGTTAAATGAGGACCCAGTTTGTGGGGGCAATAAGCTGACTTTTTATAAATATACAAAAGTATGAAGGCTATTGCTTAACGCATTGTAAGCCGCCCTGAGTCTCCAGAGAAGGGCGGCATATAAATCAAATAAAATAAATAAATAAATAAAAATTTATACACATATTCACATACAGATATCATTAAGCTGAGGACAAAGCTACAGACATAGCATACCAGAATGGGTTGGCATCACATTTAAATTATTAAACAGAAACAATAAGAAATGGATTACAAACTTATTCTTCTCAAATTAACTTTGGTTTAGATGGTATCTAAGGAACACTTTCTTCCACAATACAATTCTTTTCTATAATACCACCAAGCTTAATTACTCTTTAGAGCAGTGTCATGAGAATTGGTAAGTGATATGTGCGTATCATTGAAATTTTTATTACTGGCCCACTTCAGTGCAATGTGAAACAGTGTATGTTTATAAAAATTCCCATTGTGCACAATATGATTTACTCCCAAATGAATGTGTAAACTCATTCTCAGAATTAAAATCTGCGAATTTCTGGATTGATTTTGAAGAAAGTTAAGATCTATAGAATAATACTTAAATTTCTTGTTTCTAGCTTTTCAGTGTGCTCTACTGGATCATCATTAATACAGTGAAACTATATCCACCAATTTCCCCATATGCAATTAACAAAATGTAAACCTGAAAGTAAAGCTGCACTATTTTTACATTTGGCTGTGATTCAAATTTAACTTATTTAGACAGCATCTAAAACTATTTCTTCAAAGAAGGAGATCTTCATTTGAAAGGTCAGGTGTTCTTCAGCAATACAACATGCAATCCAGGTGCTATTTTCTAGACAGATATTTCCTCAAACAGTGCATTTTCATGTATGGGCATGTACAATCAATCAGATATCCAACCCTGCAAACTGTAATCAAACAACAACCCTCCCGAGAGGGTCCACTATGAGAAAATGGTCTTCAGGACAAAGTCAATTTCCCTAAGAATTCCATATCTGAAGTCTGTCAATAACATCCAGTTGTAGTGGTAACATGGTACATTATCTAGAAAAAGTATTTTCCTCTTTAACTATTTTCCAGCATATCTGTATTCAGCTTCCCATATAATAAATAAAAGCTAGGCTTCAAAACATTTCCTTTTGGAAAATCCATCAAGAGAAGGGAGAAGTTTGTCTCGATCCTATCCTAATGTAACTCTCAATGTATTATGGTCTTATTCTTGAAAAACAATAGGACACCGTTCTGGAATCTCATTTTTAGATCTTTGCTCTTTAGTTTCATAGTCTTGTACTCTTTATTGATTCATTAACACTGGAGGTCAACTGCCCAGAACTAATCAGCTCACCACCATACTCCTGCTTATGATTGGTACATGGTGAATTCATCATCTTGTTTCCTTAATTTTAAAAGATTAAAAAACTCTGATCTTCTCCTTTCCCAAAGCCGCTAGTGCTTGTCCTCCCATTCACACAGAAACATAACCACCTGAATGATACAATGTCAATTATAACTTGGGTTAGAACTGTATAATTTACGTACACACTAGATTTACAAAAGCACTTATTTTTGTGCATGTGACCCAGGAGTGAGAGATATGGCATTATGCCAATAACACACAAAGGTAATTAATTGAGGAAATGTGTTTATGCAATTGGTGAGTTGTCAACACTGCCCCTATGGCCTATCTACAAGCTGCCAGCACACAGTCACGCAGGAAGCAAAACTGTTTTGATTTTTTAAAAATCTTCTCAAATCTGAATAATGATAAAAAAAATAATCTTAACGTGCACTTCCACCAAACTCTCTATGAGGCCAAACCCTCTATATAAACCCACCAAACCCTCTATATAAGGAGAAAAATAAGGCCACCTGAGAAATAAGGGAAAAATACATACTGTACCACAATATTTGTATACATAAAATATGCTTTACTGTAATCTCAAGAATATACAATCTAGTTCACAAGAAAACCGTCTCAAGAAATGCATGGGCTACCACCACAGCTACAACCAACTGGGATGGACAAAGGGTAGGTAAAAAATTAATCTAAATCAGTTACACACTAAATTTTCAAAACTTAAAAGCACAGAGAGGCGATCGGGGCAGAAAGTAAGGAATCTTAGCAGACATCACTGGCCGCCTTCCAAGGGAAAACTGGAGGTTTTTGTTTTAAAGTCCTTTAATTGCCCCCCCCGCCCCCCGTTCCGACGTTTGCTGAGCAGACCGAAACTTGAGGAAGGAGTTGCCCAAAAGAACCCGTGAATAAAGGCCCGGAGAGTCCCCTTCTCCAAAAGAAAAACCACAACCCAGCAGCAACCAGGAGGGGGAGATGATCCGGGGGGGGGTGTAAAATGAAAAAGGGGCTTCCCCTTATCCTTCCCCTCTTTCTGTCTACCATTATGGGCGGGAGAAAGAAGGGCTGGGGTTTTAGTCGGGGGGGGGGGAGGAAAAGAGGGGAAGGGACAGAAGGCGGAGAAACTGGGCCGTGCAGCCTCCCTCCGCACCGGCCGGGACAGCCAGGGGGGCGCAACAGAGACGAGCGAATCGTTTTCCTCTTCCGAAGGAAAAGAGTTTCCAGGGCCGGAGCGGGAGCGGGAGCGCTCGCTGACCGCTTTACTTACTCAGTCCTCCGTCCGGGAAAGGGTGGGTGCCTATCCCCCCCGCCGCCGCCGCTGCCGCCGCCGCTTTGAAGGTCCGGTTCGGTCCGCGGGGTGGACGTGACAAGAGCAGCGGGGCAGGGTCGAAGCGACGGGCTTGGCAGGCTAAACGAATCCGCCGCGTACCCGAGAGGAGCGAGCCGGGAGCCGAGCAAGAGCGACGGGAAAGTTTGTGAGAAGGAGGGAGGAGCAGAAACTTGGAAAGAGAGCAAGAGGAGGGAGGGAAGGAGAATAGGAGTCAGCCCCCGCCCTTGTCGCAGATGGACAGCCTCCGCCACCACAGTCGCTGGGGGAGGAGGAGACCTCCTCCTCCTCCTCCTTCGGTGGAGGAGTCTCGCTTGGAGACGGAGGGGGGGTGTTGTTTCAGCCTCAGGCAGGACGGAAAGGGGGCTGGGAGGATACTGGATGGATTTACTGGAAAAGGCTGGGTCGTTAACAAACTAACTTCTAGTGAAGAGGAAGAGGGCAAGGGAGGGGGAGATCTGCTTGCAGGAGGGAAGGCTATGCATGGAGTACATGAAAAGTTTGATGGAGTCAAAGAGTTTCATCCATCTTCTTTGAGGGGGATAGCAAGCCTGCAAAAGGCGCCTTGTATCTTTTTGTTATTCTGGCCCAAAAATCTAATCAGGGGAAGACTGACTTCAAATCCTTGATTAATCACTACAAAACCTCAAACCGGTTGCTTAACTCACTCCACAGGTTGAGATTTTTTAAAAAAAACAACAACATTGTAGTCGGGGAGGCCCATTGGGCGAAAAAAAAAACCCAAATCTATAGTCGGGTAATGTCTTTATTACCTAGTCTAACCAATTTGCTCAAAAGATCGTGCAAGCTTTCCAGTATTCCGGAACCCTTCTACTTAGTCTCTAGGTAAAATGTTAGCAATAAATAATTTTTTTTTTAAAAAAAGCATGGGATTGGGAAGTAGCAAAGCGAATCATAAACACTAATCAGATTTGTTAGGTAGGCAGGCGAAAGCCTGTTTTGCCAAAAGACGATATGAAGACTTCCTTGACAGCCCGCAGCCCTATGAAATGAATTCCGCCGCGTTTGCTTCATTTATAAACAGGCCTGGGATATCCATGGGGAGGCGGAATAAAATGAACATTTTTTGTACTTGAGGTCAATAAACGATGCAGTAAAGTTGTATTGCTACAGGTAATATTTCTAAAGCGATCAGATTTAGATTGCTGAGATTGTGTTCTCTGGAGACAGTTGATTCAGGACTTTGGGCACGGAGGTCCCACCTGGACAGGTAGATTAACCTGTCTGGAACAGGTTGGACGGGTGGCCATTTTCTTATGTCTCCAATCCAAGATATATGAGAAAGAGGTGAAGGTTAAACAACAAAAAAAAAAAAAAACCCGCCGGTCTATGTTGGAGAAGAAACGGGACAAACTAGCAGGCACTGAGCTGCAGAGAAGGTGTACGGTCCACTCTCCGCTCAGCCTGCTCCGAAATCTCAGCTCCTTACTCTGAAGCTGACGTCACAGTCTCTAAGGAGCGGCCGCACTCGTTTCCTGTCTCGTTACAAAGCCTTCCAGCCCCCGCGCTGAGCCTCCTGCTGCAGCGCCACCTATAGATCTTTGTCGCGCAGCTTACATTTTGTTCGAAACCACTTAATTGCAATCAAGCAAGCCACAGTCAACAATAGAGGAAGTCGGTCAGACATTTGAAATCTTATTTTCTTCCACCCTTCCTCCCAGGGTGGGCTGGAGGAAACGGATCCGACAACACCAAAAAGTTGCCTCTCGCGCTCTTGGCCGCTAGTTTTTTTTTTTTAAACCTAAAAGGGAAATCAAGTACAGTACCGAAAAGAAAAGAATCTGATTCTGCATCACACCCAGATTTTTAAAAGAAGATCCCACAAAAATTCTTACTTAATCTCTTAAAAGTCAGGCTAAACCCCTGGTTTTATAAATATCTGGAACATACTTGAGTGAATCTCTGATACTAATGCCACATAGAAATAGCTGAATATGAACATGAAAAGGAATTCCTGAGGTTTTGCTTTAATATGCATTCTCCCCATGACTTGATCTTCCTATATAATCCCCTTCAATTGCCATAAATACTCCTTTTTGTGTATGCGTCTTCCTGCATCTCCTTTTCTCCTCTCGCCAATGTAGGGAACCTCGTGTGCCCTTCCTTCAGAGATGCATGCATTAGAGCATTTATTTCATTTTTGTGCAACTGTAGACACACTGTTAATATATAATTAAATTCTAAAAACATTGGAAGAGTTATGTTGGAGAAGGCTAATATATACCTTCAGAAGTCCCATCATTTGGATCAGTTGATATTCTCTATCTACAGAACAAATGTAACAAAGCAGTGCCAGTAATGTATATGAAATAATATGTGGAGCAAATAGATCATTGATGATGTTTCCTTTTTTTAAAAAAAAAAAATCTGCTCATAGATCTGTAATTTGTAGACCTTGAATGACACTGATGGACAACAGATTCAGAGCAAAAGAATGTATTTGCCACATAACATAGAATTAACTTCCAGAATATGTAATGTATAATGAGTGTTCACATAACCTTATCCCCCAAGGTCAAATCAAATCAAATCTATTTAATTATGGTCATAACCAGCAAAATAAATAAAAATCTTAAGTGGTAATGACCAAATATAAACAAGACAGTTTAGCAATCTTATAAAATCTAAAAACTAGGGCTTAAAGATCAAAGAAAGGGGGAAATCGAATAAAAATACACTGAAACAAAATAAAATAGAAATACTGTAGATCATTTCTCAGGGGGATGAATTGCATTTTTATTAGATATGGAATGATGACATAAATTATGTTAACAGTAACATATCTTCTCCGGATATATGTAATTGATGACTGAATGTTGAGACATATTTTTCGTGGTTGTTACTGTATATTCATGTTTTCTCTTGCCTTATACAATATTAAAAGCGAAAAATAAATCTTTAAAAAAAGAATTGTTGCACTGTTTGAGAAAGGACTATGTTTTTCAATTACACATTACTGAGCTTTGAATTCTTAGCTTTCTCCAGTTTGCAATTTCCAGATGTGCCAGGAATGCAACTCCCAGACAAGGCATGATGGTGGGACTGTAAGGAGTTGCAGATCATCAGGCTAGGAAAGGCTGCTTCTCTGTGCATCTGAGTGACAGTACTCCTGATCTCAACAATATAGAATAAATGAGAAACACTTGTACATTTGGTATGTTCAGGAGTGGGAACACCATCTGGCTGAAAAGCCTCACAGTCCCAAATGGGTGGGAGGAGATTCACCAGTCAGACTGACTGAAAATAAATCTTTATTTTGTTTGTTGGTCATCTGCAATACTGCATCTGCATTAGCAATAGCACTTAGACTTATATATCGCTTCACAGTGCTTTTCAGCCCTCTTTAAGTAGTATAGTTTACAGAGACAGCATATTGCCCCCAACATTCTGGATCCTCATTTTACTGACTTCGGAAGGATGGAAGGCTGTGTCAACCTTGAGCCATCAGGACTGAACTCCTGGAAGTGAGCAGAGTCAGCCTGCAATACTCCATTCTAACGACTGTGCTATTGTGGCTCTTTTATGGTCAGGCAAGTAGAAGCATTATACTTGTCTTTTCTTTTGAGAACCTAACTTTGCTTGATTTCATACAGCATACTAAACTCAAATCAAGTTATGGTTGATTTGAGTTTAGGTATAAAAGGTATGAACCCATCCATTTCAGTTAGTAAACCATAGTTTTGGAAATCCAAATGTGGAAATCTGGCTTATAGTTTAGGGAATCATGGCTTACTACAGTGTATGAATCGTCAATGTGTTTAATATGATTTTAATATGCCGTCTGAATGCAAAAGCAGTTGATAGCAGTTTTTGTCCTTGTGGAAAATTTAGCAAGAGCTTTGAAATTAGAAGCTTTGAGATTCTTGTAAAAACAGAAGTGGCATCAAAACTGCAATGAGTGAGTGAAAGAGAAGGTGTGGCTAGGTGAGACATGAGCACAACAAGGTGAGAGAAGAAACCAGGTCAGCCCTATTGTCAGCTTGTAAGAATAAAGATATGCAAAGTAGATAGACTGAAACCTGAATTGCCATCTCAACTAACTGAGTGCCTAAACAATCTGTAAGGTTTAAAGCAACTAAAATCAAAGGAAAAAAGTGAAGGTTTTTAAAATACTTTTAACATCTAAAAACAATATAGTAAACGAGGCAGAAAAAATAGTAATAACTGAGTTTCAAAGGGAACAAATAGATGTTCTATTTTTTTTATGGTTTTCAAATCCCCCCTCCCATAGAATAGGAAGTTACTGTAGTTTAAAACAGGGGTCACCAACCTTTTGGACCTCAGGAACCACTAAATTCATAATTTTAAATCCCGCGGACCACTAATATGACCTGCCTAATGATTGGCTAAGTGGGCATGTGACTGGGAAGGCATGGCCAACTCGATGTCACTCATTGAGTGACATCGAGTTGCCTTTACTTGCCCCTCCCCTCCCAGCCATTCCTCCCCTCCCCACCCAGGCTCCTTAGGCCCCCAACAGGAAGCAGTTGTTGGAGCTAAGTAGCCACCACAAGAAAGAGTTGGCAAAACAGCTGGCTCAGTTCAAATTGGATCTGGCCGAGAAGGAGGCTTAGCAGAAGCATCTTTCCAAGCAGACGGAAGACCTATGAAAGTGCAAGACCAGATACTGGTGCCTGCAGGCTCAGTGGGCTGAGATGGTCAGCCAGTTCAAGGTCATGATGCAGTCCCACTGGAATGAGGCCTTCTAGCTCTTTGCCACCAGCAGTACTTCCCTCCAGCCTTCGTCCAAAGCCCCGAACCAGGAGGCTGAAGCAGACCCCAAGTCAGAATTTCTGCCCCCTCTGACCTACACAAAAAGACCCCGAAGGGGGAGATTCTCTGCAGCAACACAAATGTTCATTGCACATATCCGGCCCAGGGGCCACAGTTTGAGGACCCCTAATTTAGTGCAATATAAAAAATGCAAATAATTTTTCTGCGGACCACCAAAATTTTCTCGTGGACCACCAGTGTTCCATGGACCACCAGTTGGTGACCGTTGGTTTAAAAGGTCAAGCAATTACCTTATTGGAGTTTTGTTTGTTTGTTTTGCGCCTGACTTTATGTGAGCATCACTTCTAATTTAGATAGCTGTATGTGCTTGTTCCACTATAGTTCAAGATGACCAACAGCAATTTAGGTCAAGCAACATTACAAAGGTCAGGAAATCTAAGAGAAATTAAGCTAATAATACCAGGTGATGTTCCAAGAAGGATTAGGTCTAGGAGATCAGGAACAAAGGAATCCAAACAGTAGAAGCTGAGCAACAGCAAAGTAGCTTGGCTGAAATCAGATACTGTTCCATGATTCATTGGATCAGTGGCATTTTAAAATGGGTCATCGCTTTGGCTAGAAAGTTAATATAACAAAAAAATTAAAATGAAAGATATTTATGTGTATATCATTGCTTATCAATTTCCTCTGAAATTATTTTTGTCTTAATTATTCAGAATGGATATTTAAAATATGAACATTTAAAAAGTTTGTATTTCTGCTTAAGATCACATATGCATCTATTGAAGAAAGAATACAAAAAGCAAAACAATTAAGAGTTAAAAAGAAAAACAAAATAGGAACAAAAACAAAAGAAAAAAAGGGGAGCTACTCAGGATATATACGTATGTACAGATAAGTCCAATAGATGGAGTGGGATGAAGAAGATAGAAAGATAGATAGATAGATAGATAGATAGATAGATAGATAGATAGATAGATAGATAGATAGATAGCTCTACCTATCTACAGATAGTAATGCTCTCGGTTTCAAGGCTATATGCTCCAATTTCCTCTGTAATCATCAAGAATTAATCAGTCAGAAATGCTACTCAGAAGTTATTCCTGAAGAGATCTATTACTTTCAATAAGGACTAGAAGAATATATCCATGAACACCAACTAGTAGTCATTAGTCATGATGAAAACCCCTTAATTTCACAACACATGAACAGATTTAACCATAGTTTCAAATGGGAAACTGTGAGCATTGTAGACCAAGCCAAGTCCAAAAATGCTAGATAATTCCTGGAAGCCTGGCACTCAGACAAATTGGCCACATAGAGATAAACAACATCTACATACCATTCAAAAGTGACACTCAAAAAGCCAAAAAGGAAACAAAAAAACCAAAATACCTCCCCACCAGCAATCAACACCCAGATGAGCAGAGATTAACATTAGACCAACAATCAAGAAGCAAACAATACCCCAATCAAGGAACTACCAACTCAGACAAACAAGCTAACAGTAAACCACATCCCAAATCAAGGAACAACCAAGACCACTGCCACCAACACTGACAGGGCAAGCCACTAGTATATAAAATGAAAGCAAGCCTTACTTGCTTCTAGCATTGATGATATTACATAGTTTGGTAACTATATGTCTGCAAACAACCAAGTTCAGGGAGCACCAAGGATCCCAGACTTTTAATAAAGTTTTACTTGCAAACAATCATCCCCAATCCCCTGGCTCTAGATCTTCAGTTATCTGTGATTAGGTAATTCTTGGTTTTGATGAGATTATGACTGAGATCTGAAGTTAATGAGTATTTAAGGTTTGACTCCTTTCTCATCAAAAGACACCCAACAAGGAATTACAACAAGGAATTTCAGATGAAAACATTATCAGGCTGGCAAATGCAAATATATATTGACAATATTGACAATTATTGACAATTAATATTGACAATTATTGTCAATAATATTGACAATCACTATCAATCATGGTTGATAGTGAAAAAGCTATCAAGGTCAGACCTGTTTGATATTTGGATCAGAAACCAGTATACCATATGGATGTTTCCCTGCTATAGTGTCATGAAATTGAGCTTAATTTAAGGGGGACTTTGTTTTAAAGTTTTGTATAGAAGAAGGAAAAAGGATCGTGGGACCTACTTTTCTTTTTGATTTGTCTTTATTAAAAATTGAGATTCACCACCCAAACTAAAGTCTGCATAGAAAAATATTGTTTTCAGTGCTCAATTGACCAAAGCTCTCTCTTCTTTCACACCAAAACCATTTGGGATGACTGACTGTCAAAAAATTTTGCTGATTGATTACAATACATTCAGAAATCTACCAGTAAATATAGATTCTTCTTTTAGCCTAGCCCAGAAAAATAAAGATAGTTTATGGTGACTTGATATTAATACTAATGAAAAGTCAAACATTTCTTTCTGTTGCAAATACTTTCTTCCAAAAATAATACACAAAGCCCTATTGTCAGACTTGGAGATTATCACTAACATGGGCAAAATTATATATTTTGCATTTGTGGCAGAATCTTCACTATCATCTTAATCAGAAAATCGTGATTTAGTAACCACTTATCTAATTCTAAACTTTTTCTGAGGCAAAACATCCTGTACTTAAATATATCACAAATAGCTTTTTTCTAATCTTTCCAAAAGCCCTCAAGAAAGGAAATTACCCAATCTCTATAATGACATAGTGTCAGAGCTTGGCTTAGGCCAGTGTTGGCGAACCTTTTTGGCACCGCGTGCAGAAACTGGAGTGTGTGAGCACGGGTACGTGTGTGCCAGAAACCAGAAGAGCAGCCGCCCGGCGTGTACATCACGGGCTTAGGGTAATCACCAAAAACTCACAGGACAAGAATTATAACCCACAATGGTGCAATTCAGAAACCACTTGAACAGTGGTAGGGTTGCCCCCGGTTCGCACCTGTTCTATAGAAGCGGTAGTAAAACCGGCGGGAGGCTCCGCCCACCGACCCTGATGTCATCAAAATGCACTTGCACAGAAGAGTGCGCATGCGTGCAAGCGAGGCAAGCACGTGCGGCCCCATTCCAAACCGGTAGTAAAGGTAAGTAGAACCCACCCCTGCACTTGAACTCAAAACCGAAAGTTTGCCAAACAAAAGTTCTTAATTTCTGGCCCGGAGAAGCTAACAAACAGCTTGCGTAGGTGACATCAATTCCAATGCATAGAAGCCTTTCACTCTTCAGGTATGGCAATGCTTATAAAACATTTTATGCTAAAGCAGGGGTCCTCAACCTTTTTGGTTCTGTGGACTGGTGGCAGCAGTTAACTGGCTTTGGCGACGGGGAGAGAATAGTTTTGCTCACACAATCTAAATCCCAGCCTCACCTGCCGCTTCAGTAGCCTAGTTCCTAACAGGCCGCCACACAATAGCAGGCTGTGGCCCGGAGGTTAGGGCCCCCTATGTTAAAGTATAGATGGCTGGTTTGTAGCTCAATACATTGTACAAACCCAGACAGTTATACTTGATTTAAATAACTGAGTTACCATAGGTTAGGTAAATGTGAACATAACCTTGTAGTGAACAGATCCGTGAGCTTCCAGTTTTACTTCTGTTAAGCAATGAAATAACTGCCATTACAATGAACCTGATACATTTGGTTTGACCGAATTTGGTTTTATCTTTATTTTTTAATGTTTTCCTACACACTCAGAGAGACCTCAGAGACAGTCCAACATACAGTGGCATTGTGTAAGATGCAGTCAGGAACAGCATACACTGAAGCAAGTAATTGGCACTATATATAGGAACATCTGCACAATGTATGGGCTAGATCTTCTCAAATCCAGATGAGAGAATCCACAAGAGGCCATAGAGAATAACAGGATTAAGATTTTATAGGACTTCCAGATCCAGATCATCAGGCAGGTATTGGCCAATAAATCAGACATTGTGGAAGTAGATAATGACTAGAAGACAGCAGTGATGATAGATGTAGTGATGCAGAAAGAAGGAATATGGGAAGCTGAAAAAGTACCAGGTCTTGAAGGAGTAACTAGAGAGGATGTGGAAAGAAAATACTAAAGTGGTGGTAGGAGCACTCAGGGCTATGACTTCTAAGCTGGGAGAGTGGGCCAACAGATCCCAGGAACCACATCAAAACTCTTTGTCCAGAAAAGTTCAATGTTAGGAATAGCTAAGACACTGCACAGAACCTTCAAATTCCCAGGCCTCTAGTAGAGGACCAGAGATTGAGGAAGTCACATACCACCCACAGGGGTGAGAAGGGATTTTTTTAAACCATAAATTTAATTGAAGGGATCTGGAGAGCATTTGCTCAGTTTGAACACACCGGACAAGCAGAAACAACTGGAGACAGGCAGCTGGTCAGGACTGAACTCCTAGCAGTCAGCAGAATTAGCCTGCAATACTGCATTCTAACCACTGCGCCACCATGGCTCCTAATTTATCTACCATATGCACATTTCTCTGTCTAAAACAGCTGCAGATATAATTCTGCATCATTTAAATTATGTTCAGTTCAAACTTCAGCTTCAGTTAGGATTTTTGTCAATATAACTGATGCTGATTTTATGTTTACTGTAGTTTTTGTATGGTACATTGTTAACATCACTTATATATTTTGGCAATTTCTTTAAAAAAAATTTTTTTTTTTGTATTGAAGTAGGCAAATTCCAGACTTTATTTTCTCTGATCGTTACAGGAATGCTGTTGCTGTTTTTATTGGCAATTTCAGATGCTTACTTGATTATCTTGATTATCTAATGTTTCTAGTACATTTATTTAATAAATAAATCAACATTTGATTCCTAAATGTGCTTAGAATTACCATCAGCAAGGTCACTCACGCATTCTCCCTGCCTTGGCTCAAGGATGGCCTACTTATGGATTCTGGAGGATATGAATGTACCATGCTATCCTTCGTCTTCCCCTAAAAGGTAAAGGTTCCCCTCACACATATGTGCTAGCCGTTCCCGACTCTAGGGGGCAGTGCTCATCTCCGTTTCAAAGCCGAAGAGCCAACACTGTCCAAAGACCTCTCCGTGGTCATGTGGCCGGCATGACTAAACACCAAAGGCGCACGGAACGCTGTTACCTTCCCACCAAAGGTGGTCCCTATTTTTCTAGTTGCATTTTTTACGTGCTTTCAAACTGCTAGGTTGGCAGAAGCTGGGACAAGTAACAGGATCCCATCCCACATGGCACTAGGGATTTGAACCACTGAACTGCCGACCTTTCAATCGACAAGCTCAACATCTTAGCCACTGAGCCACCATGTCCCTATTTGTCTTCCCCTAGTCTGTCATAAAGGCAAATTTCTGCCTATTTTTTTTTTCCTGCAGAACATCAAAAGTCCAGCCTCTGGAACCATAAGCAATGCTGTACTTCATTTCACTGGAGATAGAGTCAGCACTTCCATTGACTAATGTGTGTGTGGTGAGTATGCCCACTCTCCTCCAGTTATTGGTCACTGCCCTCTATAGAGCAGTGCTGGCCTGATGACCTTGAACCACTTTTTTCTTGCTTTAAAAGAAAACAAGTAGTTTCTCTTCTCTTCTCTTCCCTCCCCTCCCCTTCTCTCTTTCTTTCCATTTTAAACTGGCCAGTAGAGAATTAAAACCAAGAACAGAGAGGAGGGACAGGAACAGTGGTGAAAATGAGCCGGTTCTATCCAGCTCAGGAGAACCGGTAGTGCTGACGGTGGGAGGCTCTGCCTACCTGCCTGGATGTTATCACGTCCCATTTTTGACCCTCTGCGCATGCGTGGAGGAGGCGTGTGGGCTCACATTTGCGAACCGGTAGTGGAGGTAAGTAAATTACACCCCTGGATAGGAAGCTGGGAATGTCTGGTGGGGCGAGGAAGGCTGCAAGAAGAAAAGGTGAAAGAGGGAAGTGTGTGTGTGTGTTTGTGTGCACACACATTCAAACAGGTGAGAACAA